>NC_043701.1:38750094-38856212 GCF_006229205.1 Suricata suricatta | reverse complement strand
TTATGTATACTCTATATAAATTTAGTTACTAACTAATGACATAAAGAAGGGATGACTTTCTCTCCTGTCATCTCTAATTTTTATAATATCTTAGGCAAGACTTGAAACCATTTCATATTTGCCGCTTTGCTTCTTTAAAAAGGGAAAGTTTAATATTAGTATTTTATAAATTGTGATTGATTTGTCAAAGTCTTATAATAAGTGAAATACTCTAGGTATATCTGGTTGGCTAATGGATCTATTCTAAATTTAGTAATTTAAAGTAATTCATTATTATATCTCAAAGCTCTATGTGTAGCTTTGCCTTAATTGGTAAGTTCTCAGTGTCTTTCATGTGCTCTTAGATGAGGCTGGGGTTAGAGTCATTAAAGTCTTGATCAATGTGGCCGCCCATGATGGCTTATTTATATGGCTTATATTTGGTGGATAATATCAAATATCTATATTAACCAGAGTACCTACTAATGGCGTCTTTACATGGAATAGGCTCCTCACAGCATGGTTTGTGTTCTGAGAGAAATTATCCCAAGAACAAACATTCTAGGAGAACCAAGCAGAAAATTTAAGACCTATAAAAATTACCCAGCTTCACTTCCACTGTATTTTAGTCAAGAAGAGTCACAACCAGGACAGACTCAAGAAGAACAGACTACACAAAAGCACAGATATCAGAAATTGGGATTTACTGAGGCCATCTTTGGAGAATAGGTGCTACTGTTTTCCCCCAGATAACATCCTTTCTATATGTAACATACTCTCACCCCTTCCAAAGATACCCAGAAAGTGATCCCATTATAGCATTAGTTTTAAGCAGGATATAATCATCAAAATAATATTCAGCTGGCAATAATACAGTTCTTGAGAGTAGGAGGATTGGTTTCTTGCAGCTGCTATAACAAATTACTACACATTGAGTGGCTTAGAACAATATATTCTCCTATGGTTATGATGGCCAGAAATCTACAAGCAAGGTTTTGAAAGGGCTGCATGCCTCCTTTTATTTCCTTGAGTTGATTTCCTTGCCTTTTCCAGCATCTAGAGCGCACTTGCATCCCTTGGTTTGTGGGTTCTTTGCTCCATGTTTAAAGTCAGCAGCATAGTGTCTTCTCTTTTCTCTGACTTCCAACCTTCCTCCTATAGGAACTTTTATGGTTACTTAGGGTTCAATTTGATAATTCAAGATAATTTCTCCATGGCAAAATTCTTTTTTTTCTTTTATAGTTTATTGTCAAGTTGGTTTCCATGTAACACCCAGTGCTCATCCCCACAAGTGCCCTTCTCCATGACCATCACCACCCTTCCTCTTTCCACCACCCCCATCAGCCCTCAGTTTGTGCTCAGTATTCAAGAGTCGCTCATGGTTTGCCTCCCTCCCTCTCTCCAGTTATTTTTTCCCCTTCCCCTTCCCCATGGTCCTCTGTTAAGTTTTTTCTGTTTCACATATGAATGAAAATATATGGTATCTGTCCTTCTCTGCCTCCATGTCAGAATTCTTAGTGCTCATTTGTGAATTTGCTTTTGCCATGTGAGGTAAGATATTCACAGGTTCTAGGGATTAGGGCATAGTCATCTTTGAGAGACATTATTCAGCCTAATGCAAATGATTTCTGGTATGTTATTTCTAGAAGAGTATTTCTATGAATCTTAATTCATCTCAATGAAAAGACCTACCCCGACAAACAATGGTGATTTGGAGGTAGAATAAATGCAGTAATCATTGTTATTCATGACTGGTAGGAATGAGAGCACATTAGCAGATAACCTGTGCATGCAATTCTTAGATCAAGCCAGGTGTGTTACCATTTTCCTTGAGTATATCTCAGTATTATTTCCTGAAAGTTATTCTCTATGGCTCTTAGCTGGTTGTTATCTATATGTAGCCTCTTAATATTACTCCCTGGACTCTTGACACCACTTTCTCAATCAACCTTTCTTTTGTACAAGAAATTTGCAGTTTGATAGCTTCTTCAGTCATAGTCCTTTCTATAAATGGGTCAGGGCCATAGGATTTATTTTATTTTTAATTATCTCTGTCTATTTTGGTGCAAGCTAACATTGTTTCTACAAATACAGTCTTCTTAAAACCTTTGTGATTTTCCTATGAATGTCACAGATTCACTCATTAGACAAAAGCCATGACTAACAATCTCTTTAAGACAGAGCCTTTCCTTGTCAGAATGTGTTGTATCAATTGTTTTAAAATTTTTAGAAGCATTTTGTTCCTGCTTTCCTAAAAAAGTTAATACAAGTGCAAGGATCACTTTTGCTCATGGGTTGTGCCACTGATTAGCAAGCTAATCTTTGGAAGGAGATTGGAGGAAATGAAGGCTGTTAAAGCTGGTATGGAAGAAGTACACTCAGCTCTTTTTAAAAATCAGCTTTATTGGGGGACCTGGGTGCCCTGGGTTAAGTGTCCGGCTTTGGCTCAGGTCATGATCTCATAGTCTGTGGGTTTGAGCCCCGCGTCAGGCTCTGTGCTGACAGCTAGCTCAGAGCCTGGAGCCTGCTTCAAATTCTGTGTCTCCCTCTCTCTCTGCCTCTCCCCCTCTCACTCTCTGTCTCTCTCAAAATAAAATAAAGACATTAAAAATTTTTAATCAGCTTTATTAAGGTATCATTGACATAAAAATCATATATATTTAAGGCATACAACTTGATGTTTTGATATACGCATATACTGTAAAATGATCACCACATTAGGCTAATTGACATATCCATTACCTCTCCAGTTACCATTATGTATGCATGTATGTGTGTTGAGAAAATTTAAAATCTATCCTGCTAATAAATTACAAGTATATAATACAATATTTTTAATTTTGTCATCATACTCTACTTTAGAATTCCGGAACAAGTCCATCTTGTATAACTGAAACTTTATACCCTTTAACCAATATCACTCCATTTCCCCCACCCTCCAGCCATGGCAACAATCACCCTACACTCTACTTCTGATAAATTTGACAATTTTAGATTATGCATATAGGTGAGATCATACAGTATGTCTCTTTCTGTGTCTTGCTTATTTTCCTTAGTATAATGTCCTGCAGGTCCAAACATCTTGTTGCAAATGGCCAGATTCCCTTGGTTTTTAAGGCTGAATAATATTCCGCTGTATGTGTGCATGCATGTGTGTCTGCGTGTGTGTATTAGAAGCATTTGTGACTACTTGAAAGGGTCTCTGGGATGGCCCTTAGATATTTTTAAAGCCATAATAAATATTTTATTTTTGCCACACTGTTAAAATGGTTTTATCCCAAGGACATTTCTTACTGAGAACACTTTTTCATTTAGAGAGGCTGAGAATATGATGTCCTTAAAAAGAAAACAAAACAACCCTGAAATTCCTAACTTCATTTTATTTCTTCTAAATTTTGCTTGAAAATGAAACAATTTGTTTTTAGCTTATTTTTCTCTATCCATACCTTATCATATAAAGCTATAGAAAACTAGGCAGTACTTGGAACCAAGTGGAAATCTTGGCCAGATGTACAGTTTATGTAGTACATTTTCTGTCTTCCTTGTTATCACAGGCAATGGTTTTACTAAACTTTTAACTATTATATAATGTAGATCATCTTTCCTCCAGATTCCAAGAAAATTTCTTCTCACTCTCCTTGAATCTTCCATTAATAATCTTCTTGATGTCTGAAAGGCCTCCATTAGCCACCAGTCCTAAAGCTAATGTCATATAGTTTAAGGTTTTTTCTGTGTTTTACTTCATTCTAGGATATTACACTAGTGGAATTTCTCTTCCATTTATTTCTGCCTCATAACAAATAATCTGAAACTTTAACTGCTAAAACAAAACAAAACAAAACAAAAATTACCCATCATGACTGTGTGGCCTGACTGTTTTAAGCTAAGTAAGCATTTGGGTTCTCTTATACAGTTGCCATCAAATAATAGTTGGAGATATGAAAGGCTTAATTAAGCTGACTGTCCAAGGTACTTCAGTCACACAGCCACTATTGATTGTTGGCTCTAATCTCGTCTCAGTGATTCTTTTGGACTGTGATCTCTCTATGTCACCTAAGGTTTGTACAGAATTATGGTTGGGATCCTAGAGGCTGCATCACAGCAAATGTCCCAAGAGACCCAGTTAGATATTGTGTCTTCTTATGACCTCGCTTCACTGTGATCTGTTGGTCAAGACCTAGTCATGGGGTTGTCCCAAATTATAGTGAAGAATACTACTCTAGGAATGATCACTAGGAAATGTGATCAATAGGAAGATCATACTGAGAGACTAGTTACCACATGAAAATTATTACTATCTTAATGTTGTTTATTACAAATAAGCTTTATTGAGTGAATTATAATTCTCCAGAGATAGATGTATAAATTTAAATGTAATTTTATTGGGTTATTTTCAGTTTTCCAGAATAAAGAGCAGAAATTGTGTGATAATTTTTATGTGACTATTGTTGATATTTTCTTTGTTTAGAAGTTCATGTCAACATTGCCTTTTTATTTCCAATGATAGCTTTAACAATTATGAGTTATTATCAGTTCAAGAGTATTCTCAGAATAATATTACCAGTTTTCTTAAGTTACCCTCAGATAACATTTGTGTTTGTATCTTCTTAAATAAAAAATTATGAAAAGGAAATCACATATGAAAACACATACATGCTTAGGCACATAGTAAGAACCAATAGTTTTTAGCTTAAGTAAAGGATCTTTCTTCCATTTTTTAAATGTTTTAAAATCTTTTCCAATTTTCCATCAACATTCACTATTTATAAATATGTTGTAAATATTAATAACTTAATTAACAGGCATATGGAGGACATTTTTAAATTCTCAAAGAAATATGCTCTAAATTATAATGATAATAGTGTAATGATTATTTTCAAAGGGGACTGACCTTTTTTGAGGTCTCTTATACAGTTCTGAGTTCTCTTATACAGTTGCCTAAATTTAGTCAATTATACTTCCTTCTGAAAATTATACTTCCATTCTTCATAGTCGTAAGGTCTATCTTATTTATATCTTCATGGTAATTTTTACTTTACTATTTCTTTTTGTTTGTTTGTTTGCTTTGCTTTGTTTTTGGTGAATCTTGGTAGTTTGCAAATCTTTTTCTGAGGTCCAAACTAACAGAGAAATAGGTAGAGAAATAATGTAAATGGAAAGCAACATATCTGCCTTATTAGGCCACAGATTGTTTTTTTATTCTTCCCATATAAATTGAAGTTACTCACCCCATCCTCTGTGCTGTTGACCTTACAGATGAAGGGTCTCTTAGAGATTAAATGGAGGAGCAAAAAGTGCCAATGTTCTGTGCCCTGAGTACAGATTCTTTATAAGACAGAGAAAAGGCTATGCCATATATACTTAGTTTTTGCCCTAAAGCAATTGCTAAGTCAGTAATCTTTCCAATTATCGTAAGCCAATGAGGAAGAGTAGAGAGATTGGAAATTATTCTTTCCAGTACTTACAAAATGTCTAGATAAAATAGATAGAGTAGGAACACTAGAGGAAAATTACTTCTTCTACCAGATTTATTTAAATGATTTTATTATTATAACTTTAGATATCTTAGATATTTAATTGTAAATACTTTATTATTGTTAATAAAAATCCAAAGAGAAGGCAAAAACTGTGAAAATAAAATACATATTTACATATACAAATTAATAAGCTAAAGGTTATTCATGAAAATAAAAATAACATGTAATACATAAATTAGAATGTTTAATGCTTGTCTAAGAAAGTAAATGTGTAAGAAATCCCTGCTTATTGAAAATTTGTCTTATTAGCTGCAGACTGTCTTCATATTTCTATAGTATAAAGAATTAACAAAATATCCTTGTCTACAGAGTCAATTCATAATTTGATAAAACAATATTAGATAAAGTTCTATGATTGCATTCAAATAGTAACTTTGGGCTTTCTAAACCTTTTTCCTATACAGGTTGTCATATTACTAATCAGTATAACTTGCTTTTGCTGTAAGGATGTCAAAATATAAAGTGAATATATGCAGAAGTATTCTCCATCTGTTATCATTAAAACTATTCTATAACAATCTAAGCCTGTCTCTTTTACATTACTTGTGTTGTCATTAAAGGAAACAATTCAGTGAATAGCCAAAATCTAAGAGGATCAAAGGAAATTTCATCATCTTTGAGTATTCTTTTCCTTGTGAATACATTTTTTTCTTCAGTAAGTTTTTAAACAAAAAAATTAAAATATTCTGAATAAACTAAGTTTTTTTAACCATAAACACACCATTCTTGTAGATAGTATTTCATACTTGCTTTTCTTACTCCTTTAAATAAAGGAATTTTATTTAAAAGTCTATGACAGATGATCTTAGTTTAGTCCTATTTCAAAATATTCTTATTCTTTTAGCAAATTTCTGCCCAAAGCATTTAGATGCAGTATATTTCTTTACTTGGTTTACTCACAGAGTATACTGAATTTTAGACATCTGAATGTAATGGTCAGATGTTAACTTTGTGGGGACTTGCCAAAAATTTGGATTTAGATCTTAGAATTATTTCATTTGACAAGATAAATATATTTTTTGACATGACAGGTAAGGGATTAAATCACAATATCTTTATATATTAAATGCATCTTTTATTTTTTTTAATTTTTAATATTTGATTTATTTTTGAGAGGGAGAGAGACAGCATGAGCAGGGAAGGGTCAAAGAGAGAGGGAGACACAGAATCTGAAGCAGGCTCCAGGCTCTGAGCTAGCTGTCAGCATAGAGTCTGACACGGGACTCGAACCCACGAACTGCAAGATCATGACCTGAGCTGAAGTTGGATGCTTAACCGACTGAGCCACCCAGGGCCTCTAAATACATCTTTTAAATCATCTAGAATATTCCTTTTACTTTGTAAAACTTAAGTGACTTTTCCAAAATCCATGAGTATTTTCTTAGAGAATAAGTGTTCAACATGTTTAATTCTAGGGTACTTGCTCCCCTCTGTATAATGCTCTTTTGAGAAGGCACCAAGTGGTAAGGACTTATCATGTATTGTAAATGTTCATTCCAAGGGTGGAAGTGTGAAATTCAAGCTGAAATGCAAAATGTAAGCATAGAGAAGATGGATTACTCGTCTATGATTTAAGAAATACAGGCTCATTCAGCTTCTCATGAATCATGGATGTTAATAGTTTCTAAAAGATTAATAGTCAGATTTTCATTAAGAATTTCAGCACATTCTTGATTATTTGGACTTTGAAATTTAATGACATGATTGAGAAAGAAAATCAGCTAAATTTCAGTTTAAATGTCCTTTTCTCTAATTTGACCTCCATCACTAGTATAAAGAACTCATGATGCTTTGAGAATCTGGAAACCTGTACCTATGAGGGCAGATTTCAATTTAAAAGGATTATGCTCCCAAATGCCAGAGCTGCCAGCAGCTATGTATGGGAAGCTGTTTTGGGACATTGTTCCTAAAATTATTGCTTCTAGCAGATGGCTTATCCACAAGTGAGGATGATTCAATACTTAAAATGACGAAAAAGATAGGACTTTTGGGGGGTGAAAGACACTTACAACACCCAGCTTATTGAACACCTTACATTGAAATAAAATCTCAACAGTTAAGACACTAATGGGAAAATACTTCCTCCACCTCTTCTCAATGTTTTTTTTTACAAATGTATATTAAAATCATTCAGGGTATTGTGAACCATCATTGAAATAATTTTCTAATATTTTCAAATACTAGACTTGTTCTCATATGGGCACCAATTTATTAATTTGAGGTTGTAATATATTCCATGACAAATGCTTTTGAGATAATGGTTTGTTCTCTGCTGAATTCTGGGTAGCTTATTGAAACGGTATCATGCTAATTAAAATGCACCTAGGAAAGTATCAGTGTGGTCAGGACTTCAAAGATGGTTAAGACAAATTAATATGGTTGAACCCAAGAGATATGTTATAAATTCCTCTTTATGCTTCCTTGATTTCTTTCAAGGACAATTTACCCCCTAAAGACACACCTGATCTTTTAAGTTTCTTATTGTCTTCTTCTGAAGAGTAGTTTAATTCTCTGCCTAACAGCTACAGACTAATTTTTTTGCTGCATTTTAATTTTTTGAACCCAAACATGACATATCCTAGTTTATGAAAGTATGTTGGGAATTAGAAGTTAAGAAGAATTTAAAAGATGGCAGTTGTATTTTAGACAAGTGTGACAAGCAAACTAAAACTATGACTCAATCATTACAGTACCAAATGAATTTAAAACATATAAATACAATTACTTATGTTAGAAACACTTATCTGAAGAAATAGTTAACTTCTTAAAAGGGCAATTCAAGGTTAACTTTACTATTCCTTGTTTTTTAATTAGACTTCTTGAGTTATTTTTCATGTTAATATAGGTACTAAGCATCGCTATAAAATTATGAATGCATATTATTCTTGGGGAAAAAATATACCTGATGACAAATGAAATGTTTCTCACTCTCACAATTTGTCAGGTACAATAGTTTGTATTGCCAGATTAGAGACCAAAGATAGAATATAAATGGGAAATAAAAGTAGTAAGAATTGAGGTATAGAAGAACATGTTTGTGTAATTAATTTCAATAAGTGAGGCTGTGTTGTCTAGTGGTTATATGCTTAGGACCTGGAATCATACTGCTTTCTGTACCCTTTCTAGTTAAATAACTATAATCATATGAGTTAATTCCTTAAGCCTCATTTACCCACTAGTGCAATGGAGAAAATAACAATAACTGATTTGCAGGATTACATGAGGATTAAGTAAAATAAATGATATAAAGGGTTTAGTTTAACTTCAGTAAATAGCACAATGAAGTCATTGAGATATAATTGACATAATATGTTATTGGTTTCAGGTGAACAACATAATTTTTTTCTTGTAATATAAGAACTTTCAAGATCTACATTCTCAGCAACTTTTAAATACACTATATAGTGTTGTTAACTATAGTCACCATGATGTACATTATTAGTCAGGACTTTATTTCTTAACTAAAAGCTTGTATCTTTTCACCACCTTTACCCAGTTTGCTCACCCCACCCCCTACTCCCTACTTTGGCACCAGCCAACCTGTTATCTGTATCTGTGAGGGTTCATTTTGCTTTTTAAATTCTACATATAAATGAGATCATACTGTATTTGTCTTTGTCTGACTTATTTCACTTAGCATAATGCCCGCAACATCCATTGGTGCTGTTATAAATGGCAGGATTTCCTTTTTTATGGCAGAATAATATCCCTTTGTATATTATATGCCAAATTTCTATTAATCCATTCATCCATCTTTGGACACTTATGTTGTTTCCATGTCTTAGCTGTTTTTAATAATGGTACAGAGAACATGGAGTACAGATAGCTTTTTGAGTTCTTGTTTTCATTTTCTGTGGATGAATACCCAGAGGTGAGATTGCTGGATCATATGGTGGTCCCCTGCTGTTTTTCATAGTGACTGCCCCAATTTGCATTCCCACCAACAGGGCACAAGGGTTTCCTTTTCTTTGTATTCTCAACAACACTTGTTATTTCTTGTCCTTTTGATAATAGACATCAGACCAGGTGTGAGGTGATAATCTCATTTGGTTTTGATTTGCATTTCCCTAATAATTAGTGATTTTGAGCACCTTTTCATGTATCTACCTGTTAGCCATCTCTATGTCTTTTTTGAAAAAAATGTGTATTCAGATCCTTTTTCCACTTCTTAATTGGATTGTGCCTTTTTTTTGCTGTTGGGTTGTATGATCATGAGTTATTTCATATTCTTACATTTGGCTATGATAAGTTTTCCTGTAGGATGTGTCTTTTTTACTGTTCTCTCCAGAACATTAATTTTGAAGGTTTTTCCTTATGAAAATTGAAGGTCAAAACAGGTAAATATTAATAACTTAAAGACTATTTTATTATCTTTTTCATATGTGGTGTACTACAGATCTGCAGGAGTGAGGGGACCTATGGGGCAAGGTGATTTTTGTAACAACCAGTGCCTTAGCAGGTGTGCAGGAAAGAGTTAACTTAGAAGGGCTGATTATCAGAAGAGTCTTCTTGCAAGACTGACCCTTGGCTGGGCTTCTGCAATGGTCTCTGAGTGACAGGTTGTTCTGTGTGCCTGGACAGTGCATTCTGTTGTCCAACTTGTCTGGACTATATACCAACAGTATGATCAATGGTAAGCTCTTACTTTTCTTTTACCAGTCTGAGATTTCAATGATTGTGGCTGATCACAAAGGCAGAGTGACTGTCTTACTAGCTCACAATAAAAAATCTTGGAGTTTTATTTAAGGGGATTTACTTGAGCAGGAACACTACATAAGTGCTGTTACATTTTGCTACTGGAATAAGGAGACTGTAGGAAGCCTGTGCATGAATTGCTCTAGATTCCACCTAATGTGTCTTTTACCCTTTGCAGACTGGTGTAATGAACTATAGCTATGAATACAACTGCATTTAGGCCCTGTGAATCTTTCTAGAGAACTGCTGAAATTGGGTGTGTGAGGACCTCACAACAGAGGTCCTCAGTTACCTGTTGTAGAATATCATGCACTCAGCGATGTTAGGAAAGGTTATCAGAATTTATCTAGGGCAAGATCATAAATAATAGCTGGCTTAGAGAGTAAGAAGGTAGCAGTTCTGGGCATAGCCCTAAAGAAGGAGTTAGTGATGAAGCAAAATCCTTAAAGGCACTTTTTCTTTTATTGTTTTCTTCTGTGTTGACAGTATGGTAGCCCATATGCATGTGTAACTAGTGGATACCTTTCTGAACAATGCAGATCTAGAAGTTTCAGATTTTTCCTGGCAGTCACATAAGGTGACACGGCTTGTTAGCTCTTGGAATGAGGTTTTTCTGTTACTCTGGTGGAAAACATCATCCCTAAATTTTTTTCTTGAGCTGAATGCATCTCTCCTGTACTCAAAGGCAGCATTCTATAAAATTCTTGGGTTAAGAACTTAAATTAGTAAAATTTTTAGCCTTTCTCCCAATATATGCTTCATTTGCTCCTTATATGCATGCATCATTGTACTAATAATATATTATGCATATTAGAAAGTACACTAGAAACTTTTAAAGAATAAGATAAAGTAAATAAAGAATAAGCTAAAGTAAATCTAATATTATTTGCCCATATACTAATGGTCGCTTTGAGTACCTCTGAAGTATGTGCACTTTCATTTGGAGACCTCACCCTTATTTCTAAATTCTATTCTCCCAGAATGTTACTCTAGTTCATTGGAGAACTGTCTGACTATGTTGCTGGTGCAAGGAAAATACAGCATAACCTTAGAACATGTTTTGGTACTAGAAAGTAAGAAAGTGCTCAAAGAGTGATGGAGACATATCCAAATGATAATTGGAGCAAATCAAAAATACAAATTAAAAGGTCAGCTCTCAATTTTAAAACCTTTAAGCACAGCAGAAACCATGAACCCATATTTATATAAACAATAAATACCTAAATAAATTCAGTAGAAAGGATACCTTATGGTATCTCCACTTAAAATAATTACTCACTGATTAATGAATGTAAAAGACTATATGTTATCTTTTCAATGGAGAAATTTGGCAGATATGATCTTAAGCAAGTGACAAAACTAACATCATTGATAATGAGAGAGGGAAACATGTGCCCTGTGATATTATGCACTGAGTAGAAAAAATGTATCTTTGAATTCTCAAATAAAGGAATTATCTATTATGGGGAAAATCAGGAGAAAAACCCCAAATGAGAGATGTTTTCTACAAAATCACTGACCTGTATGTCAAAGTTATGAAAGACAAGGAAACAATGAGAAGCTGTTCCAGTTTATAGTAGAGTGAAGAAACGTGAGAACTAAATCCAACATGTGATCCTGGATGTATTAAAGACCTTACTGGGATTGTTGGCAAAATTGAGTGGGTTCTGTGAATTAAATGAGAGTCTAATGCATCAGTGTTAATTTTGTGATTTTGATGGTTATAATTTGAAAAAGTTGATATAGGTAGTGTATGCAAACTGAAGTATTAAGGAAGAATAGGATTATTTTGTTTTTAATTTAACTGGTAGAGAAACTATTAAATAATATATATGTATTATATATTATGAATATAATACATATTATATAAATTATATATATTTATATAGACAGGTATGTTTTTATATACACAAACATACAAAGAAAGCAAATAATAAAACAAAAGGCAAAATGCAGATGAATGTATACTGAGATTCTTCTCTTTTTTTAACTCTATTTTTTTAGAGAAGTTTTAAGTTCACAGAAAAACAGAGGTTTTTCATATACCCCATGTCCATGCATCCATAGCCTACCCTCCTAGCACCCAGTATCAATAGCCCCCACCAAAATGGGACGTTTTTGTTACAATTGGTAAACCTACATTAACACATCATAATCACCAAAAATCTATAATTTACATTATGGCTCACTCTTGTTGATTCTGTAGTTTTGGACAAAGGTTTCATGACATGTATTCATTATAATCAGCTGGGCTTCTTTTACTATTTTTGCAACATATCTGAAAGTTTTAAATCATTTCAAAATAAAAAGTTTAAAACACTAAAGATATTATCTTAGAATTTAGGAAATATGACATTTGCCTCACTAAAACTGCCGCCTTGGCTAGGAATCATAAACTGGCACCTCCAGTATTGAGAAATCATATAAATATATTTCATAGTAAATTTTGTTTTTAAAATAATATATTAACTTCAATATCTTTGAGTGATATGTGTGTTCTCTAGTTCCAACAGGACCTAGCTTTCCGTATTGTTTTATAATCACAGATAATAATAATATCTAATTCTTAATGCTACTATATTCAAGTACCATCATGAGCTCCTTACATATACCGTATTGGCTCCTTGAATTTCCGACAACCTTTGTAAAGCAGTATGGTAGGTTGTCTGTAAGATAACCTCCCATCATCCCCACCTCCTGATATTTTCCTGTGTAATCCCCAAACTTTGAGTATTGGCTAACCCCGGGACTCAGTTACAACAAGTAGAATAAAGCACAAGTGATGGAATATTTGTCCTAAGATTAGGTAACATTAGACTGAGACTTCTTTCTTGCTTTCTTGCTCTCACCTGTTTGAGAGAAGCCAGCTACATGTCACAAGCTACCCTGAGCAGAAACCTTCCCATGTGGCTGATAACTGAGGACAGCCTCTGGCCAGCAGGCAGAGACTGATCGAATTCTACCAACAACCACCTGAGTGATCTCAGAAGCAGATATTTCTGCAGTCAAGCCTTGAGTTGACCATAGTCTCAAGCACTTACCTTGGTGGAGGCCTTGAGAGAGAGACTGTGAGCCAGAGAATAGAGGATCCAGCCAAGCAACACCCAGGTTCCACACCCACAAGAACTGTGAGATAATAAATTGTTGCCCTAAGCCACTAAGTTTTTGGGTAATTTGTTATTCCACACAAGGTAACTAATATAGGTAGTAGGCACTGTTATGATTCTCACTTTTGAAAACGAGGGCTCTGAATTTAGTTTCTAGAGGATCTGCTGCGATGTTCTTCGGTTTAAACGCTCACAGTAAGTACACTGGCACTGCCAGCTAGGTACCTGACTGACTCATAAAGACATTTGTCTTACTGTCGTCCCCCAAAATATCTTTTGCTTATGACAAAGCTCAATAACAAAGACTTTCAGAGATTGTATTCTGAGATTACTCTGACCAAATGCTCTAGCCAATCCGTGTAGAACCCATTTGCATGCTAGTTGAGCATATTATACTTTCAGTTAACTGTTTCAAATGCAGACCTTCTAGTTGGACTCTGGAACGTTTCCCAGCTTTCAGAGATTTTTAATAATCCCTTGGTGAAACTATACTAGTTTATATTATTTTAACTGGATCTAGAGTCCTCTGAATTCTTTATGTTGTATACTTTAGATTGGGGATTCTGATGGGAACAGCCTTAAGTATTAAAGGTCACAAGAGTGTGCTTAATTCTAATCTCTTTATTTACATAAATATCAATAAAATGTCCTCCCTGGGATTTGTGTGTATATGTGTGTGTGTGTGTGTGTGTGTGTGTGTGTGTGTGTATGTGTGTGTGTATCTAAATCAGATGTTCTTTATAGTTCTGTTTCCAATATTTTCATAGTAAAGTCTTTCTAAATTTTGTATAAGTGTATTTTGCAGAATTTATTATTATTCAACAAGCAAAACTAAGAGAATAAAATATAAAATTGCAAGAATGTATTCTCAGTTAAACGTTACAGAGACATTGAGTTATTTTTCTCCTCAACCATTATGTAAAGTGTATGGACTCCCCAGACCTGTCACTGGCACATATGAGTAGCCTTACCAAAAGTTCTAGTCTCAAGTACAAATTTTAACATTTTATGGCGTCATGCCCAAAGAAAGAGCAAGAGACAGCTTAGTAAAATCGTGGATAATGTACTTTTTCCCCTCAATCCTGCCCTTTTATTGAATCACAAATATATTGGGCAGGACTGTTAATAACAGAAATCAACTGTAGCTAATATGTGCAGGAAAGCAGTTTCAAGAGAGTTCATGAAAGAATTCTGTGGATGGTAACAGGCGCCTCTGGAGATTGAGAGAGCTGGGATTTAAGGCTAAACAGCAAGAAGTAATTTCCAATTTGATTATGCGCTAGGATCTTGCAACTGGATTCAGACACCACAGCCTATACCAACAATGTCCCGATACTTCTAGTGACATTTGCCTCTAGATTCTAGATGCTATATTGATATCTGTTATACCCTTACAGTGAACACAGAGGATGCACCTGCCACGGTCACTCTCTCCCAGAATGGATGCTGTGTGACTATCACTTCTTCATGTCACTGGCTTCCAATTAAAGCTCAGAAGTAAGTGCTTGAATCCAACCTTCCAAAAGAGGAAGCATTATTTGACTTCCATATTGGAGGGGCTTTTGCCTCCTAAGTCGAAAGAGTCCTTACACATAGGACTTCTGCTTAAATGCAAGTACTGTGAAACAATGGCAAATGTACACGCAACCAACCATTATCACAAATCCACTCGAGCAATAGCTAAAATGAATAATTTAAGAATGGTAAAAGTTTAAATGATTAAAAAACAAAGAAATCCCTTTAAAGATTGTTTCTGAAGATGCTGATGTACTGCTTAAATATTTAAGAAAAAAATAGTCTGTTTCAAAGCCAATATTCTGAGCTCAATTCTGTTGGTTTTAAATTTGGAATGAAAAGTATGATTATTGGCCTAATAGTGATTTGGGGACTCACTTACTATCGTAGGTTACTAACAAACAATATTTCAGATTCATTCATGGTGGTAGGAAAAAAAGTCAAAATGAATAAAATGAGGCAAATTAGTTCTTTGTCCACTTCCCTTGGACGTTCTTCAGATAAACATGTTTATTAATTGATTTTTATTACCATCAGGAATTCCAGTTAACAGGAATCCTATTTTAGTTATTTTGATAATTATGTAAATATAGGTCATCTAAAGGAATGTGATGATGAAATTATGAAATTTGGGATCTAAAAAATGAAATGCTTATGCTCTAAAACATTTACCATTCCCACACTTTCAAAGCAATGTATGATTTAGATTAAAATACTTTATTCAGGATCAACATAGATTATGGGATAGCATTTAGAGAAATTCTCAACTCTTGGGATCTGTGAGCTCTGTAAACTGGATGAGTCAGTCAACAAGTCATGGAACTTCCCTGTAACATGGACTGCAAGGTGTGACTCAATATAACCCTGTTCTCATGTTTCTGGCTGTCAAAATCTTCTAAAGAAAGCTCTGTCTTATATTCAGTAATTGATTTGTACAATTCAGTTACAGAATCTTTCAAGCTTTAACTTTGTTCTCCTACCCACTTTTGTACACCTGTGCACACAGACAAACAGACAGACAATTAGACACACATACTCACCTGGGATGCAGAATACTCAAGCTTACATTTTGCCATCAGTTCTTTCATATTTAATTCTTTGAAGAACCAGGCTTCAAATAATGATAAGTCCAATTACAGCTTGATTTTATAGCCAAACTCAAGTCTTAAGTTATTAGATAGGTGAGTTTGTAGTAACAATTAATTAGCTTTTATAACTAATCAATCTAGTTATAAGAAAAGCAATGTGTGGCACGGACTTAATGGAAGGTGGGAAGTGTCAGTAAAAGCAATAAATATGTCCAATAGTATAATTTAGTTTTTTAATTTGGTTTTAAGAAACCGAAATAAGACCTATTTTGATAAGTTCTTATCTCTGGCCCTATGATATTGTGATTATAAGAAATATATATTTAGTCATTCAGATGGCCAAAAATATTTCTCATATATATTTGTTCTTTGTTCACAGTTCCTGGCTCACAGCTCCCAAAACCATTGCAATTTTTAAGTGTGGGAAGTACTAAAAGTGTCTTTTGTTAGGTTAACAAAGTATCTTTTGGAAAGCACTTAAAGACAGAGCCTGGTTGCCAAGGAGACAACCATGTGATTAGAAGGTTGGAATTTTAAGTCCCATCCCCTGATCTCTGGGGAGGGGAGAAGAGGTGGAAATTGTGTTTATTTATCAAGGCCAATGATTTAATCAATGGTGCTTAGATAATAAAGCCTCTATTTAAAAAAAAATCCCTAAATGAATGGATTTGGAGAGCTTCCAGCTTGGTGGACACTTGGCTCTTCAGTGAGAGAGTGCGCTGGAGAGGGCATGGAGGCTTTGTGCCCTTTCTCCATACAATGTCCTATGTATCTTTTCCATCTGGCTCTTCCTGAGTTATACTCTTTTACAGTAAACTGGTAATCTAGTAATTAAAATGTTGTTCTGAGTTGTGTGAGCCACTCTAGCAAATTAATTGAATCCAAGGTAGAGATCCTGGGCACCTTTTATTTATAGCTAATCTTTTAGAAGTACAGGTAACAATGAGGCCTTGAAAGTGGCATCTGAAGAGTGTGTGCCTTTGCGTGTGTGTATGTATGTGTGCATGCGTGTGTGTGCATGTGTGTGTGCATGTGTGCATGCGTGTGTATGCATGTGTGTGGGGGGGAGCTGGGGTTCATCTTGTAGGACTGAACCCTTAACCTGTGGATTCTGATGCTATCTCTGGGTAGATAGTATAAGAACGGAGTTGAATTCTCCAACACCCTGCTGGTGTCTGAGAATTATCTGTCAGTGTAAGGGAATGCTCCTCCTTCCAAGCTGGAAATTGAGTCTTAGACTACCAGAAGAAGCCCTTTTAAACTTAATTCTAAACATTTTTATTGTATTTGTACTGATACTGTTCTTGCCTTTAAGGCATGTATAATCTGAAACAGTATAATCGTCTACTTACAAGATATAGAAATAATAGAATAAAAACCGAATTAATAAAAAAGTGCCTAGTACATTGTACTCATTACAGCAAAAACAACATTACTCTTTCCTAACATAAAATCTTCTTTCTGCGACCTGGGTATTATTGTAGAGAAATGGAATATTATATAATAGTAATTAGAACTTTGTCAGTTTTAACAAAGAAAACCTAAATTATCAGATAACCAAAGGAACTATCTTCTTTCTGCACTCTGAAAAAAAAATTCTATAAGCCTGATAGAATCTTCGTAATTTTCGGACTTTCTTGGATCATGCTGATAAGACAAGGTATGACATTCTTTTATGAATGCATGTGTTGTAAAATCAGTGGCTGTTCACCACACAGTGACAGGAAGTTAGGGTGATTAATGAGGAATGAGGGTAGGAGGCCCTTGCAGAATGTAGCATTTTCATAAATTGTATGTTCCCCAAGGAGCTGCTTATTATGGCACCTTCAGTATCAATCCTATCATTTCTTGTGGAACATGCCATATTCCAAATTAGTGCTCCATTCCCAAGACAACTTTCTTTGAAGCAGCCCTTTGCTGTACTGTGGGCTCTTTAGACAAACTATTTCAGCAAGTGACAGTTGTCCTCTAATTTCTCCTTCACCTCATCCTTGTCTGGCTCATGAATTTTCAGTTCATGTTCTCATACATTTGGGGGATTCTAGAACACTACCAACTGGACAAGTACTTAATTTCAACTCTGGCCATCAAACAAGTCTTTCAGGGTTTTAACATTTTTTTCACTTCTACCTTTCCTAATATTCTTATACTCAAACCTATGTTATTTCTATGCTTTTACCTAAGCACTGTGAAAATAGTAATAAAAGTGATATTTTCTATACCTTTGCAGAAAGAGGTGGCATATAAATTAATGTCTAATTTGCACTTCCAGAGGTGTGATGTTCCAGGACCTTGGGCTGGGGAGAGCAGCTGTGCTACGCATTATGTGTGCAGTATAGGTTAATAAAGGGAGGAAAAGAGGGATATCATCTGGTGGAGAAACCAAAATTGAATTCCAAGCAGAACAAATAACTGAGGAAAAATCCAGATACTATCAAGGAAATAAAGGTATAATTTTGATGAGAGCTCTTATCCAAGAAAAGGATAGTCTGGAAGAATTTTCTGTGCCAGAAGAATTTTATCAGAGATTCTCTTTACAGGCTCCTGTGCTTTCTGCCTCTGGTGAAAGTACATTCTTAAGGGCAGTAAGTTTACTTGAAATGCTACCCCTTCTTCAGACATCCTTAGTCTCAAGTAGGGTGGAGATAGTTTTCTTCAGGTTCTTAGTGGGAGGTTTAAATATGCCTTTATGTATTCCACTGTGGAGAAATGAATTCTGACCAGGGCTCCTCCAGGGATAGACTTTCCAACTAACAAGGGGTGCAGTTGCCAAGGCATTAATGAGAGCCTCTCTCTCCACTCACTTTATTTACCACTTTTTCAAAATTTTAAAAATAATTAAAAATAAGAGTTTATCAAATACCAAGGGCTGTAAAAGATGTTGAGGGCAATTCAAAATAGAAATTGTCCATGTCACCATAGAGCTTACACGTTGGACAACCTCCCTCCAATCCTGAGTCAGTCATCAACTTAGAACTTGAGATGCTGGGTGGGAAGTTAGTATTTATTTGCTGCATAAATTAAAGAGCAGAATAAGACAGGCAGTATGTTCGTTGGTAGAATTTCATGAAACAGGTTTTTCTAGAGATCTTCAGGGAACTTAACAAGGATTGGTTTTTTTTAAAGAATGCCAAGAGTAGGAAAGGAATCCACTGTTATTATGAAAAAGGTTATTTTTGATGTGGAACAGCAACAAATTAGTATAGATGGACATGGGCAGCAGTCATGTTGTTGGTTAGGCATAATAACATTTTATCATTCATTTGACTAATAGGTACCTACTACCCATTCTCTGAAAGGCGTTGGAGATACAGCCTGCAATAAGCAAATGTTTTTCTTTTTTCCTGAATCTCACATATTAATTGGAGAGACACATTTTAAGACTGTGATTACAAAATTACACAGTTTATTTTATGAATGTAATTGCCAAGATTACTATAAAGAGAGGTTTCAGAATGTAAATAGAACACATTAGGAGGGTATCTAACTTAATTTAGGGAATTTGGAAATCTGTCTTAGAGGAAATTATACAAAGGGTAAGTAGAAGTTTCTAGAAAGTCTGTGGAGGAAGAATATATAAACACTACAGTCATAAGGAGCAGTCTTTATGTACTCTGGAAGAATGATAATTATAATGAGCATGAGTAACTGAATTAGGAATGGGAGCTTTTGGACAGGATCTGGTTGGCTCTGTCACTGGAACAGGCAGTTCTTGATCTTGTGGTTGTGATTTCAGGTCCCACATTGGATGTTGAGATTACTTACATAAATAAAATCTTTATTAAAAAGGGAAAAGAAATGGGAGCCTTTGGGACTGAAAGAAAGAGAATGGTAGACAAGGGTCAATTCCTGTGGTTCCTAATTGGCCATATTAAAGATTTCATATTTTAACCTACTTGAATGGGCATCTATTTAAGTTCTTGGGTCAGTGAAATGTCACAAATAGATTTGTCTTCAAAAGTACTAGGATGAATGTGTTAGGTTTAGGACAAGAATGAATTTAAAGAAAGCAGTGAGAAGACTACTTCAGTGTCTGAGAAAGTGGTGGTGTAGATCTAGAATAAGGTGATGGCAGGATTTGGTGTTGGGATTGGATCTAAGGAGTAAGCAAGAGGGAGGAATCTGGTTTCTGTCTTATATAACTGGATAATAATTGTGTCAGTCACTGAAATAGAGGATATAAAATTATTGATCTTTTTTGGAAGAAATAATGATCTAAATTTTATATATAGAGAGAGATAGAAGTGCTTCTACAAATAGAGATGTCAAATAGGGAGATGGTTCTGAGGTTCTGCAACTCAAAGATAGGGTCAAGACTAAAGGCATCAGTGTGTGAGTCATTATATGTCAGAGGGTAATTGAAGTTATGAAAGTGGATGAGCTTGCCTGGGAAAAAGTGTACGGTGAACAGAGACCAGCACACAGGGTCAAGCCTGGAAGAACTACAACATTTAAAGATTAGAGGACGAAAAGAATCCACAAAGTAGCCTGAGAACTGACCAGAGGTATAGAAGGAAAAGAAAGACTATATTGGGGTATATGTCTTTTAAGTATCTCACTGGGCTTCAGGAATCACATTTATAATCAGGATACTGCTATTATGAACACTCTATGCCTTAATTTGCTCATCTATAAAGTAGAGGGTAAGAATACTTATTGCCTATTGGAGGGGCTTTTGAAGATCAAATATGATAATGTCCAGAGGTAAATTCAAAATGGATTAAATACCTAAATGTGAGACCTGAAACCATAAAATTCCTTTAAGAAAACATATCTTTGACATCAGCCATAGAAGCATTTTTCTAGTTCTGTTTTCGATGCCAAAGGAAACAAAAGCAAAATTACACTATTGAGACTACATCAAAATAATAAACTTTTGAACAGCATATTAAATCAACAAAACAAAAATAACCTCCTGAATGGGAGAAGATATTTGCAAATAATATATCCAATGAGGGGTTAATATCCAAAATATATAAAGAACTTATGCAACTCAACAGCAAAAAACACAATCCAATTAAAAATGAGAAGACATGAATAGACATTTTCTTCATAGAGTACATACAGATGGCCAAGAGATACATGAAAAGATGCTCAACATCACTAATCATCAGGGAATTGCAAATTAAAACCACAATGTTATACCACCTCACACCTGCCAGAATGGCTAAAATTAACAACATAAGAAACAACAGGTGTTAGCAAGGATGTGGAGAAAAAGGAACCCTTGTGCATTGTTGATGGGAATGCAAATTGGTGGAGCCACTGTGGAAAACAGTATGGAAGTTTCTCAAAAAAATAAAAATGGAATTACCATATGATCCTGTAATTCTACTACTAGGTAATTTATGAAAACAGAGAATATGTTTGAATATGAAAACGATAATTTGAAAAGGTAGTTGCACCCCTAATTTTATTGTTGCATTATTTACAATAGCAAAGTTACAGAAGCAACCCAAGTGTCCATTCATAGATGAATAGACAAAGAAAGTGTGGTGTGTGTGTGTGTGCACACATACACACACAGGAATATTATTCAGCTATAAAAAGAATGAAATCTTGCCATTTGCAACAACATGGATGGATCTAGAGGATATAATGTGAAGTGACATAAGTCAGAGAAAGACAAATACCACATGATTTCACTCATGTGGAATTTAAGAAACCAAACAAAATTTAAGAAAGGAACAAAAAATGGTTAAGACTTTTAACCATGGACAACAAACTGATGGTTACTGGAGGAGAGGGGAGTAGGATGGGTGGAAGAGGTAAAGGGGATTAAGAGTACATTTACCGTGGTGAGCACTGAGTAATGTGTAGATTGTCGAATCACTGTATTGTACACCTGAAACTAATATAACACTATGTGTTAATTATACTTGAATAAAAAATATGGCAATGTCTGAAAGGTCCCTGAGTACAAAAAACCCTATGACAGCTTAAATTATAATTGTGCAACATCATGTTCCCTCTTAAGTGTTTTATTGTCTCTGTGTTCCTGAGGGTAAATGTACATGAAAATACGACCCTGCCACAAGTCTTTACTCAGCATGCTATCTCCTAACCTCTTTAGATAAAGTCTCATTCATATTCATATCTCAGCTCAAGACTCACTTCTTTAGGAATGCTTGGCCTCAACTTCCAATATAGGCAAGGAATCATTGCTGAGGAACTGAGTTCCTTTGCTTTAGAGGATTTAACTTGGATTTTTGGTTAAACATAAGTTCATGATTATTTGCCCAATACTATCTCCCACACTAAAATATGTGCTTTGTGAGAGCATGGACCATGTCTTTATTAATTTTTGCTTTCTTACCATTGCTTATAATATGATTTGTGAAAGGCAGTTATTAAAAATATTAGTATAGGGTTGCCTGAGTGATTAGGGTTGCCTGAGTGATTTGGTTTGAGCTTCCAACCCTTGATTTTGGCTTAGGTCATGATTCCAGGGTCATGGGATTGAGCCCGTGCCTCACTGAGCATGGAACCTGCTTAAGATTCTCTCTCTCTTTCTCTCTCTCTCTCTCTCTCTCTCTCTCTCTCCCTCCCTCCCTCCCTCCCCTCTCCCTCTGCCCCTCTCCCCCACATGCACTCCTTCTTTCTCATATCTCATCTAAATGGATGAATAAATGTTGTCTTCAAAAGTCAAGAAAGAGGAACTGAAAATAGAAAAATGACATTTAATTTAGCAACATGTAACTCATATGTGAAATTAGGAAGAGCTAGCTCAGTAAAGCATTTGTGATGGAACAATGAAGGGCATTGAAGAACAAATAGAAAATAATATGCAGTGATAGAGAACAGACAACTTGTTTAAGAAGTTTGGATATAAAAAAGATGGAGGAGTGTGCCTGGGTGGCTCAGTCAGTTAAGTGTCTGACTTTGGTTCAGGTCATGATCTCATGGCTCACGAGTTTCAGCCTGCATGGGTCTCTGCTGTCAGTGCAGAGCCTGCTTCAGATCCTTGGTCTTTTTCTCTCTATGCCCCTATCCCTCTTGCTCTCGCTTTCTCTCAAAACTAAATAAAACTTAAAAGAGAGATGGGAGAAAGCAGTGGAAGTATTCTTCCACACCTAGTGAATATGCTTTATTTCATGAACACTAGATAAGTGGAATCAACATTAGAGGACTACAAAAGAGCATAGGCCACAACCTAAAAACAGTTCAGAGATGAAAGTTTGACCTCAGTGGCATCGTATTTCACAGAGACAGCACTGTTTATGGAAACGTGGGGAGTTGCATGTATAATAAGGGGACGAACACAGAAAATGTGTGTGTGTGTGTGTATGTACACACACAAAATGTAGTATTACTTGGCAATCAAAAATAATGAAATCTTGCCATTTGCAACTATGTGGATGGAACTAGAGGGTATTGTGCTAAGCAAAATTGGTCAGTCATAGAAAGACAGATATCATATGACTTCATTCATTTGAGGAATTTAAGATATAAAACAGATGAACATAAGGGAAGAGAAGCAAAAATAATATTAAAACAGGGAGGGGACAAAACATAAGAGAATTGAAATACAGAGTACAAACAGGATTGCGGGAGGGCATGTGGGAGGGTGAATGGGGCTAAATGGGGCATTAAGAAGTCTATTCTTGAAATCATTGTTGCCCTATATGCTAACTAACTTGGATGTAAATTTAAAAAGTAATTAATTAAATTAAAAGGGGGGCTGCTGCTTTATTTCCAGCTTGGCCAGAATGAAATTCTCATGTTTTTCTTAAGACTGCTCTTGCCAGTTGGCAGACAACTGACCTCTTAGATAAAGTCTCTCCAAAGCTTAGAGGGAATTTGATGATTAGAAACTTCCTTTCTCAAAGAAAGAAGTTGGCCTTCAGCTTTCAGGAGAAGGCCCAGGAGAGGCAGCCATTGGGGACAGAGTAATTTTAGACTCAGTGACCAATACGAATTGCCAGAGGCTTTAGTCATTGTATAAAGGAAAGGAGAAACATTTTTAAAGGTGAAGTTCCACCTCAGTGCTAGTTAGAAGTCTCCTATAATCAAAATAAAGTCAATATCTACATGACCCAGTCTTCACCCAGTGTCGTAGTCTAATAAATTTCTATATCTAAATTTTTTTATGTTTTTATTTATTTTTGAGAGAGAGAGAGATACCATAAGCAGGGGATGGACAGTGAGAGAGAGGGAGACACAGAATCTGAAGACAGCCTTCCAGGCTCTGAGCTAGCTGTCAGCACAGAGCCCGACATGGAGTTTGAACCCACAAATTGTGAGATCATGACCTGAGCCGAAGTTGGACACTTAACCCAGGCACCCCTAAATTTC
This sequence comes from Suricata suricatta, assembly GCF_006229205.1. NCBI lineage: Eukaryota > Metazoa > Chordata > Mammalia > Carnivora > Herpestidae > Suricata > Suricata suricatta. Next base: position 38,831,996 of record NC_043701.1, on the reverse strand, counting down.
TGTGTCTAAAAGTAATCTTAAAAACATGTAGTGATTAATTTGAGAAAACAACAAAGGGATATTATTTTCCAAATCAAAGAAAAAGTTCCTAAAAATTCTATTTCCTCAACTATTTCTCTCAGAATTCGATAGCTGCATCTTTGAACCCCATCTTTTCTTTTGGTAAAATTCCAGAAAATTCTCGATCTACTTAGCCTGAGTCAAATCTTCTTCTCCCAGGCCCCTTTTGGACACCAGCCCCATCAGTAGCTTTTCATATTTTGCAAAAACAAAAACAAAACAAATGAACAAAAACTGAAATGAAGTTGATTTTGTGCCTCTAAAATTTCCCAATCATCACACTGATTCTAAACAGTGGAGAAGCAGAAATTGTGTAGGGATTCAAAATTCTCCTTAGTAGACAAAGAGAAGGGTAAATTCTTTATTTTCTTGTCACACCAGCTACACCCCAGATTTCTCATTTCTTGAGCAAATGAATATATTGTGTACCTATTGACTCTAAAGTTGCACCAGCCTCATTTGAATTCCGAGCTGCTAATACTGGATATTTGACTTTGCCAAATTAGGCAATTTTCTCCTCTCTCAGTGGAGTTGTTAATAGCTGCCACACAGGAATGTTGAAAGGATTACATGGAAAATATAGGAAAAGGTTCTGTTGTAAATGGCACATAGTTAGCTTGGAAAGAGCTGGTTCCCTTGGAATAGGGTCCTCTGCTTGTGACAGCTGTAACTGGCACAGTGATAATTACTATGAGGATTAATTCGTTTGTTTCAGCATAACAGACAAGTTTAAAAATTTGTCCAAAGACATTGTTTACTTCTACATTTGACCTTGTATTGTATAATGCTAATGCTGTAAATAATTTTAAAATGTTTAATATTCAAATACCAGGAGGAAAACCATGGGAGAGAGTAGATTCTAACACAGTTTTTGGCAAATTGCTTGCCATATGTGAAGCTGGATATTTTAATGAGGTATGTTCTCTCATTTCATCACACTTACGTTGACAAGAATGCCTTGAACATGATCAGTGCTAAAATCTCACCTTGGATACTATTTAATATTCTCATATTCTAAAATTAAAAATTACCTCTATCTCCACTGAAATGCATTTGTCTTTGCTTCTTTTTGTAGTTGATTGTAAAAGAGTGATTCTCATAAATGTGACATTACCATTAAGATTATTTCAAAACATTTTTATCAGTGTTTACTAAACAGAAAACAATTTGGAACTGAACATGGAAAGTCACTAATAACTCCTCCCTCTCTCCCTTCCTCCTTTCCTTACTTCCTTTCTTTCTTCCTTTTCATGCTTTTATACTTCCTTCACCTAATGTGAGGGACCCTATCCACAGGGATTTGAGTTGGGGAGGTGAGAGGAGAGGAAATGCATGCAGACATCTCTTTGCAAATTGTTCTCAGTGGTAGCTTCAGTAGGGGCAGACATGGGCAAGGAAGATTATATTAGAATGTACTTGAGTGTGTTTGTAGGCTAAAGGGAAGAAAGAAAAATTAATATTTGTTGATTCACCCAGGGTAAACACTTGCCTGACATTTGACATTTAACTGAAAGCGCTATTTCCCTTTGACTACAGGACTACATGGTAAGTAGTACCCTGCACAAACTCCTGTCCTGCCCATAAGTGAAGGAGTGAGGGGAGAGAAAGCAGGGGAAACTAGAGTAGCGCCTGCAGAAAAGTCTGGTGCCTGGATCAGGTATAGTTACTCCGAAAGGGATATACCATCATGTAGCATGTGTCAGGACTGCTTTCCTTTTTATGGATGAATAATATTCCATTGTATGAATGGACTGCAATTAAAACTTTTTATTTATGCAAAGCTTTTTAAAAATTTTATTTGTTTGAATTTAAGTTAGTTAGCATACAGTGTAGTATTGGTTTTATTTGGGATTGGATGAATAGGTAGTTCAATTTCAGAAGAATTAACTTGTTAAAATATTGAGAAATCATTTATTTTTGGTATGAGGATTCATTTATTAATGTTATCTATTCTTTACAGTATTTTGAAGTTTTCTGCATATAGATTCTGCATATATTTTGTTAACTTTACTTCAGTATTTTATTTTTTGACTTGCTATACTATAATGTACATATAATACACAACATATTATATACCATATTGTATAATAATATACAATATAATGTATCACCATAATTTGCATCTTTGATATGGTTGCTTTTTAAACAAATTTCTAAGAAGATTTTTGTTGTTGGGAGGAGTTGATGCTGTGAAATCTTTTCTATAGACAATTATATTGTCTGTAAAGACAGTTTTATTTTTTCCTTTTGAATCTCTTTATCTTTTATTTCTTTTTTTGTCTTCTTGTATTATACTTTTACTTGTATTATTGTTTTTTGTTTGTTATTTTACTTCCAGCACAATGTTTAATGGGAATGAAGAGAAAGAACATTTTTCTTTTGTTCTTGATCTTAAGAGGAATGTGTACAGGTTCTCATGTTCGCTGTAGGTTTTATGTAGATGTTCTTTATCAAGTTGAAGAATTTTTCTTGATTCTTAGTTTTATGTGGGTTTTACCATGGGTGGATATTGGATTTTGTTAAATGCTTTTCTGAATCAGTTAATTCGATCGTAGGATTTTTCTGTTTATGGTCATTGTATTGATTAATTCTCAAATGCGAGCTATCCTTGCACACTTGAAATATGTTTCACTTGGTTGTGGTATGCCACTTTTTATACATTGACGCATTCAATTTGATGATATTTTTGAGGATTGTTGTGTCTGTGTTCTTGAGAGACATTGCTTTGTATTATTTATTTCTTGCAAAATTTTTATTTGTTTTGATGTTGAGACACTGCTATTTCAGAGAAAGCAGTGAGAGCTGCTGAGCTGAGGAAGTATCCCCTCAGCTTTTTTTTTTTTTTTCTTTCACAGAAGATCTTTTAGAGAATTGTTGCCACTTTTTCCTTAAATATATGTTAGAATTTAACAATGAAGTAATCTGGGTCTGGTGATTTATTGGTTTGGAAGGCTATTGCGTATGATTCAACTTCTTCTATAGATATAGAATCACTCAAGTAATTTGCTTATTTTTGTGTGAATTTTGGTAGTTTGTGTCTTTCAAGGAATTGGTCAATTTTATTTAAATTTTCATGTTTGTGGCCATAGAGCTGTTCATGTTATTCCTTTATTAACATTTTAATCCACAGAACTAGCAGTGATGATTCCCTTTCAACTTCCATATTAATAATTTGTGTTTTCTTTCTTTTTTATATATTGGTTAACCGGGCTAGAAGTTTATAATTTTGTGGCTATTCCAAAGAAATACCTTTTAGTTTTATTTATTGTCTCTGTTGTTTTCTTGTTTTCAATTTTATGCTTAGTGCTCTAATTTCATTTTTCCCCTTTTGTTTGCTTTAGAATTAAACAGATAATCTTTTTCTAGTCTTTTAAAGTGGAAGCTTAAGTTATTGATTTTAGATCTTCTATTATATTATATGTAGTGAATGTTATGCAGTTCCCTTTGGGCACTGACTGTTTTCATAGCATGACAGTCATTTTGATAAGTTGTATTTTTATTTTCATTTAGTTCAAAATATGTGTTAATTCCTCTGGAGACTCTTATTTAACTCATGTGTTATTTAGAAATGTATCATTTAATTCCCAAATAATTGGTGATTTTCAAGCTAAGTTTCTGTTACTGACTTTTAGTTTAATTTCATTGTTGTTAGAGAACATACTTTGTAGAATTTCTATACCTTTAAATTTGTTAAGAATGTTTTATGGCCCAGAATGTGGTCTCTTTTTGTCGGTGTTCCATATCAACTCGAGAAGAATGAATATTCAGCTATTAATGAAGAGAGCATTCTAAAATTATCAATTAGACCAAGATGATTGATATTGCTGTTCAAGTCTCCTCTCTCATTGACATTCTACCTACTTGACTTATCAATGATTAAAAGGAATATTTTTAAAGTTCCAACTATAATAGAGGGTTTGCTTATTTCTCTTTTCAGTTCTGCTAGTTTTTTCCTTACAGACTTTCATGCTCTCTCAGTAGGTTTATACCCTTTTTGGATTGTTATGCCTTCTTGGAGAATTAACCCCTTCATCATTGTGTAATATTCTTTTTTATGACTGGTAATTCTCTTTGTTCTGAGTTTATCTTGTTGGAAACTAATATCGTTCTTCCAATTTTCTTTTGATGAATCTTAGTATGATTAGTCTTAACCCTACCTTTGCATTTATCCTATCAGACTCTTTATATTTGAAATGATTTTATTTTAGACAAGAGAAATTGGGTTTTGTTTTTTATCCAATCTGAACATTTTTATTTTTAATTGCTATATTTAGAACATTTTATTTTATTTTATTTTATTTTAAGATTTTTTTTTAAGTAATCTCTATACCCAATATGGGCTTGAATTCACAACCCTGATATCAAGAGTGGCACATTCCACCAACTGAGCCAGCCAGGCACTCCTTAGAGTATGACAATTTAAAGTGATTATTGACATGGTAATATTAACCATGTTTGTAAATATTTTTTTATTTCTTGTCAGAGGTTTGGTTTTCAGACTTCTTTCATTGTAATTAAGCATTTTATACAGTTTTATTTTATTCATCCTCCTAACATGTCAAGTATATAGTTTTACAAATATATTATTGGTTACCTCAGAGTTTATAATACACTATTTGACTAACATAAGTCTACCTTCAAATAACACTATTCTCCTCCTATAGTGCAAGGATCATGAGTATAAGCATTCCCAATCCCTTGCTCCTGCCCTTAGAACATTGCTGTTATTTTACTTGGCTTAAATGTATGCTACTATCACCCAATGCCTTGTTGCTCTTAGTACTTTAAATACAGTTAGCCTTTAGATCAGTTAAGAAGCAAAAAAGGCCCCATTCTTACAACAGTCACAAAAATTAGCTCAAAATGGATTAAAGATTTAAATTAAGACCTGAAACTCTGAAACTCCTAGAAGAAAACATAGAGGGAAAGCTCCTTGTCATTAGACATCAGCAAGTCAGACTATATCTAACTAAAAAGTTTCTACACAACAAAAGAAATGATCAGTAACATGAAAAGGAAACATACAAAATGGGAGAAAATATTCACAAAACATACATGTGATAAGAGGTTAATGTGTAAAATATATAAGGAACTCATATATATCAATAGCAAAAAGACAAATAATCCAGGTAAAATTGTGCAAAGTGGCATCTGGGAGGCTTGGTTGGTTGTATCAGAGTCTTGATTTCAGCTCAGGTCATAACTTCACAGTTCCTGGATTCAAACCCTGCATCAAGCTCTGTGCTGATGGTGTAGAACCTTCTTGGGATTTTCTTTCTTTCCCTCTCTCTCTGTCCCTTGTATTCTTTCTCTCTCTCTCTCCCTCTCCCTCCATACCTCCTTCTCTCTTTCTCTCTCTCCTTTCTTCCCTCCCTCCCTCAAAAGTAAATATTAAAAATAAAATAAAACGGGCAAAGGACCTGAATAGACTTCTTCCAGAGAAGATACACACATGGTCAATGGTACATGAAGAGGTGCTCAGGATAGCTAATCACCAGGGAAACCACAGTAAGGTATCATCTCAGACCTGTTAGAATGGCCATCAGTGCTGGTGAGGATATGGAGAAAAAAGAAAGCTGCGCACTGTTCATGGGAATGTACATTGGTGTAGCAACTATAGAAAATATATGGAGGTTTCACAGAATATTACAAATGCCATATGATTTAGGATTTCACTTCTGAGTATTATCTGAAGGCAATGAAATCACTATCTTGAAGAGATATCTATACCCCTAGTTCATTGCAGCATTGTTATAAAAGCCAAGACATAGAAACAGATGCTTGTCAGTGGATGAATGTAATAAAAAATGTGACATACATATACAATATATGATTATTCAACCACTAAAAAGGAGAAATCCTGCCACTTATGACAATATGAATAAAACTTGAGGGCATTAAGTTAATTAAAATAAGTCAGACAAATACTGTGTGAAAGACAAATAATGTGTGGTCTCACTTACATGTGGAATCTAAGAAAACCAAACGTATAAAACAGAGAGTAAGTTAGTGCTTGCCAGGGCCAGGAAGATCTAGGAAATGGATAAGAGTGGTCAATGGATACAAACTGCTAATTAGAAGATAAATAAGTTCTGGGGATATAATGTTCAAAATAATGACTGTAGTTAACAATACTGTATGATATACTTGAAATGTTGCTAAGAGTGTAGATCTCAAAAGTTCCCACCACATACAAACAAACAAAAACCGGCAACTTTTAGGTGGTGGATGTGTTAACTAACCTTACTATGGCAATCCTTTCACAATATTCCAGTATCAAATCATCGTATTATACACCTTAAGTCAATCCAATGTTACATGTCAATTACATCCCAATAAAGCTGGAGAAAAAGAAGTAAAGATAAAATATTTTATTTTACTTTCATTTATTCCTTTCACACTGTTCTTCTTTTTCTTTTCTTTACATGTATCTGTGTTTCTGACTTAATTTTACTTCTCTCTGAATTGACTTCTTTGGATAAATTTTACAGGGAAGGTAAGTTAGTGATAAATCCCCTGTTTTGTTTGTCTGAGAGTCTATTTTTCCTTCACTTTTGAGGATAATTTTGCTAAATATAGTTTTATAAGTTGATTTTTTCTTTTAACCCTTTAAATATTTTGCTCCACTGTCCTCATTCTTGCATGTTTCCAGATAAATCTACTATAATTCTTAAAATTGTTTTCCTGTAGGTAATTCCTCCACTCCCTACTTCTTTAAAGTGGCTCCTTAATCTCATATTTCTCAAAATATCTCATATTTTGGTTTGGGTAGATATTTTTGCTATTTCTCTTCTGGGCTTTCTCTGGTTTTTCTGTATCTGTGGTTTGATGGGCTTCATTAATTTTAGAAAGTTCTTAGCCATTGCTGACTCAAATATTTCTTCTGCTCTTTGTATTCTGTCTTCTCTTTTTCCAGATATTGATATATTACATCTTTTTAAATTGTCCTCAAAGTTCTTGGAGTTTTCTGGCATTCATTTTTCCCCCTAATTTCCATTTCACTTTTGGAAATTTCTATTGCTATGTATTTAAACTTACTAATTCTTTCCTTAACCAATTCAAGTTTATTGATGAACCCATTAAAGATTTCTTCAGTCCTGTATTACGTTTTTAAAAAATATTTTGGGGGGCACCTGAGTGGCTCAGTTGGCTAGGTGTCCAACTTTGGCTCAGGTCATGATCTTGCAGTCTGTGGGTTCAGGCCCCGCATCGGGTTCTGTGCTGGCAGCTCAGAGCCTGGAGCCTGTTTCAGATTCTGTGTCTTCCTCTCTCTCTCTCTGCCCCTTCCCCTGCTAGTGCTCTGTCTCTGTCTCAAAAATAAATAAACCAAAAAATTAAAATAAAAAATTTTGGTTTCAGCATTTTCTTTTGATTATAAATTCAAATTCCCATTACTCTGCTTACAAAATCCATATGCTGTTGTATATGTATCTATTTTTTTCCATAAGAGCCTTTAACATATTTATCATAGTTATTTTATATTCCTTGTCTGGTAATTCTCATACCTTTGTCATATCTGAATCGGGTCATGATGTTTGATATTTTTCCCACAGTCCATATTTTTTAGTGTGTTTTTTTAATTTTTTTCTGAAATTTGGTCATGTTGTTTTGGGTAATAGGATCTGAGACAAACGAGTCTCTAGAGTGAAGATTTATTTGAATACAGGTAGGTGTTTATATTCAAAATTTGTTGTTTTTGTGTTAGTTGCAAGATAGTCTAAATTCCTCTAGTGTCCTTGGTTTTGTCTCTTCATAACTTTGAGTATTTTTAAGTTCTCCTTTTCAGAGAGCATTTGCATTTTGCAGCTTTTTCAACTATAATCCATTCTGACTTACTGTAGCCTGCTGGTATGGTGATAATTTAGTGGGAAGAAGTATTTAATAATCTTATTAGATCTCAGTCTTTTAGTGGGCCCATGCCTCTGATCTGTGACCTTCACATGTCTTTCCTTGTGTAAAGGTTCCATGTAATGATATTGGCTCAAGAAGCCACCCCATCATCTTTATACAAGGTAGTTATACTACCTCTAGCAACCCAGTTCATGTCCCATAAAGCAATAAATAATAATAGGTAGCACATTCATAACTCTTACTCTGTGTCAGAGACTAGTCTTAGCCCCTTATTTATTTAACCTATTTGTTCCCCATAAATAAATTTTGGAGGGGTACTATAATTATCTGCATTTAGGAAACCAAGAGATAGGTTAAATAATTTGCACAAGGTCAATAGCTAATAAGTTTTAGATCAAGAGTTTGTCATTGAGAAAACTACATCTTGAGTAATTAGAAACTTGGATGGATGGATGCTGGATAAATGAACCTTTGTTTTGCCAGATTTTAGCTTGTCATTAGTTTCTCATGCCCTCATGGAAGGGCATAAAAAGCACATGTTTCTACAATTACTTAGTATATTGTTTACCAACTATTTCTATGCTTGCTACCTGACAGCAAGTCAATACTTGTTACTTGTGAATGTTTTCATTTCTTTAGTGCTCCTCAAATTTATATTCCTCTAGCACCAATTACCAAAGTGTAATCCAGTCTTCACTATTAGCTAGGTGAATTAGCTAAGGTGAACAATCTGTAAATGTTTCTAATGAAATTAGGTTTTATTTTCTGTGGAGTCTGGTAGAAGAAATTAGGCATTTAATTCAATGAGTTATGAGTACACAGTCTGAGCTTCATTGATTTATTTACCATTTTTTCATTAGTATGGACTTTGAAAATGTAGTTATAACTATTATATTTTCTATAAAATAGGAAATTTAATTTTCTCTACTGGAATAGTAGCATATATTTGGGTTAGTTTCTTTTTAAATATTCCTTATGTTTCATATTCAAAACTGATTAAAATCACCTGTTTTATACATTTATTGACAGGACCAAATATATCCCATGCTTTAGGCTAAAATGTTGGTACATTTGGCTGCCAAACATTTCTTCCTGCTCCCCTTCATATTGACCAATATTACATAAATTTCAACATTTGATGGACTTCAAAAAGTAAAAAGACTCAGTATACAAAAGGTATCTTCTGTAAGCTTAATCTGTAATTTTACCAGATATCTTTATTTTCTTTAAGCTCTTGAATAAACTTTAAATATGAGAATTTGATCCTTCAAAAATGTTTTTTTATGAAGATAGTCAGTTTGGTCAAACAATGGGCCCATTGGTCAGCTGATGTGAAGAAACATTCATTTTTAGGTAAATATGGAATGTAATGTCACAGAGAATCCACTTTATACATCAAACATATAGAACATATAGCTGAATAAGTTAAATGCGTAGCAAAGCTGGAAATCGAGAATGGAAGAATCCATAAGCATTCGAAAAGAAGCAGGAAAGCAGAGAAAGAACACAAAAGAGACACCTAGCCAAGATGACCATAAGGAAAACTAAGGAATATGGGCGCTCTCCTCCTGATACGGACTATTATCCTGACCCTTGATTCGACAAGTGTAGAAGCAGGAGTTAAGTTGCCAGGAGAAAGCCAGGAACCACATAGCATATATTGTGAAATGTAACCCAGAAAAATTCCCCTCCAGCTGCCACAGGGAAATAGCAAAAGAAATTTTCTGTCTGCCATCTCTCTGAATAATATCCTCCCAATTTCATCCTTGTAAACCTTTGTTCTACATAAAAGGTAAATAAAGTGGGCCTTCTCCTGCCTTGAGGCCTTTGAATGTATTGTTCCCATTGTGTTGGATGTTCTTCCAGGGAAGCATGTGTCTCATCACTTTTCTTTGATCAGGTCATTGGCCAAAAATCATTTTTCCAGAATAACCTTTCCTAACCAGTATTTATAAAATAGTATCTGCCCTTCTCTAGCCTTTACCTTCCTTTAGATTTCACCGTAACACTTATCATCTAAAAGATGACAAATTGATTTGTTTACTATCTGTCTTACTCTAGTAGAATTAAACACTATGCTTACAGGGACATATTTAACCTCTTGCTACATAGAAAATCATCTGGCATGCAGAAGATGCTCTGTGATGATTATTAAGAATGTGAGGAAGGAAGGAAGGAAGGAAGAAGGAAGGAAGGAAGAAAGGAAGGCCCACAAATAGGTAAAGCAGATAAAAAAAGTTTACCTCTCTAAAAATAAAGGAGACACAGTAATTTGGGTTTTATTGTTCACTGAGTTAACACGCTGTTCTCATTTTTTTTAAAGTTTTAAATATTATGAAGCCATCAGTGATACTGTGTGAAGGACCAGAGATATGCATTTGACATTACAAAGAACTAGGACTGTGTTGAAAATACCAATTTAGTAATCATCAGTGCATTACTACCCTATCATCTGAGATCTAGTTTATGGCAGGAACCATTCTTCTTGATCCTGCTTGAGTATAAGAAATCTGTCATCAAGATTGTGCTGCTACAGAGATACCAAAGAATTTATATCACATTTTTTTCTCAGTTCATAATCTCTCTTAATGTTTCCTATATTCTACTCATCTTCATCAATAGATATAATGCTTATAAACTTTAGTTGATTATGTGTCTGATGTCAAGTGGATTTTAAGTAAGATGAAAGTAGGCAAATATGACCCAATGGCCACATCCAGTCAGCAGAACTCTCCATGTTATATGGGACAAATACCAAATTTCTAAATCCTTCAGTGCCTTTTCATGATTTTGGTGTATAACTTTGTGCCATTCAGGTTAGAAATGCTGACTTCCTATCTAAAAGCTTTAATTTAGGGGCACCTGAGTGGCTCATTCTGTTAAGCCTCTGACTTCGACTCAGGTCATGATCCCACTTCGACTCAGGTCATGATCCCACGATCGTGGGTTTGAGCCCCGCGTTGGGCTCTGTGCTGACAGCTCAGAGCCTGGAGCCTGCTTCATATTCTGTGTCTCTCTGTCTCACTGCCCCTCCCCCTCTCTGTCTCTCTCTGTCTCAAAAATAAGTAAAACATTAAAAAAATTAAAAAGCTTTAATTTCCCACAATATAAGATGTAAATCTTCGTCTAAGTCTTGAAAGATGTATAATACTATGCCTTCTTTGGATCAATCCTGAAGGGAAGTATAAAAATCACAACTTTTATCATGTTACCTACTGATTTTTTAAGCCATACCAATCACAATTGCCCTTGGTTATGAGTATTTGAATTCTACAGGGCAAACGTGAATGACAGTAAAGAGAAAACAGGGTCAAAATGGGCAAAGATTTGTCAGACAGAAGAAGATGTGTTAAGAAAGGTGAAAAAGAAGTTTCTCTGAGACAACTACAAATGACATCTAGCATTCTTAAAACATTTTATTTATTAACACAGTTCAGTATCATGAATATTGGATTTGACTCTTTGAGAAAGCCTCTCTTTACATTCCTGTCTTGAATCCAGAAGACAAGCTTAAAGTATAGTGTAGTTCCTTACACATCATTATAGGCTTCATATTGTTTTAACAATTCATTCTTTCAGTAAGCGTTTATTATTTGTGACTACATGCATAAGCATTTAAGATGTGGGGGAAATCTATCTGAATGAATTGAATTGGTATACTACTATTGTGATCCATGTTTATCCGCTTGAGGTCAGAACATCTGGGTAGGCTGAGTTAACAACAAAGAAAATTAAGATGTTCCTCTTCCTTTGCTCTTCATAATAATTCATAGGAAAAATAATGTAGTCATCTCAGTAATTTTTTTGTGTGTGTGGAAGTGGGAATTGTGACCATGCCTAGGTCATCCCTCATTGTGAAAGAAGCAGGAACAGAACTGAAAGGAAGGCAGACACAATCTCTGTTTCTTTAACTTCCCAGAAGATTGTGTGATTGGCTAAAATTTTAATTCATTGGCTTTATATGATTACAATTCAAACCAATCTATAAAACTGTTTATATTTTAATGATGATGGAGCTCTAAAATTATTCTATATATAGAAGACATCATAACTGTAATTAACACATGCTAAACCAAAAGTCACTCTTGGACACATTTTCCTTCATTATATTGAGCAACATATAATGAAATGAACCCTTTAAAAAAATTCCTTCTGGGCATCATTTAAAACAGAGTTTGCAAGGCATGTGGGTGGCTCTGTAGGTTCAGTGTCTGTCTTTTGATTTCTGCTCAGGTTACGATCCTGAGATGGGGAATGAGTCCCAGTTTGGGCACTACTCATGTGGAACCAACTTGAGATTCTTCCTCTCTCCCTCTGCCCTTATCTCCTGCTCATGCTTTCTCTCTTTCTCCCTAAAACAATAAAAAAATGCAGAGTTTGCTATAAATTATTAATAATGGTGGTATGATTATAGGACTTATTTTTGTATAGTTTTTAAATTCAAATTAGACTGTGGATACAAAGGAATAAATTATTTATTAATAAATATATAGTAGGATCTAGAAAGAGAAGTGTTGAAGAAAAGAAAATTACTCACTTTTAAAATTAATCATTATATGGGGCACCTGGGTGGCTTAGTCGGTTGAGTGTCCGACTTCACTTCAGGTCATGATCTCGTCGTCCGTGAGTTCAAGCCCTGCATCCGGCTCTGTGCTGACATCTCAGAACCTAGGACTGCTTCAGATCTGTCTTCCTCTTTCTCTGCCCCTCTCTGCTCATGCACTGTTTCTCTCTCTCTAAAAAAAATAAATAAACATTAAAAATAAAAAAATAAAATGAATTATTATATTGTGGTTTCTAATATAGGGCACTGCTAATTTCTGCAAGAAGAGAATAAAAACTTAAAATGTGTCTATAGATATATAATATAGTAGGATAATGTTGGCTATATGATATCAGGCAACTATGGCTAAGCTGTAATTTTATTTACCCAATTATACAGGAAATTCTCTGTAAAAGAAAAATCCTTAAAGATTAAGCAGAGCTTTTTTATTAGAGATTTGATGATAATCATATGTAATATAATGTTCGCAAGGTCAAGTAGAAAGCCATCATTTTCTAGAATTTTTAGAGATTGTCTAAAATTTCCTGTGTCAGCCACAGGAATGTTTTCCAAATGTGGTAAGAAAATTTCCAAAAGAAAAAGTGAGGCTTTAGATTACATCTGTTTATCCTTTGGGGGGCATATTTTTTTCTAAACTTGGAGAGAAAGTAGAAGTTCACTCCTTCTCTTCCTTTCTGTATCTTTCAGACTGGACTCTGTATTTTAGATGATTCAAAAATCCCTGACATACAGTCCTCTTTTTTTCTCTTTGAGGTAGCACAGCAGGACTTGGGCTGGGAAGAAAGCCACTGTCATTTGGCTTATGAAGGTATGAAATGTCAAAAAGAGTCACATAAAATTAGATTATTTCTACAGAAAGAGAGAATACCAGAGGATAAGGAGTAACACTAAATGGACTCCAGGAAGTGAGGAAAAGATTAAGAAATGAGGGAGATTGACATATGTCATACACTGAAAGCCTGGGAAGCATCTATATAAAGCACTTCCCTTACACTACCAAGAATCCCAGGAAGCATGGGGTGGGGGGCATCTTTAGGTAATAGTGCAAAGATGGATGACCAGAAACACCAAGCCAGATAGCAACTCCAGTTCTGTGGGTTGGTTGGTTGGTTGGAAGGATATAAAATCCCTTCCCAGAGAATAGCTTAATCTTAAATCCTTGATTCCAGAAAAAGGATGACGTGATCACTGGAATAGGCCGGAAAGGAGAAATCCCCTTCTCTCTGATACCTACATGCAGCTGTAGCTTCCTAATTAGCTAACTACTGTGTGATAAGAAATATTTACCCACAGAAAAGAATTGAGTTAGGGAAAAAATAAACTTCAGTTCCCTAACTCACCTCTCTCAGAATATAGTCAGACAAAAAATGTACTATAAATAGTAGTATGAAAATATACTATATACTGCATACTATTATTGGCCCAAAAGATGGAGTGACAGGGTTGGAACAATAATTTCTTACTGTAAGTCTGAGTCACTGATTTAATTAACCCATGTTATAGACAGCAAGCAAATCAGTGAGAAAGTGCAGAGATGTCAGTAACAGGAATTTGATGACAGTGGGTAAAATATTATTCTCTCTCCTACGAAAGAAACCTGGATGCAAATTGTCCATGACTAGCATGGTGACTTAACAATGTTATTAGGGGCCTGTCCTGCTTCTGAGTTTAATTCTCTTCATGTTTAGTGTATAGCTTCCATTTCTGAGGGTTTTGTATGGCCCAGTATAGCCTCTGATGCTCTCTCCAGGCAACATATTTGTGTCCTGAACAGCATAAAGGATAAAGATGGAAAGAGAACATAAGGGAATCCGCTTGCTCAGCATCGCCATTCATATACCAGTAGTATTAAGAAATTAGTAACGTGGACTTACCTAGTTGGAGGCAAAGAAATTGATCTTGGCTAAAGATCTCTCCTGAACAAAAGGTAGGATTTTTTTTTTTTATGAAAGAAGAGATACATGGATACCTGGTATGCAACTAGAGGCTCGTTCACAGAAAGTAGGATGACCACAAGGGATCACATGTGTGCAGGGCTTGTGGTAGCTAGCAGAACATTGAGAGGTCCGTATGTAAATCAGGGCCAAAAGTATCATGATTCTTTCATGTCAGACATCAAGAATTCTGTATGAGAAGGGTAAACCATTAATAAATAGGGAGGCAGTGGACATATCATTAAAATCCAATTGAGGATTAAAACAGACATCCTTTCTGAATTGACGACTTTATCGTCTTCTTCCTTAAGGAAAATATAATTTCTTTCTTCCTAAAAATGTTTATTCACTTTTGAGAGAAATAAACTGCATGCACATGCAAGTGGGTAAGGGGCAGAGACAGGTGAGGACAGAAGATCTGAAGTGGGCTCTGTGTGGAAAGCAGAGAGCCCGATGCAAAGCTTGAATTCATGAAGAACATGAGATCATGACCTAGGCTGGACTCTGACACTTAGCACACTGAGCCACACAGGGGACCCAAAAGAATATAATTTTATGTGGTTAAGAACTGAAGATTTTTAGAATATTGGACAGGTAAAGAATGCGAGTTTAAAAAATTTTCATATTTTAATTTCTTTGACACAGTGGTCAATGAATCAATGATACGTCTTGTCAAATCTAGATATTTAAATCTCATGAGAAGTTTCCTTTATTTATTTGTTTGTTTGTTTGTTTGTTAATTTAAATATCCAGAGTTTATAATACAAGGGCCAGAGCTTTCTTCCCCACTCAAGTTTATAAATTTTCAATTGACCTGAGAGGCCAGTAGGGATATTTCTTTTTGTCCAGTTTGGTTTCTGGTAGGACTTCATTCAGGTCCTCAATGGTCATCTGATCAAATGAAATTATGTTCTTTATCTTCTCCAGCTCTTTTTAATATTCCTTGATTCTGGCTTTTGAGAGAGACAAAAACTCAGCACAACTTTTCACATCTTTATTTTCTTCAGCACCCACTTGGACAGTATTTTTATCCTCTGGCACAGGAATCTTCAGTGCATTACACTTCTCAAAGTCATCTACCAACCCAGCCTTTGCCACATTGGCCTTGTAGTAAGCCCTGTCAATAGCAGGTAGATTGTAGGGGAAAGTAGCTAACCTGGAGGTGAGGGTCTCATTCCAGGATTTCAGGGAGTTAGCAATGGCCTTCTGGTTTCAGGGTATGATCTACCACAAAAGCTATCCAGTCAATGGCTTTTGGAGCAAGTTTTTGCCCAGCCGTCTTGAGATCCATCACCTACACTGGTGGCCCCGCGAATTTCTTATTTTAAAGAGCAGTAGTTGAAAATGTGACTCATATCATTTGAGGAACTTAATCCTGGATTAATAATGCTGATTGCTGAGCCTGTTGTAGAGATTTGGAGACAGTAGAGCTGTGATATGATCCAGGACTTTTAGTTAGTAAAACCTCAGGGTGACTTCATCCCTAGTCTAGAGTTTTCTGTTCTTGGACAGGGAGAGGATAGGTTATTGAGATAGAGTAGGCACAGAAGAGTGAAAAGCGATATTGGAATGTTTGTCATCAGAGAGATACTGTAATTTGTTTTACTCAAAGGAACATGAACCTATAATAGCCTGAATAACTTCAAATCACGTACCTTAGTAAACACCGGTAACTTAATTATAAATTTTTACTACTTATGCTTTCTTTTTGACTAGTTTTCCTCATTTATTCAAAAGCTTTTTCAGTTGCATGAGTTTTAAAATATTTTATATCAGTGAAGTGGCAAAAGTAAAAGTTACCCATTTTTTAAGAAGTATTTGGAATTGGCTGATTTTCTTGTATTACATAGTTATTTGATTTTTATTAATATTTGGCAACCAGTGTTTTCTAATTTTTAACATACTGAAGAAAGTTAATAATTTTCTGTGACTTACTGATGAATCTTCTGTAATTACTGACATACATATTTATTCACTGTGAACAGTCATTAATTTAATGTTCTCATCATTCCATATCTAGTTTATTCTACATATTTGATTACTGTTTTCCCTGAGCCCCTCCCCATACCATATAACATATCCTTAGTGGAATGTAAGTCACATAAAGGTGGCCTTTCTCTTACATATCATAATATCTTATTACTTTGGAAAATAAAGGAAAATATATATCTTAAATGTAGTTGAATTTCAGGGCACCTGATGGCTCAGTCAGTTGAGCATCCGACTTCAGCTCAGGTCATGATCTCACAAGGTTTGTGTGTTCGAGCCCCACATCCAACTGGCTGCTGTCAGTGAGGAGCCTGCTTTGGATCCTCTTCCCCTCTCTCTCTCTGCCCCCTCCTGCCCCCACATACACACACACTCTCCCTCTCTCAAAAATAAATCAATATTAAAAAGTGTTTTTAAATGTAGCTGAATGTTATTTTTGCAGTAAGCTAAGGAGTAATTTGTAGCTTTTCTTCACAGTGGCCTTATAATGCTGGCTGCTATTTATTTACGGTTAGTTATCTTTCGCCATGAGAGGATATGTCAAAAGGAAAGGGAGATTCTTAAGTTAAAATCGTGTTTCCTGATATAAAGCACAGGATTTATATGGTTACTTTGCAAAATGATTGTTGCTGCTTTTTATTTCACTCCCACGTTATTGGGTAAATAGAAACTAAATTTTCTTGCCAATTTGTACCTACCATAATTTCTGAAGTTTATGAGATTGAAAGCATGAGCTATATTTCTCTGAGCCCACAAATATGTATATTTAGTAGAAACAGAATAAACACAAAGAATAAATGAAACACATGTTATTAAATGTTCCTGTTATTATAGAATTAAAAGCTGTTAGTTGTAGATTAGCACTGTGGGTTATTTTTAAAAACAGCTTTACTCTTAATCAAAGAAATCCATAATTATAAAATTAATAATACTATGTTTATAAAATAAGTTGCCTCAGCTCATTGATCAGCTTTCAGAATCACTGTAGAATGTTCACAGGGAAATAATTAGCTTTATCTCCCCAAAATATATATCCCTTTCTCTCAAACTGTCTTGAGAAGAACATTTCAAATTCTAAAATTTCTATACTTGCTCTTATCTGTATTTTTTAGTTTGCTTTTTTCTAACAACTATATGATTTAGAGAAACTTCATTTCTATAATACTTAAAAGTATTATAGTAATAGTAAATAGTAAAGTAAATTGTAAAAGTAAAGCCAAAGTATATATTTTCTGACTAATTCAAATAATTATTCTAATTTTCACTTCATTTTGTATATACCTACCGTTTTCCTATACCTTTTAGACTAAATGTGTTTGATTCTACTCCCTGCTTGTTACAGCTGAGCCTTGAACAAAAGGGGTTTGGACTGCATGGGCCCACTTACATGCAGAGTTTTTACAGTGCCCTACTGAATATGTATTTTCTTCATGGTTTTCTTAATAAGATTTTTTTCTCAAACTTCCTTCATTGTAAGAATATAGTATATAATATATATAACATGCCAAATATGTGTTAATTGGCTGCTTATGTTATCTGTAAGGCTTCTGGTCAACAATTGACTATTAGTAGTTAAGTTTTGAGGGAGTCAAAAATTAAATGTGAATTGTTGACTGCATGGGGGTCATTGCTCCAACTGTATTTTCAATTTTTATATTGGCCAAGATTTAACAAAGTGTAGGAAGAAAGAATGTACCTAATGGGTAAGCTGGAAAGTATAGCTAGTGAATGTGATGAGTACATAAATAGTTGTCAAAACATGGATATTTTTGAAAATGAAAGGAGGTACTATCCAGTTCGGACACAAGAATAATTGTTCAAAATAACTGAGGCTATCCGGGGCAGATTGAGGCAAATATTCATACTGGTGATAAATAATTCACCAAAAGCAGCATGCAACTAGCTGAAATTCCCTATATTCTGTAAATGTATTGAAACATGCACTAGCTAAAATTTCCCATATTCTGATGCATGTATTTTTACTTTTGGGGGGAAAACTTTTGACACTTTTCAGTCACTTGGACTTAGTTCTGGGATGGGAGTGAGGTGCCAGGGAAAGGAAACACTGAAGGAAACACATCCCACCAACTTGGTTCTCAAAGCATGCATCTCAAGCTTTCATGTTAAATAGAGGTATTAACATTTTATGGTATTTCAAATGTTTTAGGATGTAGCATACATAAACTGTAACTAAGCTGTCCGGTTTAGGTACAACTGTGTAGTAAAACTGATTTTAAAAATAACAGAATTTAAAGGAAAATCTATGCTTTCAAATGTTTAGTGCTTTTCAGCTAATTCCTTTTAGAGCTTATCTTCAGAATACGAGTAAAGTGTAGGAATATCTTTAAAGAGAAAACAAGTATTAGATAAATAAAGTCATTAATCTGTGGAAATCTCTTTGAAAGAATGTTTAGCAAAGCAAGTACTTAAAGAAACAGCGATATAAATAAGAAACTAGAAAACAAAAAAAATCCCCAATAACATTATTACAGTTAAGATTGCTTAAAGTCAGTTTAAAGGGATTTTTAGGATATCTATTCCTTCTCTTCCTCAGAATAACTTTGTATTATATTCTGCGTGGTTCCTGATTTCTACTCTAAATTGGCAGGAATGATTATTTTCCACATCTTTGTTTATCAGTGGTAATAAACACATCTATTCAAATTCTCCTTATAAGTGGAGAATCCACCTGGTGGCTCAGTCAGTTAAGTGTCAGACTCTTGGTTTCTCCTTAGGTCATGATCTCACAGTTCAGGAGTTCAAGCTCTGCAGTGGGCTCTGTGCTGGGATGCAGAGCCTGCTTGGGATTCTCACTCCCTCTCTCTGTCCCTCTCCTACTCATGCCCTCCCTCTCTCTCTCAAATAAAATAAACATTAAAAAAGAAGTCTCCTTCCATATTTTATCAGAAATATTAGTGTTGCCTCAGTAATAGAAGTTTATTTTAAAAAAAATTATCAGTTGTTGAACTGAGTAGTACCCACAGCAATACCATGTTTTCTTGTGGAAACAGTTTTGCTACTGGATCAGTTACTGCTTGACAGTGATTACTTATGTAAATAACTTTTCCTCTTTGGACTTAACCATGTGTGTGAACAGGTTGGAATGAGCCTCTAATATTTCTTCTACCTTGAATGTTTGATGAGTGTTTAATACTGTAATAGAATTTCTCAACTCCTTTCTCTCTTTATTGTATATTTTCCATCTCCCTATTCTTGTAGGGTTTCCTAACATTCCCTTCCTTTCCTTCGGAGAGAAGCTTCTGAAGGAATAGATAAATGCATTTTTCCGCATCTAAAACTCTGATTCACTAATACCTCAACTTTCTTTCTTTCTTTCTTTTTTAATGTTTATTTATTTTTGAGACAGAGAGAGACAGAGTGTGAGCAGGGTAGGGGCAGAGAGAGATGGAGACACAAAATCCAAAGTAGGCTCCAGGCTCTGAGCTGTCAACACAGACTCTGACAGAGGGCTTGAACCCACGAACCATGAGATCATGACCTGAGCCAAAGTCGAATGCTTAACCAACTGAGCCACCCAGGCACCCCTAACACCTCAACTTTCTAATATGGTTTTTCTCTTACCATTTAATGGATTAATTATTATTTTATAGGTCACCAAAAACATTTGTGTGAGTAACCCAAGATGAGCATAGGAATTCTTATCTCACTTAACATCTCTGCAGGATGTGACCTTTTGGGGCACTTTTGCCATTTTGGAGTTCTCTTCATCATGGTATTTCATGACACTTTCTGTTTACTTGTAGGTTTTTTTTTAACTCCTCTAGCCACTCTATTTTTTTCTTTCTCTGCCCTCTTCCTTAATATTGGTATTCACAACCCCTTGTTCAACTTTTCTTTAACTCTACTTAAACCTATAAAAATTCATTCATATTTATAAGTTCAATTTCCACTTATTCCACTTATGTCCATAAATATCCCTCATTAGACCAAATCTTTTTTAGATTCTGTTTTACCACATACCTAACAAACATTCATCTGGATATCCAACAGAAACATCAGATTCAACAAATATAAAAAAATAAGCAAAACTGATTTAGCATCCTAATACAAATGTATACCTCCCGGAGTATACCTAATTACTTCATATACTAGTTGCCCAAGTCTCAACCTTCTACCAGTTTCATCTACTTGAGAAGAATTCTCAAACTGTTCTTTTCATAGTCATTACAATGACTGTGGGCTAGCCTTATTTTTCTTTGTATTTATGTATTAATAATATAATAGCCCACCCAGTAGTCTCTCATTCTTTACCCTCAGCCACTGTCTAAAACTTTGGTATAGCTATAGCTGTCTGAATCAGTGAACTTATTCTAGTTCTTGCCTGCTTGGAATCCTTCAGCTTTTGTTCTGGCCCTTAAGATAAAGCCAGAATTATTTGGAGCACCTGGGGGGTTCAGTCCATTAAGCAGCTGACTTCGGCTCAGGTCATGACCTCGCAGTTCATGAGTTTGAGCCCCGCAGTGGGCGCTGTGCTGACGGCTGAGAGCTGGAGTCTGCCTCAGATTCTGTGTCCCTCTCTGTCTGTTCCTCTGCTGCTCACACTCTTTTTCTCTCTCAAAAATAATAAACATTGACAAAAAATTTTTTTTAGAAAAAAGAAGATGGGGCGCCTGGGTGGCTCAGTCGGTTGAGCGTCTGACTTCAGGTCATAATCTCACAGTAGTGGGTTTGAGCCCCGCGTTGGGCTCTGTACTGACAGCTCGGAGCCTGGAGCCTGCTTCTGATTCTGTGTGTCCTCTCTCTCTGACCCTCCCCCTGCTCATGATCTGTCTCACTCTGTCTCTCAAGAATAAATAAATGTTAAAAAAAAATTAAAAGAAAAAAAAGATACGGCCAGAATTACTTAACATGGAATAAGAAACATTCCAGAGTAGGCTCCCTGTCCATCTATTCTCATTATCCTTCTATATAGGACTCTATAATTATTTATATATTTATTTCTTTCATTGAATTATGAGTCCCTTGATGGTGAGGACTGTGAAATATCTCATGACCTCAAACTCCTGGAAGAGTGTCCCACATTTGTAATATTTTCCAATGGTATTAATTATTTAATTTAAAGATGGATTATAACTTTAATAAGAGTAAAATAGGATTAATATGTTCTCAAAGTTATGTAGAGTAATACCTCCATCAAAGAATTAGAAACCTAAGTTCTAATCTTCAATCTCTTGTTAATTAGTTGTGTAACTTTCACCAAATCACGTAACTTTCCTGGTTCTCAGTTTCTTACCTGTAAAATGAATTTGTAGTGTTAAATGATTTCTTAAGCCTCTTCTAGTTCTGACTTTCTATGCAACATGGTACTCTTCCATGGTCATAATTTAATGAGACACATTAACTCTTCAGGCCTCTAAGGACCAATTTCCTTTACGCTCAAACATAGCGTCTCACCCCAGTTTCTGTCCTATATCTAGGTATGTTTTGCCCCAGGGAAAACGGGCTTAGAGTGCTGTGATGGTAGAGAACAGTTTCTCATTTCCATTGGTTTTATATAAAGGGGAAAAAATGGTGTCATAACTCCAGAGGATTTATTTCCTGCTAACTTTTAAAGTTAAGAAATGCTTGAAAATATATCCTCAATGTCACTGATTAGAACGTCCTGTGGAGACAAATTAATTTTCTCTAAATGACGTTTGAAAACTTGCTAAGGGCAAAGAACAGGAGAATATGGCTATCCGATGAGTCATTTTATAATTTCGGGATGAAGTTGACTACCTTCTATGATAAGTTTTTGTGGAGCAAACAGGACAAGGTGAGTTTTACCCAGCTATGAGCAAAGTACCTATTATTAATTTAGAAAAGGGAGGGATAACAGTCTGGAAAATTATAGGCACATTTAAATAACTAAATGTGCTATAAAGATATATGCCAAGATTTTGGCGACAAGACTTAGAAGAGTTATGGGTAAATTAATACACAGGGACCAAGTTGGATTTATGAGGCATGAAATAATTACAGACAGTATGAAGAAGAGTTTTATGTTAATGCAAATTGATAGTGATACTTAGACTCTGGTGTTTGCAAATTCTGTTAATATACAGGAAGTGTGTAATAGAATGGAATAGAAATAGCTAAGCTAATATTAAATCATGTAACTTTATAAGTCTTGACTTTTTGAAGAATATTATTGTAGCAAGAAAGGTTGTATATTTATGCTACCAAATACCCAAATAGAAAATGCAGATAATGGAATGCTACCTAATTGGAAAGACAAAGGTATATATATGATTGAGATAATTTTTCTCTCTCTCTCTTTTTTTTCTTGTTGACTGGTTACATGTTGAAAGTCATTTTTAAGTAGCTCATACTTATTTTACTCTTTTCCTTATCTCAATTTTTGTGATTAGAGAATGGCTTAAGTCACCAGTGTGACACATTTTAAATAATGCATTCTCAGTCACAGGGATTTGAACTAACTTAGGAGTTGCAAATTTAAAATGCTGATGGTGTTGTAGTCTCACCAAGTCTACACAATATTTGAGGGAGATACATGTAATCCTTTTGACTGCAGAAATTAACATTTAAAATTTCACAGAACTAAAAAACTGTCTCAAACATGTACATTACCAGTAGAGTAGTAGTTTAGACACTCAGAAGAGCTCTCCTCCTGTAAAACAACTAAATCTTACATTACACATTGTTGAGTTTCAAGAAGTAAAGGAAATCTTAAAGGGCCCAAGCAAGCAAAGAACGAAGCTGTAAGTTGAAATCATAGCAGGAAGCAATGAAGAATAAGTGACATGAAAGCTGAGTTGCTCCAAGGTATAAATACTCATGCTAACCCTGTGATTAAATGCTGTAATGAAGGTGTATCATAGTGTACAGGAGCCTAACCAGGAGGGTTCTAGAAGCCCCTGGTAGATACCAGAATCTCTTGTATGACAGTAAAGCAAACATAAATCCTTTGTAGTTTGAAGTATCACACTTTTAGGGCCTCAGGATTTCCCAAGAGTGAGATCAAAAAAAGAAATGCTCATAATCAGAGATCACAAAACACAGAAGGAAAGATGCCCAAGGGTAAGTATCATCATAAAAAAGAAATACTTCTGATGCTTTTAATAAGTTTTTTTTAAGGGAGCCTAACAGCTGGCTCAGTCAGATGAGAGTCTGATTCTTGATTTCTGCTGCGGTCATGATCGCAGGGTCATGGGACTGAGTCCCACGTTGGGCTCTGTGCTGAGGATGGAGCCTGCTTAAGATTCTCTCTCTCTCTCTCTCTCTCTCTCTCTCTCTCTCTCTCTCTCTCTTTCTTTCTCTCTCTTAGTGCCTGAGTGGCTCAGTCAGTTAAGCATCTGACTTCAGCTCGGGTCATGATCTCACAGTTCACGGGTTCAAACCCCACATTGGGGTTTGTGTTGACAGCTCAGAACACGGAGCCTGCTTTGGATTCTGCATCTCCTTCTCTTTTGCCCGTTCCTCACTTGTTCTTTCTCTCTCTCTCTCCCCTCACAAAAATAAACATTATAAAAAAAGGTTCTCTCTCTTTCTCCATCTGCCCTCTCCCCGCTTGCAATCTCTCTCTGTGTCTGTCTCTAAAATTTTTTTAAAGTATATAGTATAATTGATATTCTTAAACGAGGAGAGAAAAAGGAATCATATAAAATTCTCAGTTAAAACCATAAAGGGCAAAAAAACCTGTTGAAAACAAAAACAAGAAAAAGGGCAAGAAGAAAAAAACAGTAAATATGGTAGATATCAATCCGACTCTATCAATAATCATTTAAATATCAATAGTCTATATGTACCAATTAAAAACAGAGATAGTCAAAGCTGATCAAAGAATAGGATCCCAGTATATATTGTCTATAAGAAACTCAGTTTTGATAAAAGGACATCTTAGAATAATAGTAAAGGGATGCTGAAAGATGTGCCATGCTAACACTAATCAAAAGAGTGAGCAGCTATATTAATTTCAGCCAGAGCAGACTTCAGACCAAGGAAAGTTATCAGTGATAAAGAGGGAATTGCATAATTATAAAGAGGTCAGTCCTCCAAGAAGACATGATGTTCCTTAATAAATATGTATCTAACAATAGAACATCAAAATATGTGAAGCAAAAACAGGTAGAACTACACAGAGAAGTCGATGTATCTACTATTATAATTGAAAACTTCAGTTGTTCCCCTATCAGAAATGGACAGACTTAGCAGGGAGAAAATTAGTATGGGCATAGTTGAACTCAACAGTTCTATCAGTTAACTGGATATAATTGACATCAAGAGTTCATTGAACAACAGCGGAATACACATTCTGTTTATGCTTGCATGAGACATTTACCAAGATAGACTACATTCTGGATTTAAAATTTAAAAGATGAGCCGGGAAGTTCTAAGCTTCTAATCATAGCTTTGTCTTTTGGTGACCATCCTCACCCAGGACTGTTGGCTCACTAACCATTGCCTCATAAGAACAAAAGACACTCCTTTCACCCAAGAAATTCCAATGGAATGGGTTATATAATGCCACCTCTTCATTTATCCAGTTTCCAAATATGTGGATTATTAGTGAGATTTCTACTCAGTTCCACTGTTTTAATTTGTCTGTTTAATTTGTCTTATGCTAATATCATTCTGTCTAACTTATCATAGCTATTTAATTGTTAATGGGGTAAGGTCTTGTCAATCCCCTACATATGCTTCTTCTCAGGAAGTATCCTGTATACTCTGGAATTGTTTTTTCAGCCTAGTTATTCTAAGTAAACAATCTACTTTCAACCACATTGCCATCATCATGTGATATTACATTTGACAATGAACAAATATGTATTTGGCATCTACCATGTGCATTTGCATGAGCTATGTTTGGGGATGTGACACTGAACTGTGCTATTATGGCTCCTAAACTAACGTAGCTTATAGACTTACTCTGGATTTCATTTACCATGCTCAAAGCTAGCAAGTAAGCATGTTCTTCTTTAAAAGAATGTGAAATCCAAAGTTGAAGAAGAAAATATGACCATATATTTATTCTAAGTTCATGGCTACATTTTAATCATTAAAGAAATTAAATATTTAGGTACCAAGATTATCAGTGCTCTAATGCAGCTAGTACTTGCATTGTTCGTGATGGTAGGGAGTATTTTAAGTAGGCAAAGTCAGACATTTGATGATTGAATCATCTGTCAATTACTTTCCAAAATGGCAACTAGCCAACTGAGAACACACTTTTCCAAGAAAAGGGATAGAAAAGATGTCTAGGGAATTCTTTTGAAGCCAGGAAGCAAATGGAAGACCATGGAGGAGGCAGAGGAACAACAGAAAGAAGTGACAAACTGGATTTGTTAACTCTACATATATTGTGGATACATTATACTTTTCAAAAACCCCGGAAGAGGAGAGAACAAAGGAGCAAAGAGAAACCATTTTAGTACACTTCTGGTTGACAATAAATTTTGTTTTTAATGCTAAGACTTGTTAGACTTACACAGAATGAATATCTATTAGATTTCTTTTTAAGGTCCCTTCTCTAAGCTCCTAACTTTATACAAAAGGTCTTAGATGGAAATTTGAGTCCACTAGTTGTAAAAACTGTAGATTTCCCCCCTTTTGATTTTTTTTGTATTTGCTTTTTTCTTCCTTCTTTCTCCCCTCCCCTTCCCTACCCCCCTTCCCCTCCTCTCCCCTTTTCTCACCTCTCCTTTCCTTTCCCTTCCTTTTTTCCTCTTTTATCTGTCAGATAGATATAGAACACAAGTGAATTATAAAAGGAGGGAAAGAACCCAGATGGGAGAAATGATGCCTAGCAATAGGCCACATGTTTAAGTCTGTAATATGTTTTCACTCTCTCTTCTAAATTTTGAATATAATCCGAATTAAAAAAATAAAAACTTCCCAGTTTGCATACCTGACTCCTCATTCTCCTTTGTGTCTATTATTTTCTAAATGGGTAGTGTTATAGAACTTAACATTTCCTTGTTTATGGAAGAATTAGTCAAGTGTGCTTAACATTATAATTGCCTAGAAAGTCAACTTCGACCACTCTGATTACATTGTTAAGGTAATGCTGAGTTTCTTATTTAAATACTGATTATTATTTTCCACATGATTGTATCAAATAAAAACAATTACTACTGAATTTTGATTAGATTTATTGGCAAATAAATGAAATGCCTCCCTGAATTTTTAAGTCAGGTGCCTGTTCATTGAACTGTTTATGGAACAGAATAGTAGTTAATGTATATGGCATTTCCCCAAACTAATTCTCTTTGCCACAAAACAATCAAAATACCCAGAACACAGCCTCACTTTTACTAATTCATCTGGTTTTCTGTAATAAACTCTGTGGAGTAGTGTTGTCTAAAGTAATAAAGTATGTATTGTTTGTGAAAAATAATTCAGCACCACATGTTCATTATTTATATGATGATTGTAAAATATTCAAAATGCCTCTCTTTATTATAAAATATTTTTAAAGTATTCACATATTTCAAATAACTAATATTTTAAAAAATATAGTTGTTCATATAACATTTTATTATATAGTTCAATATATATAACTGCTTTCATTCAGCCTTGAAAATATTAAGATTTTTAAATGAATCACTTATTCTCATAGACATTTACATTATGTATATAACTTATAAGCTAAAATAATATGAAATTGACACAAAAAGGCAAACGAATTATAGCATAAAAGGTCATTTTTAAATTTTCTGACAGTGTAGAACATTAGAAGGACAAAAATCAGTGGCACATTGTCCTATGCTGGAAAACATGTTGATTTAATCAAGACACTGTGTAGCCTTTTATTATTCAAAATAATTGTACTCTTTATGAAATCAGACATTCAGATTTGTAAGCTGCTGTTTTAATAAGAAATGAATTAAAGATTAGAGAAACATTGCATTTGCTTTCTTGTTTTCTCTTACAAACACAATGTAACTTTCCAACACTAGGCATTTCTTTCTATTTATTCTTTAAGGTTATATTTATGCAGTTGATATATATTTTCAGCATTGATGACATACCTCTCAAAATCTATAACAACATAGAAGTATAACAACCATAAATTCAAGGATAACTTATCCTTGAAATCCAGGATTTTAACATCTTTCTTCGGACAGAAATTTGAAATGGTCTCTGTGGGGAATTATTTTGATTAGTATTATCATCACCAATTCTCCCCCAGTGCCCTTATTTAAAGATGAGTCATTGCCTTATTTCAAATGAGAAAAATACATTTTCCTCTTTGTTTTTCTTTCCATCCTGAAAATAAATGAATTGTAGGATTCAAAACATCATTGACTAGCCAATTTAACAATATTAATTATATGCTCATATGAGTAAATTTCATAAGAGGTAATATATCTTATACATATATTGAAAGACTATGGAAATTGGTGCCAATAAACATGAGTTTGAATTACAATTTTGCTACATTCAAGCATTTGAGAACAGCAGATCATTCTCTGAATCTTTCTTTTTAAAAAATCTGTAAGAGGAAGACAATAATCTCATTTAAAAAAATCAGTTTTCTGGTGTTGCCTGGGTGGCTTAGTCATTTAAGCATCTGACTCTTGATTTCAGGTCATAATCTCATGGTTCATGGATCGATCCTCATGTTGGGCTTTGAACTGACACTGTGGAGCCTACTTGGAATTCTCTCTCCCTCTCTCTCTCTGCCCCTCCCCAACTCATTCCCTCTTTCTCATCCAAAATAAATAAATAAACTTTAAAAAATATTAAGAATCATATTTTTCTAAGTAAAACTATATAGATGAACATATTAATGAACCATAAAATGCCATACATATCTCTGAAATTATGTAGAACCAAAGATAAAGTAGTCCTTGGGAATGTAAATTGGCATGCCATTATGGGAAACAGTATGGAGGTTCCTCAAAATATTAAAGATAGAGCTACTGTATAATCCAGCAATTCCACTCCTAGGCACACACCTGAAGGAAGTGAAACCACTATCATTTTTTTTTTAATTTGTAAAAATGTTTTTAAAAATTTATTTTTGAGAGACAGAGACAGCATAAGCAGGGGAGGGTCAGAGAGTGAGAGACAAAATCTGAAGACAGGATGCAGGCTTTGAGCTAGCTGTCAGCACAAAGCCTGCCACGGGGCTCAAACCCATGAACTGCGAGATCATGACCTGAGCTGAAGCCAGCTGCTCAACCGACTCAGCCACACAGGTGCCTTGTGAAATCACTATCTTAAAGAAATGTCAGCAACCTCATTTTCATTGCATCACTATTTGTAATAGCCAAAATCTAAAAACAACCTAAGTATCTATTGGTAGATGGATGGATAAAAAACATGTGGTACACACACACACAGAGGAATATTTTTTGGCTATAAGAAGAAAGAAATCCTGCCATTTTCAATGCCATGATTGGACTTTGGAGGCCTTATACTAAGTGAAATGATTCAGAGTAAGACAAAAACTATATCTCATTTGCAAGTAGAATCTGAAAAAAAAAAAAAAAAAAAACCAGCCCAAAGTAATGGAAACAGAACAGAGCACAGATTGCCAGAGGTAGAGGATATGGATGAGTGGGGAAAAAATTAAAGGAAAGATGGCATGATTATTTAGAATTTAGGCAATTTAGATATTTTACTCTGAGAGCTGAATCATAAAATCAACATAGCATAGCATAACTAAGCACAATCATCAAAAATACAGGATGAGTCACATTAGACATGATAGGAATGAAAATAATAAAACATTTCAAAAATAAAACATGATTAAAAGCCAGCTTGTTCATAAAAGGTATTGGTAGCAAAAGACACTTAGGAAATTAAATTATCAACTCCACAAACTTTCATTTGACTCCAGCTTGATGGTTTACCATGACCTTTAAATTCAATTAATATTTAATTAAAATTCATTTTACTTTCAAAAAAATAAATAAAATAAAATTCATTTTACTTTCATTTAATATAGTATAGGAGCCCAGTTTTCTCCTTCACATCTCCAGGGATTTGCAGGGGGGAGGGATATCTATTTCAAATATTTGTCTACAACTCAGGTTTTACATCAATCTCCATTTTATCTCCTGCTGAGCTCTCATTCTTTATCCCTACCAGGCCCTTAGTAAGTTCCTTGACTTTCCCGCAGAAACACCCAAATGAGAATGAGTACATAACAATATAAAATTGTGACCAAGGTTCCAAGGGTGGTGTGTGGGTAGCATTTATAGCCCAGCAAGGAACAATATAGAACTTGAAAGTCATTTAGCAGCCATGTCTAATCCCTGAGTAATTTCAAAATTCACCTCTCCTTGAAGAGCCGAACCTTTTTGTAGGTTTCTTATTCCTATTCATTCTGGTTGTCTCTCCCTACATCAAAAAAATCTCTTCCCTCTCTACAGTGGAGAACAATTCAGTACCCTCCTAATTAACTGGATGTCTTCTTTGCATAGTCAGAATTTATTAGAGAGATTATTAAACAAAGAGTCAAGGAGCAGCTCCAGAATCCCACACAACTAAGTATGTTAGTTTCCTAGGACTTCCTTAACAAGGTATCAAAACTCAAAAGTCATGAGGCTTAAAACAACAGGTATATATTCTCAGTTCTGGAGGTTTGAAGCTCAAAGCTAAGATGCTGACAAGGTTGATTCCTCCCAAAGAGTTTCTGAGGCAGAAGTGTCCTTTGCCCCTCTCCTGGCTTCTGACGGTTGCTAGCAATCTTTGGTGTTCCTCGGCTGGGGATGTATCACTCCAATCTTTGCTTTGTCTTCACAGTGGCCTTCGTCCTCCTTTGTCTGTTTTTTTTTTTTTAAATTAGCCTTTTTTCTCTTCTTTTCTTCTCCTTTTTTTTTTTTACATTTATTTATTTTTGAGACAGTGAACAAGAGAGGGGCAGAGAGAGAAAGAGACACAGAATCTGAAGCAGGCTCCAGGCTCTGAGCTAGCTGTCAGCACAGTGCCCGATGCACTGCTCGAACCTACAAACCATGAGATCATGACCTGAGCCAAAGTCAGAGATCAACCGTTCTTTGTCTACTTTTAAATTTCCCTCTTCTTATAAGGACCTCAGTCATTGGGATCAAGCCAGCCCTAATCCAATACGACCCCACTTTAACTTGATTATATCTGTAAAGACTGTTTCAAAAGAAGGTCATCCCATAGGTTTGGGAGTTTGGATTTCAATATTTTTTTATTGAGGGATGTAATTAAACGCATAACATGGAGCAAATTGCTTAAGTAGGAAACTTAAAACTAAATTTTTCTCTAGTGTCAACCAGCCAAGGTTTGGCAAAGTTGTTATTCTGTAATAAAAAACATTCCACTTTGTTGGGTATTCAATATTTTTGTGTTTTGTGGAGTGGCAAAATAAGCCACCCCAAAATATGCTATTTTTGCATAAGACTTACTTTGAGCTGAAAGCAATTGAGAAGAAGCAGATACAAGAAAGACCTGTCTGCTCTCCCCGATTTGCCTGAACGCAGGACATAAATTTGTAAAGGTGC
The DNA here is from genome assembly GCF_006229205.1 of Suricata suricatta. Taxonomy (NCBI): domain Eukaryota; kingdom Metazoa; phylum Chordata; class Mammalia; order Carnivora; family Herpestidae; genus Suricata; species Suricata suricatta. Next base: position 38,801,154 of record NC_043701.1, on the reverse strand, counting down.
CCTCTTCTCTCTACCAGGAAGGAAAAAGTTAATGGCTGGAGACAACTTAAGACTTGTATCAGCTTAGCGACAGCACCAGAGGAATTTACATAGTAAACTTTACTAACTAGCCTTGTCTGCCATTAATTTCCCATATATTTGCCTTCCCACAATTTGCCAGCCCTGGAAACCCTTTTTGTTTGTCCTGTCACTTCTCTAAAAATATTTCGTTCCTTTGTTAAGATGCCACCTAAGCCCAAGTTCTAACTAAACCTCTGAGTTACCTTGTGTACTCTTCATGTGTGACATGCACAATGCATGTTAATAAATAGTTGTTTTTCTTTTGTTAATCTGTCTTAGGCAAATATAATTTAGAGAGTCCCAGCTGGAGAACCTAAGATGGATAGAGAGAGATTTTTCTTCCCCTCTAACTCCTATAAATATACTATATAGTATAGCTTTGTTATGGGATGCAAATAAATTACTTGGGAATAGACTGATCCTTTCAGGTCTTCCTTTTAAGATTTGTTAGGTGGGAACAGAGTTCAATTTAGGACTAATTATTCCTCCACAACAGAGGGAAGACTCTTCCGTGTACCCAGTGCCTGAATCATGAGGTTATTCAGTTGGGTCAGTGGGAATGGGCACTCTTTCCAGCTCTATGTGAGTTCCAGCACCTTCCCCTCTAGGCTTCTGGGTGATTCTTTGCCTGACTTTGGGTAGTTTCCTCACAGACACGTGTTGATCAATGTGAAGCAGCCCTACCTGCAGATCTCTAGATTTCTTTCTTCAGGCAGCTCTCTTTTCACCAGTACTCTGCCCTGTGAACTCTACTTTCTTTGGTCTACAATCCCACCTTTATCTTCTCAAATTAGGGATCTGTTGAGCTCTGGTTGGCTCTTCCCCACACACTGCAGCCTTGTGTGGCTTTACATTCTCCTGTGTAACATGAGCATTAGATTGCTTCCAGTATCTTGCTATAGACAGTGATGCAATGAATAACTTTGTGCTTACTTTCATACTATTAGACGTGAATTTAACAATAAAAATTTTAGAAGTATAATTTCTGAGTAAAAAAGTAAATGTACATGAAGATTTGTTGTGTATTGCCAAAATATTTCCCTGGAAAGATTGTATTGATTTCCATTCCCATTAGCAATGAATGAGTGAGCCTGTTTTCCTTCACCCCCATGAATGGAAAGTATTGTCATGTTGTTAAATTATTGTCAGTCTGATAGTTGGGAAATGGTATCTCAATATCGTTTTCAATATTGTTTCTCTACTTATGAGTGAGTTTGAACATCTTTTTATATGTTTGAGGACCATTTTTGTCTTTTTATTGGTGAGTTTTCTGTTCATACTTTTTCCTAATTTTTCTTTAGATTTTGTGACCCTTTATCCTCAATTATAAAGAGTTGTTTATATGAAGATATTAACTCTATTTTATATGCTGTAAGAATTTCCTTCCTGTTTTTCAGGTTTTTAAATTTAGTTTTATACATTTAGTATATTTTTAATTATTTTACATAGTCAAATCTATCAATCTTTTTTTTTAAAAAAATGTTTGAGAGTGTGTGTATGTGTACAAACAAGGGAGAGACAGAGAGAGGGGGAGAGAGAGAGAGAGAGAGAGAGAGAGCGAGCATCCTAAGCAGGCTCCATGCTGCCAGTGCAGAGCCCCAGGACTTAAACTCACAAACTGAGAGTTCATGACCTGAGCCAATATCAAGAATTCAACACTCAATCAACTATGACCCCCAGGCACCTCTATCAATCTTTTCATTTATTACATCTAGATGCAATGTCATAGGTGAATAGCCATTCCCTATGTCAAAGCTAAAGAGAAAAATAGTCATGCTTTTTCCTGGTAGTCATGCAATTTTATTTTATTTATTTATTTATTTATTTACTTACTTACCTTTAGATCCTTAATCTTTTTAGAGTTTATTATTGTTTTAAGATATAATTCTAATTTTCTATTTTTCTAAATGATTATCCTTTGCCAGAGCACTATTTATTTCAAAATTAATATTTACAGTTGTGATTTGAGGTGCCTCCTTTGACGTATACCAAGTTTCTACATACATTTGTGTGTATTTCATTCTATCCCAGAATAGGGGTTTCCTCCACCCCTGTTTGTCCAAATATACTTTGGTGTCTGTTAAGAAAGTTTTAAAATTTTATTCCTGACATTTTTTTCTAAGTAGATTTTTGTGTCGTTATTAAAGGAGTTATTTACCATTATATCTTCTCTTTCTTGTTTGTATACAAGAATAATTTTTTTTTCTTTGTGTTAATTATATATACTGGTATTTCTTTGAATTTAATTACTTTTGTTTTAAGTTTATTTTGGGAGAATCCCAATCAGGCTCTGCACTATGAGCACACAGCCTGACTCAGGGCTCAATCTCATGAAGTGTGAGATGCTGACCTGAGCTGAAAGCAAGAGGCAAATGCTTAACTTACTGAGCCACTCAGGTGCCCCTGAATTTAGTTACTCTTAAATAGGTTTTTTCATTGATTCTCTGGGATTTTCTCAGGTATGTTATTGTATCATCTTCACATGGAGATTATTTTACTTCCTTTTCACTAATTCTTGTGGCTGTAATTGATTTTTATTGTCTAAGTGTATTTTGTTTTAATGAAAAATGCAACATTTGTATATTAATCATCTGTCTTTAACCTATACCTTTTTCTTTTCTTTCTTTTTTTGAAATTTTCCAGTCATCATTTGGTTGAGTGAGACTCATCCTCTAGTACAGAGGTTGACAAACTATTGCACATTGACTAAATCTAGTGTACCTCCTGGTTTATAAATAAAGTTTAATTAGAATACAACTACACCTATTTAATTTATCTTTTAATTTTTGGCTCTGTTCATACTTTGGTGGCACAGTTAAGTAGTTACAATAGAGACAGTATCATTCTCATATCCTAAAATAATTACTACTTGGCCTTTATGAAAAAGATTTGCCCACTCTACTTGAGGGCATATACCTAACCAGAGAATTTCTGGGTCATAGGTAAGTACATCTTTAACTTTACCGGATAGAGTTGAGTTTAAAAATTTCCAGGGCACCTCAGTGGCTCAGTCAGTTAAGCATCCAATTCTTGATTTCGGCTTAGATCATGATCTCACAGTTTGGTTTGTGAGCTCGAGCCCCATGTTGGGCTTCTTGCTGAGGGTGCAGAGCTTGCTTGGGGTTCTTTCTCTTTCTCTCTCTCTTTCTCTTTTTCTCTCCCATGTACACACATGCTCAAAATAAATAAACATTAAAAAATATTTCTATATTTTTCTTACATCCTAATAATTTCTTTTCCTTGAAATTTTTATAAAAACCTAACTACATAAAAATATAAATCTAGTAGTTTTCACCTGGAAGTTTGATTACTCCATAATTTCTTTAATCACTCTATTTTAGGTCTTTCATTCTTATTAAATCCATTTTAATAATTTCTATATTTGTAAAAATTCTCATTTTTATGATTTTAAATATGTAGTTAGTCACATTCTTAAAGTACTGTTTTAATTGCAAACCTTTACTATATCTGCAAGTATATGACTTTTTTCATTGGTATTATTCCTTACCTTTTCTTCATTTCTTCCTTCCTTCCCTTCATCCATCATGTTTGTCTAGCTAAGTAATATCTTCAAAGGACCATTATTTTAGTTTATGTTCTGTATAAAATTTCTTGGTTTTCATTACATTAATTTTTTTGCTCTTTTTATGTTTTCTACTTTCTATAGGTTTATTCTCATTTTAATTATATTTAACTTTGCAGCTTGGATACTGAGATAATTCTATTATTTTCTAGTATAATGATGTACTGTTGATCATTTTCCTATAAGCAATACTTTACGTGCCTCAATCAGCTTTTATATGTAATGCTTTTATTATTATTCTATGATAAATATTTCTAAATTTCATATGATGCTTTTTCTGGGACACATAATTATTTATAATATTTTTACAAAAGTTTTTCTAATATTTTCTTTTGTTCTTTGCTTAGATTTCTCTAGCTTTAGTGATTTAGTTTAGGGAATAAGATCTGTGTAGTTATATTTGTTATTTTGGTTATTTATTTGAGTACATAGTTATTGTTTATACATGTTCTTTCTGTTTTTGAAGTGATACATAATATTTATTATAGTTTTTGAGTCAATGTTTGGTTAATTCCAATGAATGAATGGTAATTCAAAGAGATGAATGAATGAACAGGTTCTCATAGAAATAAAAATTTTAGGCCTAACATTGTCAGTCATTAATAGTTACTTACCATCTCCCGGGGTGCCTGGGTGGCTCAGTTGGTTAAGTGTCCAACTCTTGATTTTGGCTTAGGTCATGATCTCATGAACTGTGAGACTGAGTCGCATATGTGACTCTACACTGACAGAGCAGAGCCTTCTTGGAATTCTCTCTCTCCCTTTGTCTCTGCCTCTCCCCTGATCATGCATGTGCTCTCTCACTTTGTGTCTCTCTCTCTCACAATAAATAAATACATACATAAATATATACATACATAAATATTTTTTAAAATTTACAGATGAATGCAGAAAATGTACTTGCATGAGTTAAGAAAGAACAGAATCAACGAAACACAAATTCAAATCTGCAATTTGGGACAGACTAAAAATATAGTTTAAATGAAAGACATGATGGATATCAAAAGCAGAGTATATATAGTAAATATATAGAGAATATAGTTGTGTCATGAAGAAACATGACAGGTTCTGAGAAACAAACTAATATAAATATATATAAAAAATAGAAAATTCATTTAAAATATTCTCAGGATGTATGTGTCTGGTTTTTTGTTAAACCAATTGATGACAAGAATTTACTACATCCCAGGTTCAAATAATTCAAGAAGAACCTCAGTTTGACATATTCTGGAAAAGTTTTAAATCTTGACGATAAAGTTAATAAGATCATAAACAACATGCTTAATAAAATAAGTTACCAGTTTTAAGACTCTTGATATTGATTCAGGCTATGATTTCTGGGTTTGTGAGATTGAGCCCTGTGTCACGTTCTGAGCTGATAGCACAGAGTCTGCTTGGGATTCCCTCTCTCTCTGCCCCTCCCTGGCTCATGCACACAACTCTCGCTCTCCCTCAAAATAAGTGACATTAAAAAAAATAATTACCATCTCCCATTTATAAATTCTCTTTTTTTTAATATATTTTGTTTGGTTTGAATGTGATTTTGATATACTGAGAATTGAGAGGTCTAACAGATATCAAAGTTGAGATATTTAGTCAGGGAATCTACAAACAAGGAATTCAAAGGAAAATACTAAGTTAAAATATGAAAATAAGCATAGTCTAAAAATAGTAAGGTGCAGTGAGATCATTTACAGCTTATAGATGGCTTTTAATTATCATTTGTTAATTTTACTAATTAGTAGGGGCAATCCAGATAGAAAAAAATAACTTAGTTCTAAGTCCTAAGAAACTCTGCAGAATTCAGAGATTAGGTAGAGAAACAGAAGGCCAAATAGAAAAGTAAGAAGTGTTGGGCCAGAAAAAGCAAGATTATGAGAGGGGAGAATTGTCAGAAAACTAAGTGGAGAAGGCATTTCTAGAATTGAATCATAAACTATAGAATTCTCCTAAGATGTCAAATAAAACAAAGATATGCTATAATACTTCCTAATGAACATTGATTGCTTTGTATATCTGCTGTAGGCACCAAAACTTCATGTGCAATAGTTAGCTAGATCTAACAGTCTAAATTTGAGTTTCTACTGGAAGTGCTTTTCTAACCATTATATGACCTCGAATTACTGCTATAATATGAAAAGGTAAATAGATTGTCTGAAAAATCTTTCTCTACAATATCACCAATCAAACTTCAGAGCAGTAACTTCAGGGCAGTGAGGAGATTTAATCTTCCATGAAATACAGTACTAAATAAAGAAACCTGATGACCATCTGCAAATAAAGACATTTATCAAGTGTAGATAGGTTGAATGTCAGGAAGTTGAGCACGCATTTGGTACATATGCACTATATAATTAAAAAAGAAAATTAACTGCTGCTACAAATGTCATATTGAGAAATGTTTTTAAAATTTTACAGACAAAGGCAGATTTAGAGGAAGGAACAAAGTTATTTTAAATATTTTTAAAATATATTATATGGCAAGTTTTTTGAGAACTCCTATGTATGTGGCAGAAAGTGTGTGTTTTCATAGTCATATTTTTATACTGGAGTATTTAATTTATTCAGATTTAGAAGTGTTAGAAAATTGATATAAACCTAATATCTCTGATAGCAATAGAAATTTAAAAAATAATAGTGAAACAGTACAGAAATTACTTTACTTGGACAAGTTCTTGATAATTCAGGAAGAATTATGGACTCAGCATTTCTGAAGCAAAAATTGCTCAAGTTATCTTTGTGTGTTTGTTTATTTAGTTATTTATTTTTGTTTAATACAACACAACAAAACAAAAACAAACCTAGGTTTTGGGGTAAGTTTAAGAACTGTCATCACTTTCTGTTAGTGAATCTACTATCTCTCTGCATAAATAGGCAAATTTTTAATCAGATTGAATTCCTGATTAAAATTAAAATACTTCATGGCAGCTGGGTGGCTCAGTTGGTTAAGCCTCCCAACTCTTTGTCTCAACTCAAGTCATGATCTCACAGTTCCTGGGATGAACCCCACCAGGTTCCTCTGCTCTGACAGTGGAGTCAGCTTGGAATTTTCTCTCCACCCCTTCGCCACACATGAGCAAGTGCACTCTACTCAAAATAAACATAAAAAAGGTTTTTTTAAAAAAGTTCTTTCTTTGTAAGAATTGAGCTTTAGTGGGCTCAACTTTTAAAACAGACATTTCATCCAGAAAGAATATTAATAAAGAGTTCAATGCCATGTTTAATTATTATCCTAATAATTCAGTCTTGGAACAAATGAGGCCAACTCTGTTAATAATTTAAAATATGAGTTTAAAATTGGTAGTATAGTTCAGTTCTTGTGGATGCTAAAACTTAAATGATTATATTTGAGCTTTTTAATCAAGTCATGCTTTCAATTGTGTTTTTTGTTAATATTTTCATTAATGAACTTTGCACTTGATTTATGCTTAATTTTTTCCAGTCTTATAATACTTAATCATAGATATGAAAACAAAAGGCTTAATCGGGATATTTCCAATGTATTTATAATTATTTTTATAGATAGTAACCTGCAGTCTATTTTCATATTAGAAGATACTGCCATGTTGTTTTTCCACTTGGTCTCTATGCGTGTATATTTATATGCATTACCAACAGTTTGTGAGAGTGATCTTTACTTTATATCTTTACCAAAAATTTGCATTGTTACTTTTTTAATTTATTGGTGTTTTAGTTTTATCTTCTGGGATATACACACATGCACACACATATTTTTCTGTTGAGTTGTATATATTTTTCTTAATTGCTTATAAAAATTATATATGTAATTTGGGTTGAAATGGTTTTTCTTTATGTTATACCTGTTTCTCATATTTGAGGGCCTATTATTGAACAGAAATTCTTAACTTTTTTAATTTTAAATAATTTATCCATTTTTAAATTACCTCCAAGACAGCATATAGTACAACAATGATTTCAGGAGTAGATTCCTTAATGCCCCTTACCCATTTAGCCCATCCCCCCTCCAACAACCCCTCTTGCAACCCTTGTTCTCCATATTTAAGAGTCTCTTATGATTTGTTCCCCTCCCTGTTTTTATGTCATTTTTGCTTCCCTTTCCTTATGTTTCTCTGTTTTGTATCTTAAATTCTACATATGAGTGAAGTCATATATTTGCTGTTCTCTGACTAATTTCACTTTGCATACTACCCTATTGTTCTGTCCATGTAGTTGTAAATGGCAAGATTTCATTATTTTTGATTGCTAAGTAATACTCCATTGTATCTATATACCATATCTTCTTTATCCGTTCATCCATCAGTGGACATTTGGGCTCTTTCCATACTTTGGCTCTTGTCTATAGTGCTGCTGCTATAAACATTGGAGTGCATGTGCCCCTTTGAAATAGCATACCTGTATCCCTTTGTTAAATACCTAGCAGTGCAATTTCTGGGTCAGAGGGTAGTCCTATTTTTAATTTTTTAAGAAACCTCTATACTGTTTTCCAGAGAACCTGCACCAGTTTGCATTCCCACCAGCTGTACAAAAGAGATCCTCTTCCTCTGCATCCTCTCCAACATCTGTTGTTCCCTGACTTGTTAATGTTAGCCATTCTGACAGGTGTGAGGTGGCATCTTATTGTAGTTTTGATTTGTATTTCCCTGATGATAAGTGATGTTGAGCGATTTTTCATGTGTTGGTGGGCCATCTGGCTGTATTCTTTGGAAAAGTGTCTATTTGTGTCCTTTGCCCGTTTCTTCACTGGATTGTTTGTTTTTTGAGTGTTGAATTTGAGAAGTTCTTTTTAGATTTGGATAGTAGCCCTTTATCTGATATGTCATTTGCAAATATCTTCTCTCATCTGTCAGTTCCCTTTAGTTTTATTGATTGTTTTGCCTCTGTGCATAAGCTTTTTATTTTGATAAGGTCCCAACAGCTCCAGAAGTTCTTAATTTTAATGTAATCATAATTTTTAGCTTTTAAGTTATGTATACATTTTGGGGATTTCTTTAAGAAACATTTTAGTATTTTTAGATAAATAAAATGTACCTGATATTTTTTTAAGGTTGTATTCTTCACATTTTTTATCTTCAAGAATGTGGAATAGATTTTTACATACAAAAAGGGTTATTTTTAGTGATTGATTTCTCAGTTCATTGCATTGGTAAAGGTTTAATCTATAAAATATCCATTTCAAGACTTTCTGAGGTTATTTTTTAATGAAATTTCTATATGTGTTTATTCTGTAATTATTGACAGTACAATTCTGTGTGTATTCATGAAATTGTGCTGTATTGTTAGTAATTTATAGTGGCATGTTGAAACAACCCATTGTGATCATGAGTCCATTAATTCCTGTTATTCTCCATATTAAGATAAGATGTTTAATTAAATGCATTTAAATTTAGAATCAAATTTTCTTTTTCTAAAATTATTTTCCTTTGAGAGAGGGAGAGAGTGTGCAAGCAGGGGAGGGGCAAAGGGAGAGGCAGAGAAAGAATCCCAAGCAGACTCCGTGCTCAGCACAGGGACAAACATGGGGCTCAACCTCATGAACCATGAGTTCATGACCTGAGCTAAAATCACAAGTTAAAAAGTCAAACACTTAGCCAACAGAGCCACCCAAGTGCCCCAAGAATTTTAATATCCTCTAAGTCAATTAAAACTATTATATTTATAAAGTCACCATTTTTATCTCTGATAATTCTTCTCACCTTAAAAATCTCTTTTGTTTTATACTAATAATGCTATGTCAGCATTTTATAGTTGCCATTTTTTTCTGTATGTGTTTCCAGAAACAGTCTTTTTGTGTTATTATTATTGGGATAAACATCTCATAATTAGAAAAGTTGGAGCGGATCTTTAATCCAACCTAACAATCTCTGTCTTTCTATTGAATTATTTTCCTAGGTCTTATTAAGATAATTTTGAATATATTTGAATATATTTCTACAGTCTTATTTTATATTTTTGTCATCTTCCCTTTTTCCTTCTTTTCTTCCTTTATTACTTCCTTTTTCAATAATTTTTTCCATTTAGGTTTTCTCCTTTGTACTAGATATGAAATTTTTCGTTCCATTTATATTAACTAGCTATTATGAAATCCAACTGTGAATTTTATTACTATTTATAGGTTTATTCAGTGTCTAATATTTTTCTAAAGAATTTGGTGAGCTTAGTATGTTTTCATTTTGATCATATGCGAGCACACACACATACACACACACACACACACCTTCCCAGTTTACGTGGACTTAATGACCATTTAGTTCTTTTATTTTTAATTTAAAAATATGTCTAATATATTGACTTAATAGTTATATAACCAATAAATAATATATACCTACCCCAATATTTATTTTCCTCTTTTTTAATAAAATATCATTCTAAGGATAATTTTAAACTAAACTAAACCCTCAAGTTTTAAGTTTTATTGTTAGCTGCATTTTGCATGGAAAGAAAGCTTTGTGTCACCCAGTTTTTGCTGGTGATAAGGCCTCTTAGCTATGATAATACCACAGGTCCTAGCAATGTGTGGCTTTTAAAATTTTTGAATACTGAAAGCGAGGTGAGAGCTGTAGGGGGAGGAGGCAGTGGGAAGAGGGTGATGGTCATGGAGGAGGGCACTTGTGGGGAGGAGCACTGGGTGTTATATGGAAACCAATTTGACAATAAACTATTATAAAGAAAAAAATAAAAATGTAGAATCATATATAATAAAAAAATAAAAAATAACATAAAATTTTAAAAGAACATGTGACCCTTGATCTCTGGGTTGTGAGTACGAACCCCCCCTTGTTGGGCATGGAGCCTACTTAAAAAATAGTAAGTAAATTAATTAAATAAAATTTAACATTTAAATACTCACTGCATTAGGTATATCATTTATTATTTGTTATTTACTATTATTTTTTTAATTCACACCCAAGTTAGTTAGCATATAGTGCAATAATGATTTCAGGAGTAGAATCCAGGGATTCATCACCTACATGTAACACCCAGTGCTCATTCCAAGTGCCCTTCTTACTGCCCCTTGCCAGTTTAGCCCATGCCTCCATCCACACCCTTCCAGCAACGCTCACTTTGTTCTCTGTATTTAAGAGTCTCTTATGTTTTGTCCCCTCCCTGATGTTCATCTGTTTTGTATCTTAAATTCCACATGAGTGAAGTCATGTGATATTTGTCTTTCTCTGACTAATATCATTTAGCATAATACCTTCCAGTTCAATTCATGTTCTTGCAAATGGCAAGATTTCAATCTTTTTGATTTACGAGTAATACTCCAGTGCGTGTGTGTGTACCACATTTTCTTTTTCCATTTATCTGTAGTTGGACAGTTGGGCTCTTTCCATACTTTGGCTATCGTCTGTAGCTCTGCTATAAATGTTGGGGTGCCTGTGCCCCTTCCGAACAGCACACCTGTATCCTTTGGATAAATACCTTGCATGCACTCGGCATATTTTAAGTGCTCAGTAGCTTCATAGAGCTAGTGGCCATTATATTGGAAGCACAGCTATAAAACACTTCAATATGGAAAAGTCCTATTTGATGGGACTGCCAGGGGACCTGGGTGGGTCTCACTTCTTATTGTAGAAAAATTGTTTGTTTGTTTGTTTTTCCTAATGGCCCTTAGCTAGAGTTTTGAGAGTTAAGCATCTAATTTTCAGTGTCTACTTTTCTGATTCGGATATTTGTCCCTTTTTTAGTATTTGCTGTTTTCAAATTGCTACCTCTATTCATCTAAATAGATTCTTTGGGATTTCCCCTAATTTTTTTACAAACTTAAAAATCTATCTTAAAAAATGCTTACTGTAATTTATTCAGTTTCTATGAGTTTTTAGAGGTCAGCAGAACACTCTGATACTGGAATAAAAGACAAAATTAGCTTATTTTTATTATCTCTTTGTATTTTCATACATATTTTCTTTTTCTGTGAACTGTCAACCGAATTGCTCTTTACAAGTTATCAATTAATTTCTAAATTTTTTTATGGACTTGAAGGAACTCTGAAGGAACTCTGAAAACCTCGGTATCAGATGTTTTTTGGTGATGTTGCTTTTTTCCTTGTTTTTGCTTTGTTTCTCTTTGATGTTTGCTTTTGACTCTGTAATAGTATATATTGTCAAGGAGACTACTTTATTTTAATTTACATAACTTTCTATGGCTTCTCTTGTTTCATATGAAATTTAGGGAGATCTTTTTCACACTGAAGATATACATTCTTCTTGTACTGTTGCAGTTCATTTTTAATATTTAAATCTTGAACCCATCAGGAATTAATTTTAGTGTAACCTTGAGATAGTAGTTTTATATTTTCTCAAGATGTTTGAATTTTTGCAACACTGTTCATTGAACAATCCATTATTTTAACTGACAATAAAAAAAATCATATATGTGTTATGCAGAAGTCCTGTGTGTGTGTGTGTGTGTGTGTGTGTGTGTATGAATGATAGTGAAGCACTAATTTAGGGCTATTCATTTTCCCCTTCCGTATGGTTTCTTTGTCTAATATTGTACCCACCACAGAATAATAGGATTTCTAGAAGTTTACTGTTGTTGTTGATATTCCTTTTTTATTTTTAATGTCTATGTGTAGAAACTTTAGAAGTCACTTGTTTAAAAAAACTACATTGTGGTTTTTATTGGTAACAGATAATGCTTTAAATATTAATTTAGAAAATTTAACATTTTTTCTACGGAGTGTTTCTAGCCAGGCACGGCATATTGCCTTTTAATTGATTCAAATTTTATGTTCCACAAGAGAGTTTTAAAATTTATTTCATATGAATCTTGAACATTACTTATTAAATATATTTTGTAGGTTTAATCCTTTCTTGTTTCCACTGTAATGGGAACTTGTCAAACTGGTTTTGTTTTTGATAGAGGGAGGCAATTTAAATTTCAACCTCCAAGACATTAAAATACTTTTTCAGTTGATTTACTTTAGTTTTCCAGGCACACAATATTGTTTTGGTAAATAATGATGGTTTTGCTTGTTTCTTACCTTATTTCTCTCTTTTGTCAAATTATGTAAGCTGTTATATTCAAAACAATATTAAATAACAGTGGTCATAGTGAATATCCTTTCACTATTTGTTAATTTAAGAAAAACACTGATTTCCACCTGAAAATCTATATCCATATTAATACTATAGACTCTAGATTTATGTCTAAATATATGTTTAAACTTACATCTATTATCTATATTTTCTAATTTCAAATAAATATCCAGGAATTTAAACTTATTATGTTCTATTTAAATCAGAGGTAGATATAAAACCTTAATCAATATCTTCTTAACATTTAAGAAGTGATTATAAATATTTTATATTTATATTGTAATACAAATATATTAGTAGATTCCTTCATTTTTTTTCAGTATTTATTTATTTTGAGAGAGAGTGAGCAGGGAAGGGGCAGATAGAGCAGAAGAGAAAGAATCTGAAGCAAGCTCTGTGCTGTCAGTGCAGAGCCCAACACGGGGCTCCCATCTCATGACCATGAGATCATGACCTGAGCCAAAATCAAGAGTTGAAAGCAGAACCAACTGAGTCACCAGTTGAGCTGTCAGCTCTGAACTGAGTCACCATCTCTAAGCTGTCAGCACAGAGCCTGACATGTGGTTCAAAACTATGAACCACGAGATCATGACCTGAGCTGAAGTCAGATGTTAAACTGATTGAGTCACCTAGGTGCCCCTTTCAAAATTGAATTATACCTGAGGGAGCATTGGTGGCTCAGTTGGTTGAGCGTGTGACCTCAGCTCAGGTCATGATCTCGCTGTTCTGGAGTTTAAGCCCCACATTTGGCTCTGTGCTGACAGCTCAGAGCCTGGAGCCTGTTTCGAATTCTGGGTCTCCCTCTCTCTCTGCCCCTCTCCTACTCATGCTCTGTTTCTCTTAAAAATAAGTAAAAAAATTTAGAAGTTAAAAAAAGTACTGAGTTATATCTGAATCCAGTAAGATTATAATTAGTAATAGATTTTTATTATTATTTTACTAATGTATATTCATATGTGATTATACTCCTGTATTCTATCTTCTCATATTTAATTTATGATTTATATCCAATAGTGTAAACATATTAGTTTCTTTGCTTGTCTTTCATTTTCATTTAGATTTGTTAAAGATGTTCTTGAACAATTTAAATAGTATAAATTTTATGTTGCTTAAATAACTAGTAGAATTCCATAAATTTTCTGAAGAGTCTGTTATTAGTGCTTTAGCTTAAATGAGTCTGTGTGTCCGGAAGTGTGGGTGGTGAGAAGTTGCTTGTTGACAAGTTTCTCTCTTTCTTCTCTGATGATCTGTATGTTTCAATTTGAATGCTATCTTGAGTAAGTTATCCTCTGTTATTTTATCTACATCTGCAAATTAATTTTCATAGTTTATTTATAATTCTTTATTGTCATCTTCTATGAAAATTTACATCTTTGCATCTTTAACCTTTTTAAAAAGGTTAATAGATTTATCTATTTTATTCTTTTTTTAACTATGGTTGCATTTCTCAGAAATTAAATCAAGTTCAACTTTTTAGTTCAATATGGGCTATTTACTTTTTCAATATATTCTCTGTTCTTTATGACTCTTTAAACTTTTAGGTTAGATATTCATTATATTTTTTTCCTCTTTGTAACATAAATCATTAGACTATTCAATATTTCTCTAAGGACTGCTTTATATGTATTAAATAGACTATTAAATATAATATTTTCATTAGTGCTCATATCTAGGCAGTCTATATTGGTTTTAAATGAAAAACTATTTGAGACTTTTTTAATATTTTAAAGTTTTGACAAGATTAGAAGAGTTCTCTGCTCTTTTTTTTGAGATATATATTGTTTTGGACTTCCATTAGTATATTCTGCTCTCTCATTTCATTCTGATAATAAACCTGAGAAGTAGACATTTTCCAAATTTTGAACAATGCAAAGAGATCCTACAGTATTTAAGGAGTCGGACACATCTTGGAAAAATAAGAGTGAAATCTAAAATTAAGCCTCTTTCAGATGTTTTCAGGTACATATTAAAAGAATTAATGTATTTATTAATTGAGTAAATGAAAGAATGTGATTAAATGAGACACAGGAGCCTGAGGCAGTCATCCTTCTGGTGGGATATGCCGCTTGAAAGGAATAAGAGATGTCAGTGGAAATGGTGGACTTTCAAGACAAGTTTAAGAGAGAACCCTGCTTCATTAGATGCAGATTTCAGACTTCTGGCCTCAAGTCACAGATAATGCCATCTTGCCATAAAATTGTGACACTTGCTAGTTACCATTTTTTAAAGTTTATTTATTTATTTGAGAGAGAAAGAACAAGCAAATGAGGGAAGGGCAAAGAGACAGGGAGAGAGAATCCCAAGCAGCCTCCTAGTTGTCACGTCAGAGCCTGAAGTGGAGTTCAATCTCGTGTGAACTGTGAGATCATGACCTGAGCTGAAATCAAGAGTCAGAAGCTTAACTGAATGAGTCACCCAGCGTTTGTTTTTTATTTCCCTGATTGAGTGTCTTACATAATGATAGGATGGAATCTGAAAACTGTATACTAAATAATACTGTCACAATATGTTGTCTTAATGATCTATTGTAGAGAAAGTATCATTTAGGGAATCTCTGATTTACAGGACCAGTAATAAAAGATTTAAAATTACAAACATAACTTCATTTGTAACTGAAGAATCCCCTCTCTCTTTTAAGCTTGGGTTGTTTCCTGGAGAATGCACAGGAGAACTCTATGATGATACTTATCCTGCAGGTCAAAACCTGAATCTCTAACAAGCATTCTATAGTACTCTAGCTTAAATGCTGTGACTAGAAGATTCTGTGGAATCTAATTTACACCTCCCTTTCCCTCAAGAAAAGGTGAAGACCCAAAAGTCAAGCTGTTCTTTTTGGCCTAGAATTTAAAGAAAAAAATCTAGAGTTTCCTGATGGGAATCGCCTTCACACAAAACTATTATAATGCCCTTGAAAGGTTGCAAAAGAATTCTGGTTGGGTGATAGGGTTTAGATATACTTGTACTTTCATAGAACACCTTTAACCTTGGTCATAAGTTACAATACAAAATAAGTCTGCTTCAGCCGAACAACCTGGGAATAACAACACAAATTGTGCCAGCAAGAGAAACTGTTTAATGATTTTATTTCATTCAAGTCAATAAATGGCTTGTCTCGTAAATGACTATTAGCCAAGACTAAGCTATCCTGCTTATAGAAATTTGGTTGACAAAGCTTGCCAAAGTCTGCAATTCCTTTTATTTTATGTAGATATGAGAAAAAATGTGAAATCCACATTTGAAACAGAATCTGTCCTCCTTTGAAAGCAGAGATCATCCAGTTTTTGAAATTACCTAATTTGTTTTTACCACAACTTGTAAGTGTCAAATACTCTCAGTGAATATGATAAACACATAATTTAACTGTCATATATATGCTCATAATGCAGGAATGTATTTTTGGTGAAACTTGGAGATGGGCTTTAACTTGGATTACACTATTGTAAAGTTATGAAAATAATTGGAATATTTATTTATTCATCTTCAAAACAGCATTATTTGTTATTTAACTATTAAAATCTTTTGGAAAGAATTACGCTCACTATTTCCTAGTAAAAGCCAGCTTTATTACTTTGAAATAAGTTACATTTATTTATGGAAATAGGGCCACAGTAAGCTGTATACAGCATATGCCGTGACATTGAATGTAAGCAATGACTTAAAACTAGGTGTGCTACTTTACAGGGTGTGGAATTGAGTTAGAGGACAATATCAGAAATTAAGTCCATAAAAAATGCTGTTAGAGGCTTAGGGATGATCATATGATTATTAACCTGTAAACATTGGATTTTTGGAAATAACTGATGCATTTCTACTACTGCCATGCATTCCAGTATATTTGTATCTTCCAAAGTACTGATCGGTCATATATATTTATTTTTGATGTTAATATTAAGAATTTACTGATATTTATAGACTTAATCTTTTCTTTTTTCAAAATGACACAAATCTGCTAAAATCCTTATAAATTGCTGACATTGTATGATTTTGTTGAATGGATAGGCTTACTTCTCTATAATAATATTATCATATGGGGTAGGAAGAGGAAGCTAAGTCAAACTAAACTTTGTACTTTTTCTAGTAGTAGAATAATTATAAATTCATGGAAAATCATAGGCAACCTGTCATCAGAGTAGTAGCTGTTTTACACACATGAGTAGTAAAATAGGCCATGAATGGAAAGGCACTGCCTACATCATTTTTTTGTTTTAAAACACTTCTTCCCAACCTATTCCCTATAATTCAGAACCCAGGCTAGAATCTGTTAGTCATCCTTAACACCTCCCTCTCACGCACTCTCTCACATGCAGTCTGTTAACAGTGGTGCTGACTTCACTTCCTAAATATTCAGGACTCCATCATTTCTCGCTGCCACATTCTACTCCTCTTGTGAGCTGACATCTCAGTTCTCTGCGTCTTTTCAGTACCAGAGAAAGTGCCACTTCCTAGGTCAGTCTACTTCCACTTGTTCCCTTCTCAATTTATTTTCTATTATGTCCATGTCACTCTCATGTTTTCAACCCTCACTTGTGCTATGAATGCCAAGCTAAAGTCCATGTTAAAGCCTAAGAGCCAGAATGACCTCACCCACATCTAACTCTCCAATCTCAATAACGTCTTGCATTAATCCATAGATTCTGTCATGTAATTTTCTACCCAAAAGTCTTTGTATATGTTATTCTCACTGCCTGGAGAATAAATTCTTCCCTTCTCCTCCAGTTCCTACTGAAGAAGGAGTCTGAGACAACTCGGGTCTCAGATCAGGCAATGCAGTCTTCCCTGACCTCCCTGACAAATATATTATCTTGCAATTTTCCTTTCTATACATATGAGCATAGCAATTTGGGTAATTATTTGGTTAATACCTATCTTTGTCAGTAGACTATAGTTCTGTGAATGCAGAGTGGTGTTAGTTATCATTAACACAATAATGTTATTATTTTATTCTCTTTATTTAGTATAGTGCTTGCTCCCTCACTGAATATTTGCTGAGGACTATGAATAAATGAGTGACAAATTAAAGTTCAGTTTAAAAGACTAGAAACAATTAAAGAATGGTAACTTTGGAACTGGGATACCTGGGGAAGTAGGTCAACCTAAACAGAGTTTGAAATTGGGTCACATTCCTCTGGTGGCAGGTCCTACTCTAAATAATTATAAACCTAGTCTTACAATAATAATAAAAAATAAGTGTCATTAATTGAATATTTACTGTTTCAGAAATTGCACTGAGTTCTTTATATAGTGCCTTAAAAGATTTGAGCCATGGTTTTAAAAAGCATGTACAGTAGAGGGAGATGTCAAATGTTCCCAATTTTTATGACATTTTTGTCTTTAGTAGGCAAAGATATCTGCTGAAAAGACATCAATTTGAATAAGTATGTGAGGATAATGTTTTGAGATGTAAACAGATGGAAGCTTCTTTTTTTGATATTTCCAACTATTCCATATGGCAGAAGGATTAGATATTTTTTTGAACAGTCAACGTCAGTTTTTTCTGTCCCTGAGGTTAAAATTTCTGCCCTGTCTGGGATGAAAGAGAGAGGAGAATGAAAGAAAAGTCTAAAGATTAAAAACTAGTGTGTCTTAGAGTTCCCAGGAGAGAGATGATAGAACCCCTACGGCAAGTAGATCAGAAGTCGCTTCCTGCCACTGTGGTCTGATGGGACCAAGAATGCAGCAAGATCCTAGTTTACCTTTTCCTGTGAGGTGTGGAAGCGAAGAAATGTCTGTGTCATTCATGTAGCCTATGTCATGTTATCGAGTCAGTAGACTCTACTTTCATAGTTGACCTTCTCATAGTTGAGGTGTTGCTAGACTATCTATTCATTTGACCCTTTATCTTGTACAAAAGAGATCATATTAACATTTAGCTTCCTTCTTGGAAGTTGATAAATTATTTTGACCACTTTATGGTTTTGTTTAAATAAAAACCTTATTTTCTAGGGAAGGAAGAGAGGAAAGGAGAATGGCATTAGCTAAAGGGATCCAGAGAGATGACACCTTGAAAATTTCGAGTGACTAATACTGCTGTTTAGTATCACAGGAATAAAGTGCCTTAGATAGATATAAGGCATCTATGTAACTACATTACTCATAAGGCAAAACACATTTTAAACAGAATTCCATAGGCCAAGAAAACCACTTTTCTTAAAAAGAACTAGATTTGCTGTAGCCTCTGGGCAAAATAAGAATTCTTATTGCCTGTGTAAGAGCAAGCTCTTTCTACAGTGTTTTGAATTTTAGGTTTCAGAGAAAATAATATATATGTATATATTTTCAGAGAATTTTAGGTTTCAGAGAAAATAAAATATATATATACGTATATATATGTTAGAAAGCAGAAGTAAAAGCTCCTTTAGAAGTACGTCCTCCTTTTTAGGTAATAAATCCATGAAGCTAGGCTTTTTTCAGAAATAGAGGTTGCTTTGAAAGCCTTAGTGCTCACAAGTCACATTATTGTCATTATATATTTTGGGGTGTTTTTTCCCCAAATAGATCAATTTATAGGTTCAAAGAGACTTTCCAAATTTTGTATCAGTAAAAGAAGAACATGATATGCCCAGAAATACTTTTCTATTGAGTTTTTCTTCTATTTTGTCACCAACATCTTCACTGATTTCTATGCAATAAAAGTTTGATTGTGATATGGAAAATTTATAGATTTTTCTCAATAAGCAAAATCAAAGGTTTCTTTTTTATTATTATTTCACTACTGTTTTGCTGAAATCTAGTGAGAAACCTATTTTAATATTCAAGATATTCTATCCTATTATCAAAGGTCTAAATTCTTCTTGGAATCAATGTGGTTTATATGTGGCTTTCTAAGAGTTATTTATTAACACAGAATTTTTTTCTGTAGAGAGCAAAATGCTATGTGCAGCCTATCAGAGCATATTTGATTTACCGTGATTTGAACTATTAATATTTTTCTTCTAGCTATAAAAAGAATGCTGGCTGTCCAGTAGAAAGGCCAGCAGGCAATGCGGCACCATGTCCCCATTCAAGAAGCACCCGCCTAGGAGACAGAGGACAAGGGACAAGGTATTCCCTGACTGTTCTTAATGACCTTGTCTTTGTTGAATTCCCATTAGTTTTGAGCCAAAGAAAAATAATTTCTTCCATATATATGCGCATGTATATTTTTTGTTTTCCCTCTCCCAAATAGGAGAGAAATCGACTCCAAGTTAGCAAGAATGAGAGATTATTGTATGCATATGACCAATCAGCATGAGAATCAACCTACAGCCATTAATTTATTTTATAATAATTACTTTGAAAGGCAGTGTGGTTTAACTGAGGAAAGAACTAGCAGCCAAACCTGAGCTGTATTTTAGTTTTAGTACTTACTAGTTGTGTGAACTTGATCAAATTCCTTAAATTTCTGGGCCTCATCTGTAACATGAGGCTAACAATGTTTACCTTCCCATGTTGTTATGATGATCAAACAAAATAATTGATATATGCAGTGCATATCACACAAAGTAAGTATTCCATTAATGATTATTTTTATACTAGAAAAATTCTGAAGTTTCACCATCACTGATAGGTGTATTGTGTTTCTTCTGATAAGCTTCATATACCTGCCACTTATTTTGTCCCCTTTGGACATTTGCTAAGGATTTGATGGTTATTCAGCTCTCTACCAAGAAGATCTTTATACATACCTCACTATACCTTATATCATTCTGTCCAGCATTTAATTAGTCTGTAACCAGTTGACTGAGCAAACAGCTAGTAGCCTATGGCCTAATGTAGGGATATACCACGAGCACACAAAGGAGCATTTGTCACCCTTCACTGGGGAATTTTGAGTGTGACATTTGCAGACATGTTTCTTCTCTTCTATTTCTCAGTACATTCTCATAATAAATCTGCATTACTTGCATTACCTGAACATGTTTCCACTCACTGAGTGCAAACAGGGAAGTAATACATAACACAGTTCTCTCTTTCATTTCACCAGTAATATGACACCTAAGTGATACTTTTAGTGGGGAACATTTTTTCTTACTAAAGAACCAGATATAAAAGCCCATCATCTACTTTATTTCCAGGGAATAGAACCCCATCATTGAGAACTCCAGAAGCACAAAAAGTAGAATATGCAAGATAAAACTGTTCACTGGTCTAAATCCTTGATAAAATTACTATTTAAGTATCTAATGCTTATCTCATTTACTATCAAAGTAAATGGTAATTGGGGAGAAAGTGATGGATTAGTTTAGTTATGAAGTGTAATGGTTGCAAAATTAAGTACAATGCCACTAAGTAGAAATTTTAGGCATAATTACTTTCAAGGCAGATAAAATTTTCAAATAGCCACTTTGGAAGATTACTTAATTCATGTTTATAAATTATATTAAAGATGAAAAGCATTATTTAAATGTTAGGGTATCATCTAATGTGCCTCAAAGAATTAAATGTATGTGCAAAATGACAATTACCAGATTCTAATTAAATAGTAAGAGAGAGTAATGGTCTAATGCTTTGATGATAGGCAGAATCCTTGATTGCTAGAATCTAGTTCTAAGTTTGTTGGTCTTAGGCAATCTCCAGTGTTTTTTGATGAGACTAAATGAAATTTTTCTTTTCACGGGAATTTAAAAAGTTAAATTGTGAGTTCTTGGAGTTGGTCTGACATTTTAAATAATTCATTAATTGATTTTGATAGAACTAATCAGTTGTCTTCTTTAACTCCTAAAAAGTTAATTCTTTTTTTCTTTAACTCTTAGGGAAGAAGATGATGTAGATATATATACATGAATAATTATTATTTTGTCCTCAGAGTAAAATTACTATAATCACACATATATATTTAATTTATATTTTATATATGTATTCATACATATATATGAATATGAAAACCAATTTAAAATGGGAGGTAAAAGTTTTATATATTAAACCATTTCTTTGTTAATGATAGATCTATAAAAACCTCTACAGTGAATTTCATGTTTTCATTTAGCTGTAGAATTAATATAGTATTTCATAAATCTATCAGCCAAAAATTATCTGCATTATAGCCTTATTTAAGGGTCAACTTAGAACAAACTAGACCTGTATTTTAACTGAAGTCCTGATATTTTCTTACCTGCATTCATACTTATTTATTTTCAGTGTTCATAGTCATCCAAAGTCTTTGTCATTCATTCCTCTATTATTCATTCAGCAAACTATTACTGAATCCCTCGTAGGTGTTCTGGATGTTCTGCTAAATTAAGAGAATGTGAAGAAAGCTAGATCTCCTCTTCTCCTCTAATAAATTTCTTCTCTAGGGAATAGAATAAATAAGTAGGTAAATAAGTAGGTAAAGTACACAAATGCATCAAGTTGTAAAGTTAGTATATATCCTGGGAGACTAAATCAAATGCCTAACCAGATCTATGAAAGAACAGATCTATGAAAAGAACCAGATCTATGAAAGAACAGTCTTCCTGTAGGTTGTTCCCTGAAAAGAATGTTAAAGGATAAGTAGATATTAGCCAAGGAAAGCACGGAGGGGATGTAGTTGACCCCATTCCAGTGAGCTTGAGATGATTTAACAAAGAAGGGAAGATTCAGTGTTAATTTTGTGTGTCTATGATAGTGTGTGCTAAAAAGGGGACCACTAGGAGGGGGAGCTTAGGAAAGAGGCAGGGGCCAGGTCAAGGGGAACCTTGCAGGCTGAGTGAAGGAACATGGACGTAATCAAATAAGGCAGGAGGGGCCAAGATTTTTTCTGCTTAAGGAACAATTCATTCCATATCTCTCTGTACAAAAGCATTCAGTACCCTGTATTGTATACCTTTGACCCCATGGCTCTCAAGAGATGAGGATCTGTACCATACAGCTTGTCAGAAAGTATGTATACCTCCCAATTAGGGCTCTCGACTTAAAGTTACTTTTCATATTTTCTTAAAGTATATCACAATGGGCTATATAGTGCTTTTAAACACTGTCTCTAGGATGTCAACCTTCATACCCTACCATTTAACTATTTCATGTACCATTACCTACTACATTCATATTTAAATGTATATAGTAACAGATTCATTGAAGTAATTAATGGTCAAGTCCAACGGTAGAATAGAAATGGAATTATAAATGTAAAACAATAAAGTTTCTATCTTTAAATAATTAGGCAGTATATATTACATATAATGTAGAATAACTTAACCTCAAGGCAAATTTTCATTATGTGACTTCCTGATTCACCCTAAGGAATCAGAAAACTGTAGTTAACTTTTAGAATAATTTAACTCTACAGGTCCTTTGGGCAAGAGGAAACTCTAATAGTAATTAGCCTCCTAGTTATCTAGGTTGCCTATATATTAAGTTTGGGATATGAATTACTGGAAGAACGTAAAAGGAAATGAAAGCTTATTCCAAGTCATATCTTATCTTCTGAGTTTTTTCATTTTTAATTGGGGGAAGCATTGACTTCTGTACCACATGAAGTTCCAATAAATATTCAGGTAGAGTGTAAATAATGTATGTTAGCTCCATTTATGGGATAATATAAATGGCTAAATTTGTGTGAAAGTAAAGCAAGAAACTTCACTTCATGACCTTTTAATTTCTGTCAAGTTAAAAGTCTTTGGGGAATGGATTCATTTTTATATCTGGAAAATGAAGGGTATATGTCCTAGTTATTTCTGTGGCAAGGTAATTGATTGAGATGTAAATTTGTGAGTATGTTGAGGGTAGGACATGCTATTTTTTCCAGGGTTCTGGAAGAACTCCTTACCCTCAATTCCAAAAAAGTGCTTTTTCCTGTCTTAGGAGCTCTTTCAAGACTGCTAGCTATGTTAAAACGACCACATATCTCCTTTTTCCTGGGTGAATATGAGGGCAACAGGTGATGTCCAGGCTCTGTCCATACCCCTCCAATTATTTTTCATGGAAGTGTGGCTTCTGTCCCAACAGTGAGCACTTCTGTCTTTTTTGGAAGGCTACTCTCAGACTCCTGTGGCCCACTTTGGCAGCACACAGAGAACCAGAAGTACCTGGGACTTTATTTATATTCATCTAGAGTTTCAGTTACTGACTGATGGGTGGAGTGGTTTAAATATTCTAGCTCCCTTGTCCCCTGACCCTCTTAAGTGTGACCCATACTTTTTCTCTCTCCAGAGACCTCTTAGGTAGCTGTGCCAAATATAGCAAATAAAAATACAGGATGTCCAGGAAGAAATGGTTTTTAAGTCTATCACATGAAATATTCTGAAATACTTATACGAAAAATTAATTTTTGTTCAACTTCCAATCC
Source organism: Suricata suricatta (assembly GCF_006229205.1). Lineage (NCBI taxonomy): Eukaryota > Metazoa > Chordata > Mammalia > Carnivora > Herpestidae > Suricata > Suricata suricatta. The sequence continues at coordinate 38,777,246 of NC_043701.1, read as the reverse complement.
AGTGTAACTGGATGTGTTGCACTTGACCTGGTACCCTCACTTCTGTAGGATGTGACTGGACATGGCATTCTTGCTTGGCTTCTTGCTTACCACAGTTCTACCTCCCCACTCATGTACCATGTTTTCTTGGGAATGTACCCTAAGAAATCACTTTAATACAAACCAGAGCCTCCTGGGGAGCCTAATCTAAGACATTCAGCTTTATCTGTTGCCTTGCCATGATTATTAGTCCTTCCTCAAAAAGTTCTGGTTTAAATGATAAGTTTTATGATCACTCAAGCTATTATAAAATCATAACTTACTGAGGACATTGTACTGTGTTCTCAAGGAATATACAGAAACATGATGAACTAGATACTATGGGGTGGGAAATTGGAAACATTATGGTAGAGAAAAGGCTTTTTAGACACAGGGCTTGGTCTAGGATTGTAGTTTCAGAACAAGTTGGGATAATGATTTAAGCCCTTGCAATACCCTGGAGAGGTTAGAAGATTTGCCTATTGACTGTGACTATAAGGTTCAATGGTAGACACCAGGGTTTTGAACCTTATCAAAGTTCCCTATACCCAAATACATCATAGAAATAGCAGAACAGTCAGACCATAGGGGCTATGCAGGTTTGGATAATGTTCCATATTAGCAAACAAGGACTACTGAAGCCTGAAGTTAGGAAACACACCTGGGCCTTCACATGGTGCTGAGCTGCATCTGCATCAGCCCTAATAATGATCAAGAAAAATTTTTATTAACCCCAAGGGATGAAAATAACTTTTATTTAATTTGGTTAATTTTTATTTTTTAATTGAGGATAGCATTTATTTATTTATTATATTTTTAAATTTATTTTTGAGAGACAGAGAGAGCACAAGCAGGGGAGGGTCAGAGAGAGAGGGAGATACAGAAGCTGAAGCAGCTCCAGACTCTGAGCTAGCTGTCAGCACAGAGCCCGACGAGGGACTTGAACCCACACCTATGAGATCATGACCTGAGCTGAAGCCCCGGATGCTTGACTGACTGAGCCGCCTAGGCACTCCTATTTATTTATTTATTTATTTATTTATTTATTTATTTATTTATTTATAATGTTTATTTGTTTATATTTATTTTGAGAGAGAGAGGGTGTGTGTGCACAAGCAGGGGAGAGGCAGAGAGAGAGGAGGAGAGAGAATCCCAAGCAGGCTCTGTGCTGTCATTCCAGAGCCCCACAAGGGGCTTAATCCCATTAACTAAGATCATGATCTGAGCCAAAATCGAGTCAGACACTCAACTGACTGAGCCATCCAGGTTTACCTTATTTGATATTAATAAAATAGTTTTTTTGTGTGTGGGGGGTACATCTAAGTCTGTGGCTACACATTTCTAGCACCACATTTTTTAGAAATATGTAATAAAGCTAATGATTATTTACTACCTCTTTAAATTTTAGTTATAACTTCTCAAGTACTCAAAATGGCCACCTAAAATGTTTTATGTATTTGAATCTAGTTTCTAGATTTATGTCATATACAAGATCATTTCAATATTAACTTCAAATAACATCCATGAAAGTTTGACAAATATTTCAGGAAGAGAAATGTACAGAGTTAGCATGTGATGACATTTGTAGGATTTCAAATTAAATTTTACAATTAAACTGTAGTCACCATACTATCATGCATTTGTAAATCAAAATATCACATATAAATCTGAAACCAAACACTAGATTCACCTTTACTTAATGGATATAGAAGTTGAATGAATAGTATGGTATTAAACATATAAAACCAAAGAGTTCATTTTCTATTGCTTTACAAAATGATCTGTGTTAATCAGTTTCCTTGGGTGAATTAGTATGACATGACCCCAGCTTTTAAATGCACTTAATTTTCTATCGTCAGTACTTTCTCAATGAAGAAATAAAATTTAGAAATTAGAGGACATGATGAATAGCTTTTATTCTAAGGTCAGACAGAAGATTCTCAAAGCTAATGGCAAACATCATTCTGAGCCATAGCAAATGAGCCCTACCAACATAACAAACTGCTGATATCAGCCTGGAAACCATCTTGAATGTCAGGGATATGCTCTTCATTTGCAGTGTTTGATTGTTCATATAAATATTTAATGAAAATATTATTAGACTATTCAGCTGAGTGAAATAAGCTGATGGCACAAGGAGCTACAGAAACTTACTTAATATTCACTAAATGAGGTGGCATAATTTATTTTGCATATTATATAAGTCTTTGGAGAGGTTTTGTACTTTTAAACTTTTTAGCACTATTTAAAAGGCATCCTGACTGCCATCATTATGAGTTTTTAATGTATTTTTATGGTTAATGAAAACGTAGCACACATTTTATAGGGAGAAAGAAGACCATCATCCACGTAATGGATGATGGAAATAAGGTACCTCTGATTCTGAAGGTTGACTTACCTTTAATATAGCTTCACTGAATCTTACCATAAATGTTAACTTTATACCACATAAAATTACACAGTGGGTTTCTCAAGAGTAGAAAGTAAATGATTAAATGGATAAGGTAGAAAGCTTTTTAACTATCATGTGAGCTTTGAATTTTCAGGAAAATTGGAAGTCGGCTGTTCTGAAGCATGTATATTTTAGAACACTTTTAGTGAGGGAAGAAATATTTGGAAACACAAGTTTTAAAGAACTGTTATCAGTTCATATATTTACATATTAAATTTCTCAAATTGTCTTTCTAAATGCTGCATCATTAGTTGTTTTGAAAAAAATTATTTAAGGTTCATGTATATATACACAGGATAATAAAATGGATAGAAAAAGAAAACGTATGTTCTAAAAATATTTTCTTTGAACAGTCAGGATCAAAAAGGTGATATCTACATTTTAAAAAGTTACTAAAAAATAAGGTAGTACTGGAGAAGAAAGTGTATATGTGTGTACATGAATGTGCTCACATACTTAGGATGTTTTCTCTTCAGTTTATCCACAAATTATAGAAAGAATAAATCCTTTGCATTATTTCTTAAGTATGAGACATAAAAAGCATTGCCAAGCTTGCTTTTACTCTCAGTATTTGTAAGAAAAATAAGATACTAAATACACAAAAGCATTAAGAAAAAATTCTTTAGAACACTGCTGAGTGGGGGCACCTGGGCGGCTCAATCACTTAAGCATCTGACTCTTGATTTTGGCCCAGGACATGATCTCCTGGTTCATGGGATTCAGCCCCACATTGGACTCTGTGCTGAGTGTGGAGCCTCTTTGGGATTTTGTCCCTCCTTTTCCCTCTGCCTCTCTATCACTTGCACCCTCTCCCCCTAAAGTAGATAGGTAGGTAGGTAGGTAGGTAGGTAGGTAGGTAGATAGATGATAGATAGATAGATAGTTAGATAGATAGATAGATAGATAGATAAAATAAGTAACACTTATGTCCCTCAGACTTCAGCATTTTATGGTATAAACAAGTCATCCAGCCTAACGGGTATGAACAGAAATATACAACCACATTTCAAAGAGCCATCCACAAATAATCATCATGCTGTATGTAGAAGTTAGAATATCTTCTAGAACAGTGAAGAGCCAGTGGCAGATCCATTAAGTAGAAGTAGTTTAAGAGAACTTGCCTATGAACTTCTCTCCCACAAAGAGTTTATTGAAAAATGCAATTGGGGAAACATAATTATAGGAAATTATACAATAACAGTTTTGTAAGGTTAATTTTTTAGGTATAAGAACACTGACAAAATATGCCTTTAAGGCAAGAATAATTCATGCCATAGAGAAAACTATATCTTCTTTTTTTATTCAAATTCTAATTAGTTAAAAATGAGGGTAATATTAGTTTCAGGTGTGCAATATAATGATTAAGCACATCCATTAAACACCTGGTGCTCATCACAATATGTGCCCTCCTTAATCTCCGTCACCTTTTTAACCCATCCCCTACCCACCTCCCTTTGGTAGCCATCAGCTTGTTCTCTGTAGTTAAGAATCTGTTTCTTGTTTTGCATCTACCTTTTAAGAGTATAAATTTAGAGGAAATTTTTGTTGTTGTTGGTTTGCTTTTTTTTTCTTTTTTTTTTTTTTTACTACCTCTCTTCCTTTTATGTATTTAAAAATTATACTCAACTTTAGCTTAACAGCAGCTTAGGAAATTAGAGCAAGTTTCAGACTTAAAGAGAAATTTATTAAAACTAGCTTGGGGTACCTGAGTGGCTCAGTTGGTTGCATGTCCGACTCTTAATTTTGGCCCAGGTCATAATAGCAGCGTTGTGGGACCAAGCTTTACATCAGGCTCCACACTGAGCATGAGACCTGTTAAGGATCTCTCTCATTTCTCTCTCTCTCTCTCTCTCTCTTTCTCTCTCTCTCTCTCTCTCTCTCTCTCTTTTTCTCTATCTCTAAAAACCAAACCAAAACTAAGCTTGAAGGCATGGCAGAGCTATCAAGGCAGTGAGGAGTAATGGAGTCAATATCCGGAAAAATAAAGAAATCCAGTGAGTAGAGCCCCATATTTGGGGTGGCTGATTTCTCCGATAAATCTCAAAAATATGAGCAGACTTTTTGCAACTTCGCGAGACTCAGAGACAAAAATTGGCTTTCTGAGAGCATCATGGAGGGAGGATACTGGTGAATGCCCATAAAACCCTGAGCAATGGTGATGTGGGAGAGACTGGCATTTAAAAAAATTTCAGCTTTGGACTTTCTCCATAATGAAAGTAGATCAAGGTGGTTTGGGTTGTTATGCTCTTGCCCACTTGCTAGTAGCAAGCATAAGTCTTCTTTGTGTGAATATGATATTTTTTAGGTTTTCAATTATTTATTTTGTGTGTGTGTGTGTGTGTGTGTGTGTGTGTATGAAATCAAAAGGAACTAGGCACACAAAGCGATTAGAGTAAACCAAAAAAAAAAAAAATAGAAGAGAAAGAAAAGGAAAAAGAAAGAAAAAGAAGAGAAAACAAGGGGAAGGAACCATAGACTACAATAAAAAGGGTCGCAAGGGAATCTGTTTGATGAGTTCTCACATACAAACTACCTAATCACAATTTTTTTTTAAGATTTTAGGTTTTTTAGCAAGCTTTACATCTAGTGTGGGGCTTAAACTTACAACCCCAATTATAAGAGTTGCATGCACTGTCAACTGAACCAGGCAGATGCCCCTCTAATCAGTATTCTTAATTCAAAGAAATAAAACACACAATTAAAACTTCAGCAGAGAATATATGAGATATGTGTGTGTGCATACAGAAAAATATATCAAACAACTGAATTGAAACTAAGGAACTGAAAAATAAAAACAACTTAAGATTCAGGTCTACAAGATTAGTGTAACTACTTAGTTGTTATGACTGAAGAGTGGGTTAGTAAATTGGAAGAAGGATCAGATGAATATAGCTAAATAAAATCCCAGAAGCACAAGATGATGGATGGCACAGAAAATTATAAACATGGGGGCAATAGTTGAATAGACTGTCATATGCAAATAGAAACACAAAAGGAGAAGAAGGAGTAGGCAAGAAAATAGTGTTTGTAAACTTGACACAGAAAAAATCATGTGTGTACATGTGTCTAGTAAACCTACCTAATCTTATGAGTTTAAAGTGATTGAATATATAATTAATTTCCTCCAACAAATAAAACTACAGTTCTTTTTGGTTTAAACCAGCAGTTAGGAAGGAAAGAACCCTCCTATGATAGACAAAGAGAAAACTTTTAATATCATTTTATGAGGAAAGGATACTCTGTGAAACTACACCCAGTGGCAACCCTATAATAAAAGTAAAATGGAAGCCAACTTTAAGCATAGATTAAAAAATTATAAGCAAAATAAAAGCATATCAGATTCAGTAGTATATAAAAAACATGATGTGTCATGATCAACTCAGGTTTATTCCAGGTATGTAAGGTTGGTTTAACCTTCAGTAATCAGCCAGTTAAATTATTCAATTGGTATGGAGAAGGTAGTTCATAAAATTAAGTATATATTTATGACTTGAAAAATAAAACTTCTAACAAATTATGAATAGAAGAAACTTCCTTAATCTGATCATGGATAGGCACAGAAAACATGGAGGAGGTTTTGTAATCAGTAGTGAACTATTGAATGTTTTCTTTCAGAGATTAAGATTAAACAAAGATGTCCTTTCTTAGTATGTTTAATAAGCATCATGTTTGAAGTCATAGCCAGTGCAATAGGCAAGGGTAAAAAAAAGGTAGGAACATGGAAAAGGAAGGAAGAATACATATATGTATTATTATAATTAATAGGCAATTTGACAAAGGTGTTGGATATGATATCAAAAGGTAGAAATGAAATTATATATATGTATATATCACCTTTGCAACAACATCAAAATGTTTCAAATACATTGGAATAAATCCTGTGAAAATTTACCACAGAAAACACTAGACTATCGTTAGATATATTTAAAAAAGATTTAAATAAACAGAAGCATATACCTGGTCCAAGGATGAAAAAAATTAATAATTTAAAGAATTTAGTTCCCATTCCCCCCCCCCCCACATCCAGTAGATTTTTATATTCAGTATTACCCCAGTAAAAATACCGGCAGGTTTTTATGTGAATATTTGTAAGCTGATATAGACTTAGTAATGCAAATGGTATTTCCAATCCAAGACACTGATGAAAAAATAAAAGGTGATAGAACCTGTCCTATCATATAGCAGCGATGACTATGAGAGTTGGTATTCACTAAGATAAACAAGAACATCGATAGAACAAAACACACATATCAGAACAGCGTTGTGAATATACAAAACTTCATATGGTACAAGAGTGACACTATACACTAGTGGGCAAAGATTGTTTCAACAAATGGGGCAGTGCCAGTCAGATATCTGTATAGAAAAAAAAGAACTTGACCGATTTTCATGGTGTATATAAAGTACCAATTGCTGCAGAATTTGGAAGGCAAAATGTGAAAGGTTTTAGAAAACATGAAAGAACAACTTTATGACCTTGTGTAGAGAAGTATTTTTTAAACATTTTTAATATTTTTTTTTTTGAGAAAGAGAGAGAGAACAGGAGCAGAGGAGGGGCAGAGAGAGAGAGAGGGAGACACAGATCTGAGCAGGCTCTAGGCTCTGAGCTGTCAGCACAGAGCCTGATGTGAGGCTCAAACTCATTATCTGGGAGATCATGACCTGAGTGGAAGTCCATGCTCCACCGACTGAGCCAACTAGGCGCCCAAGACAAGTATTTTTAAACAGGATTCCTAAAAGCTTTAACAATAAAATGATTAATAAATTAGGCTACATAAAAACCGTGTATCAAAAGTCACCATTAAGAGAGAAAACAGAGAATGAATGAAAATATTTGTAATCCATGTAGTCTAGAAAAGACTCATATTTAGAATATAGAAAAAGTACATATCAATAGGAGAAACAGAAAATCCAAAAGAAAATGGAAAGAGATTTGAACAGGTACTTCACGAAACAGTGTATCAAATGACAAATACAAACATGAAAAGGCGTGTGACCTCATTAATCCTCGTGGGAATGCAAATCAAAACCACCGCCCCACACCACTCACCACTCTCCTGGGAATGTCTGTAAAGATTAACGGTACCGTTTTCATAAGAATTTGGCGCGACAGTCTCTCATACACGGCTAGTGAAGTAAAATTGAGCATCAACACTTTGGAAAACCATTTGCCATGATCTGTTAGCTTTCTATGATTTTTAAATTCTACTCTATTTCCATGCGGATGCACATGTGCAGCAAGACTTGTCAAAAATGTTCATAGCAGCATTATTTGTAATTAGTAAAAACTGAAAGTAACATAAATGGCCATAAAGACTGAGATGAGTAAGTGTGATATAATTATCCAGTGAAACTATCTACTGCACTGAAAATCAGCAAACCTCACTACACATACAACATGGATGGAGTGTATAAACATAATGCTGACTAAAATGTACTAGACATAAAATAAACATTTTGCATTTTAAGATTCAAAGGACCTAATTTAAAGGACCAAATGCATGCACATGTTTCAGATTAGACTTTTTAAAAAAGATATATACTTCTAATATAACATATTTACCTATGAAATTATAACACCTAGCAAAGTGCACTGCATATAACATATGCTATAGAAAGACTTGCCAACTGGATGAACCAGTTGATTGTTTTAGTGGGTGATTTCTGTTATTCCAATTGGATGATCTATATTAGCCAAATTTAGTCTCTCTGAGCACTTTTCCGTTTTGAAGTAGATGTGGTTAAACCAGAGGAGAGAGAAGACAAAAGAATAAAACAAGGAAGTATCTGTTACATACTTGACATTATGGATCTCTTAAAAGAGCTCATCATATGCCAAGCTAGCTCAAAGTCTTGATTTAGTTAGGCAGGAATAATTGTTATTCTTAGACTAAAATCATTAAATCAGAAAAGAAGAACACTACAAAAGATGATGTAGACACAAGAACCAGTGATAGATTTGATTGCATGTATCTAGAAGATACCACAAACTCTGATAATGGTTCAGTTCAATTGAACTATTGATTTCTCCCTCCTAAGGTGGAGAAAGGTATTACAATGATAAACTGGGCCTTCTAGTCCAGATCAGTGTCTATGGCAGTGGGAGATATTTAAGAGACAGCCTTTTTTTTTTTTTCATGATTTTAGGGATGGTGAGTGGAGACTTTGGAAAGGCATTTCAGCCTTTTTTTCTCTAAGTCAAACTTTTCGGCTGGATATCACTCTCTCTAGTGTTTCTCTGTCATACTAACCAATGTATGGCCAAGGGTAAATCTCCTGGGGTAATGAGTCTATTGTTCTCTTGCTACAGAAAGAATTGAATCCAAAGTACTAAAGAAAATCAATATACTGAAATCCAGGTAAAGAACTCATAATTTGTTCTTCAGAAATGTCAAAGCTAAAACAGGATACTGAAACTTTCCCTTAAGCTTAAAAACAGTAATCCTGTAATATAGAATGTGATCTATATGAGGATAAATGAACACATTTATTTCCTAAAAGAGAAAGCTGAGACTAGCATATAATATAAATCTAATATTTAAACATTAACTTTGACCAAAAGAAAAAGGATATTTTAGTGAAGGTTCTTGTAATTAGCTGTCATTCTATGGAACTCACTGATAAAATCCTAAATGTACAATGTCATGTTCTCTTTCCACTGAGGAAATAAATTTAAGCGACAGCAGTGTAAGCTCAGTCACATATATTGAGGACTGTTTTGATAGAAAGGTCATTGAATTCAAGAATGGACTATTTGGAAGAGAATTCATGGATTCTGCTACTGTGTAGTTATTGAATAATAAGACTCACCTGTCTAGCATGACTTCTGCTTCTCCAGCAGAAACCAAAAGGGTGAATGAGATACACTTTCAAGAACCTTTGCTATCCTTTAATTCTACAAGCTGATGCGATGCATTTTAAGAAGTGTAATTCAAAGATCAGAAGGCAGAGTCATACATAGCATTATTAAAGATACAAATCATTTCTGAAATATGTACAGATATTGATAAATGATAGATACTGAGCTTTTTCTTTTCTTTATTTTAAATTTTAAACATGTATGTATATTTGAGAGCAAGAGAGAGAGAGAGGGAGAAAGAGAGAGAGAAAAAGAGGGACAGTGCACAAGTAGGAGAGGAACAGAGAGAGACAGAGACAGAGACAGAGACAGAATCTGAACCAGGCTTCAGGCTCTGAGCTTTTAGCACGGAGCCCAGTGCAGGGCCTAAACCCATGAGCCATAAGATCATGACCTGAGCTGAAGTTGGACACTTAACTGACTGAGCTACTCAGGCACCCCAAGCTTTTTCCTTTCTTAACATTTGTCAATCTCTGATGAAGTTTGTAAAATTCCCAATACATTGTTATACACTATTATGTGATACAATTTCTAATATAGTAATGAAATAATTTTTGATATATTGTATTTGGAGTCAGCACATTTTTGAAAAACAAGAAATCCCACTTTTTTTGCAGACAAATATAAACCATACATTTTAGTATCCCCCAAATATTTAATTTGATTTGTTTAAATGGTTACCAGATTCTTAAGATCTTATTTTTAAAAATGTCATGAAAAGTGAACCCTTTAAAAAGACTTTGTGTGGTTACAATTAAATTATAGTCTCTAATAGGCTCAGTGTTATTCTAAATGTTACCATCACATGGTTGTGATTTTATCACCAGTCTTTCTGGGCCTAATTTATCAACTGTTCAATGAGGGACATCTTAAAGTCTGCATTATGTCATTTTCCTTGGTTTTCAAATTCTGTGCTATTTGCCTTAAATTATACTTTTTATAGCACATGGCATTTCTTTTATATACATTTATACATTTATATACATCCCTGTATATAAAAAAATAGAACATTTAGAACACTCAGGTGATAAGGTGTTGATTGCACCAACAAAGCCATGAAGCACACATTGAATGAAGACATTCACACAGACAATATTCATTTATAAATTGAAACAGAGTTATCACACAGTGCTTGCTTTTACCTCTCTTATCCATCAGAAATTTCGCCATTATGTCACTGTCTTTAGAGTTGAGTTCTTTTAGCAGCATCCTTGCTCATCTTGTGTGTCTATCTGTAATTTGAAGTAATTTCCAGTAGATGGCAGTATGGGTACCATATCCAAGAGGCCCATCATCTCTTAATAGATATGCCCACTATGCTAATGGATATTGTGGAAGATCAAGTAAGGTCACATGAGTGTAGGGTATAGTAGAGAATACTGTTTATTTTTAAATTAAGCATGTGACTGAACTAACAAAAGCAGGTTGATATATAATGAGGGTTTGGAGAGCAAGGATTTTAATAACAACAACAAAATGCTCTGAAATCTATTTCTATACCACGCACTACAATAAATTTGAATTTTCTTACTAGAATATATATTGGATCATAGTTAAAGTCTCAGCTGTATTTTACTGCATCTGATTTTATGGATTTCCGTCTTTCTTGTTACCTGTTTATCCTGACTTTGTACCTTTGATCCAGCCTGGCCCTTTGACACTTGCTGCCTCACCAAAGAGCAGTAACCAGTCACCCTGCATTAGCTGTTTTGGGTCAGCCTTGTTTCAGACTCATGCCACTGCCCTTCTGTTTCACAGATGCTGGCCCAGCTGTATCTGCATTTTTATATCCTCTTCCAGCCTTTTGATTTGTACACTGGTTTTGTGTTTCTGGACTTAATACTAGTGTTTGCTTAGGATACTGGCTGAGTAACATCACTGTTCTCTCTCAGCTCCAATTCATTCTCTTGACCTGTCGTTGGCCCCCCTGCAGGGTCTACTCAGATCCCCAGATGAGGACAGTGTTCAGTTGTTCACTGCATAAAACACAGTACAACTAACAAATGAAGTTTTTTTTTATTTCTGGCAGAATTCTTAGACTTTCTCGCTCCATAGATGGTGGACTGAACACTAACCACAGGAGCATAATCAAATGGAAATGTCTCCCTGATATTTCAGCGGGCTGGGAAAACCTGCCAATGTATTGCTGTTACCACTTAAACATTTCTGATTTTAAATTCAGGGAAGTACCTGCAGACTAGAAAACTGAGAAAAGAGATAGCTTTGTTTTTTCCAATGAAGCATTCCATTTTCCAGCTTTAATTAAAACATGTCTTATGTGAAGATTCTTTTATTTATGTATAATACACTGCTAAAATGTACGCTTTCACGCTCTAAAAAGCCTTCACTGACCAGGAAAATGAGGCCAGGATAACCCAACTTCATTTAAGTCCTTTGAAATTTCAAACATTTCAATTTCAAGTGTTCTTCACAGAGTCATGCTAAGCTCTATGGGGAGGTCTGCACAATGCCAGATGGATTGCCTGGAGAGGAGAGAGAATGACAATTGACCAACCCTTGATTTTTATTCCTGAATCTGTCAAGACTATTCATTGGGAAGTGGATTAATGTTCACAGAAGCCTCTCAATACAAGTTTCAGAGGCTACAGGCTAACACTCTGAATCCTCTTAGAAGGTTTGCAGCATTTTTCTCTGAAAGCTCCTAAGGTGCTTTCAGGTGGAGGTGTGTGAAGATTTACTTACTTTGTGAAACCTATTTTAAGGCTTCTTTCCCCTCTCATTATTGATAGTTTGATGAGTTATTTATGCTATAAAGCATTCTTCTGCGTATATCCTAAGTAGATTCTAAGGAGAGACATCTGTTCTGTTTGTGCTCTTTCTTTTACTAAAAGTCTCATTAGTTTCATTTCTTGTCAGTACTATTTTTTACCACTCAGGTGCCTAAGGTAAGAATTTGTTTCCTTTTCCTTTTTTTTTTTTTTTAATTTTTTTGGCTCCTATCATGCTAGGATGCCACCAATTATAATGCAGAAACTTTGAGAAGTAGGTTTCCCTATTACATTTCCTTTTGAAACATGTAATGCAGTGTTCCATATACAATTCATATCAGCAATTTTATTTCAAATATTGATTGATTGACCTCCCTGTTCAATATGAAGTGATGTAGCAGCCTCATGAAATGTTAGTGTTCATTTCCCATATTGCTTTTCTGACAGAACATGCGTTATACAGGGTATTTCTTGCACTTTAATTGAAAACAGGTGTTATAGATCACCCCTAGAAGACTGTAAGTGTGCATAAATTCATACATCTTTGGTGAGAATTCTTTGCTGGCTAAAGTTGGAGAAAATGATTTCCATTTCTTTGGAGGAGGAAAAGAAAACAAAAAATAAGTGCATGCATCATGATGTTCAATTAATAATAAACATCAAGAACAAGTCTGTTTTGAATAAATATTTTTAGTTATTGTGGTGTCAGATATAAAAATTCAAGTTTGGGATTTAAAAACATATTCTTTACCAAATTGTATTAAAAATGACTTACTCTCATAATAATTTAAAATATGTGAGTAAAGATCAGCAGATAATTGTAAATATTATCAACAATCATGCTAATTCTCTTGGCAAAACTAATAGGAAGGAAGTTATATATCACTCATAGGAAGGCACACAATGACTTAAAGAATTCTCTGGAGATCATTTCTTTCATTACAAAGGGAATACATGTTTATATATAAAGAAAATTGATGATTCTACTATCCTTGAATAAATCTGAATTGCTAATTTTAAGGTTTCAAAGGTATCTTTGCTTTCTGGGATTTTCAACACACGATGGGAAATTATTCAAATTCAAAACTTTATTCAATTTAAGCAGAAATATAAAACTTCCCTTGATATCTAACAAAGGTGACTGACATTAAAAGTTAGATGTTTTAGATATTCCAAAATAAAATATTCAGGTTTAACTTGAATAATTTAGAAGTTCTCAAACTAACTAGAGATGTGATTTATAGGCAGACCTGTAAAAATATATTTTGCAAGATACATAGTAGCATTCTACTTTTTGAACACTCAACTCTATAGCATAAGCCTAGAACTCTTCTTATGAAAAGTGGCTAAAACTAAGTCCTAATGCTGCCTTTATTAGACTCCATTTTTACTCATTATATTAAAAAATATTTATTTTATTTGTAAAACTGTAGTGGATGCTTTTTCCCCGCACTCCAGTTTTTTTTTTCTTTCTATTTCTTTCTTTTCATTTTTTTGAGAAGAGAGAGAAACAAACGTGGGGAAGTTGCAGAGGGAGAGAGAGAGAGATTCCTAAACAAGCTACGTGCTCTGTGCAGAGCCTGACATGGGGCTCAATGCCATGACCCTGGAATCATAACCTGAGTTGAAATGAGGAGTCACGCCCGTGCTCACCTGAATGAGCCACTTCGGTACCGCTCCTGCTCCAGTTTGTTGTACAGCAGGATGAATGTTCACCTCTAAAGGCTTAAAAAGGCCTTCACTGGAGAATTTCCTTTGGCTAAATAAAAGGAAAAGTTTGTGGAAGGTCATGTATCCCACCCCAAAACCCCCTACCCACACTGCCTGGGAGAGCAATCAGTCAATGAGTCACTGAAATGAGGGTCATGAACTGGGCCCCTTTGCCTTGGTAGAGAACATCTCTGTGACTTCGTTTATGTGTCAGAGCATCGTGTGGGACCAACCTGAAGCTAGCCTCAGTCAAAACCGTATCCTTGCTTGACTTACTCTTCGCCATTCCTGTCCCGCTTCCCTCATGCCCCTTCTCCTGAGAGCCCTCCTTTATTATGTCATCCATATTCATAGAATTCCCAGCAAGGCATTTCTTCTAGGGATTCTGCTTTATGGAAACGTTTCTAGATAGACTCTAGATAGAGTCAACATTAAAAGCAAAGACACGAAAGATGACAGCTTGAAGTTTTAAGGGTGTTGGATTTTACTTGAAATTGTATTTGAAAAATTAGCCCATGATAGGTTATGTAGCAATCTTTAGGGCTATTGGTATAAAAAGCCAATAGTGAAAAAATATATAATAGAAAATATTCAAATAACAGCAACAAGAAAGTATAAACTCAAGAACAATGTATAGATGAAATAAGTAGAAAATAACAGGATGATAGATTAGAATCTAATAATATCAATAATTTAATATATGTACATAAATTAATACTAAAATTAAAATGAAAAATTGGATGATAAGGTAAAATCTGATCCATAAAAATATAAAATATAAAAGCATATACATGTAAAATCATAGTTTTAAATGATTCAAATAAACATTAAGAGAATAAAAAACAGACAAAAATGTTAATGAGTGTATATAGCCCACAGTTAGCAAACTATGTACTTGACATGCACAGAGCACTCTATCTAATAATTTCAGAATACTCATTCTGTTTTCATTCTGAAATTGAGAATAAGTATAGGAGATATATTATTGAAAGTTTGAAGAAAGAGAAAGATATGAAATGACTATCTAGAAGAGTAGACAAATGGTTAGATTAGGAAAACAGATCATTTTCTAGGTAGTATTAGGGCCACTTGAATTTATGACATTTAAAGCACATGAGCTGTCAATTCATTTAATATTAATGTATGAGTTTCCCTGGAAATACAAAGTTAGGAAATGGAGAATTTTTAAGGAATCTAAGATAGCATTATTTGTAAGATACACCAATTTCATGTGCCACTAAGAAGAAAAAAATGTGTGCCAATTAAATTATGCCATGATTCTTTCTGATTCCATGAATTTTAAGAGATCTTGATTTAGAGATGTTAAGATGTGAGGGAAAATACATGTTATTTATGGAGAGGTACAGTTTGAGGGAATCTAATAGATAAACATTGTAACTGATTTAGGAGTCTGCTAATAAGCAATTCTTAGAAAAGGTATATGCCACAGGAAAAAATCCAATATTATAGTTAGACTGAGTTTGTCCAATGAGAGTTAGACTGATGAGGGTTGAATATGTATCACTTTTCAGTTTTGGAGTGGAAGGGGATATTTTAAATAGGCAAATGCACAAAAATTCAAAGTTTGAACTCCAAAGTTTGATTTCTGCCACTTATTATCTGTGTGATTCTGAACAGGCCATTCACTTCTGTGTTTCTGTTTCTCCCTCTGTGAGATTGGGAATATCAGATCTTCTCAATATATATATCCTCATATATTGTTTTAACCCGTCGCAATTTTGCCTTGTAAATAATTGGTAAAGGTTATTATGACTGCCTGTCTCTCTCCAGTGCTGAGGTGAGAAAGAGAACAAAACATTCCATTAGGTGGTTATTGTAGAAGAAAGGATAAATGGTGAATGTACATCCACACCCCACCCCCTGGTTCTTTTGCATGATTTCTTACTTGAATGGTTTCTTCACCAACTACTGATGAGAGTTGAGAACTCCTTTTAGCACTTTTTTCTCAGCCCCTCTTTATAGTGTCTGTTCCAAAGCCCTATATATTTTCCATGAGTTTTTCTGCTTGCCTGAAGCTTTACTGTACCAATCTTAGGCCAAACTGTTCTCATAGTCTTTCTCTCAGGGATATCCAACACCTTCTCCCCCTTAGGTAGTCCTTTCTTCCCTCCCTCATGACATGAACTCTCCAATCTCATTAAAGTTTTCAAGTGTTCGCATGTGTATAGGAGGAAAAATCTTCAAGATTACTTGCAATCTGTCATAAATCTACCATTCAATAAGGATAATTAGAGTCTAATGGGGAAAATAAACTTATTTAACTAATAAACTTAATTATTAAAATAAAATTTTAGTAATTAAGAATTTGAAATTAAAAAATAATTTGAAGTTATACTAAATTGTCCATTGGTTAGAGCAATTGTATATGATTAAACTGTCGAAAGGAGACCAGTTTCAAATGTGGAGTAAATTACTTCAGTGATAAGACTCCTTATTAGAATTAGTGAAATTATGCCTTGAAGTTATTGGGAGTTTCAGGGGTGTAGAAGCAGGAAATTAGGGAAAGGATTCAAGGAAGCCTTGGTCAGTTAGAAAGTCTCTTGGGAGAGGTGGTGAGCCCTGTCCATGGAAAGCTCAGGAAAAGTTTTGGAACAGTTAGAATCCAGGCCAGGCGTGTGGGAATCCAGCAGTGGATTGAAGTAGACTGTGCGACAGAGGAGGCAGGTGGGGATGGAACAAACAGACTCACATTCTACTGAGTTTAGAAGCTAGGGATGGGACAGGCCAACGCAGCATGACGCGAACTCTGTTTGTTTGTTTTTTTTATTAATAGTTTATTACCAAGTTGGTTTCCATATAACACCCAGTGCTCTTTCCCACAAGTGCCCTCCTCCATGACCATCACTCCCCCTTCCCTCTTCAGCCCTCAGTTTGTTCTCAGCATTCAGAAGTCTCTGTTTGAATATACAGGTATATCCTCAATGCCTCACGCCCATTCCCATTCCTATTCTGCCATTCTTAGTGTGATGTGATTATACAGAAATATATTTTGAGAGACTACGTGTTAGGTTTGTTACCTTTTCTTCATGTTACTGCAGATGATATTCATTGGTTGTTAACTTTTATATGCGTCAAAATCTCCAGAAAAATTAAAATGTCTGATTCAGGAGATAGGGATTCAGGCCCAAGAATCTCCATTGCTAACCTGGTCACAGGGGCTGCAGAGGCTGGTCTAGGGACCGCATTTTTAGCACCGCTGAGCTCTATGATAGTGGTGGAAGGAGACAGGAAAATTCCTAATTCACTGAACTCCCTTTGGGGAGAATATGCTCTGCATTAAGAAGAAATACCTGCTTTGGGGAAGGGGCATAGGACACCAAAACGAACGCTTAATAAAATGCCTTCTAATTCCAGATAGTACTGTTTATTGGAAGCCCTTCTGCTTTGCTGAGCTTTTGGCATAAATTAGGATATGCATGTCTGTGGAGAAAAACGGGGCTGAATTTCATTTTCCAGCATTAAAAAGAGAAGAGGGTTTAAAAGATCTCAAGAATAAATGGAAGGGAAAGGAGCAAGGAAGACTTTCATACAGAGGGGAAAAGAGGCCAAAGTAAATCTCTATGAATGGCATTTTAAGGTGGAATTTAGCAAGAGGAATATGTATAAGGGATTTTTAAGAAATTGGCTCTGGGTATGTGAGCCTGTGAATGATCAGGAATGCTTTGGGGCAGGAGACCACTTTGCAGGAATAAAAAATACTGCTGTCTGGACCCAGGAATTAGAGGAGGAGTGGGGAGCTGATGACTGGTTAAAGTAGCCTTCTAAAAATGATTAAAATTAAAATAACAATTGCAAAATTTAAATTGTACCTCAAGCTGGAATCATGATGATTTCCTTTTCTCTGTTATGTTTAAACAGTTGGAATGTATGCACAACTTTTGAAATTAAATAAACACTCCAAGACTGACACTTGATAGTGGGAAAGTAGAACAAGAAATCTCAAGAGCTTTGGGGGCAGACACATCAGGTAGGAATAAATATTCCTTCAAATGATGAAAAATAAACAAGTTCTAGCTCATTTAATCTCCCATATTTCTGGAGACACATTAAAATCAAGGTCATTATATCTGAATATTCCCTGTTGATAGCCATTAATTCCCAGATTTATTCATCTTTACTAAAATAATAAAGTGTTGATCTGGCTAGTTAATTAGGCAAAGAAGATGAGAAATATTCTGTAAAACACTAAATAATAAATAAGCCAAACATTTTTTTCAGAAATATTTTACTTCCTTTTCCCTAAATTTAAAGTATATACGTTTTAAGAAAAAAATTGGAAAATAGAAATTACAAATTATAAAATATCCTATAATACTAACAGTACAGATATTTGGGAATATTATTTACCTGAACTCATTCTCATACATGTCATACGAAAATACTTAAAATTCTCCATCTTCAAAATTATGTTCATATATCATTTCACAATTTTACGTTTTTACACTTTTGCTTTAGGTATTTTTTCAAATAAACAGTATATTCTTACAATTTATTACTTTTACACAAATCAAATAGATATTTTATCCTAATGGGGAGTTTAATTTTTTTAAGTATGATAATATGTGGTATGCGTTTTATTGTATTACTTTTCATGCTATTTTAATTATTTCCATTAATTATAGTATTAATTATATAGGCATATCTTTATTTGAAATTTATTTTAAATGATTTAGTATTTATATAATAGGTTTAAAATAATACATGTAATTAGATTTATATTTTTCAAGATTATCGTAGTTAAGACCAATTTCATTACTTATGACTCCCTCTTCATAGAAAATGAAGAAGTTAGCATAATACTCTCTTGCTTTCCATTTTCTCCCAGTGTGATAGGATCTGCATGTATACATACACTTGTATAATTATTATCAATTTTTATGTCACTTTTAAAGTATCAATATCCATCTTTTGGCAATTTTGTTACCATACTGGTCACTATTTTTTGTCATCATTCTGTTGCCTGGCATATTTTTTTGGCATATCAGTGCTCAAAAATCGTAAGTTGAATTAATGAATAATCTAAACTTAATTTTGAATATATAGAATACCTATCACAGAGAGGATGATACGAGATACAAACAGGGCTTTTGCTATTCTATAAATCTAACCTCCTATATTGGATACATTTCTGGCACAGGTAACAAAGATCATCTTTTATTTCATGTTCTGAGTTTGCATATCCCAAAATCTCTTTTGATTGTCTTTACACACAAATGGGAGCTTATACAAATGTAATACAAATTAGAATTACATTACTTACCCTAAAAATAGTAATTTATTTTGTTAAGCATGGGTGTTTATTATCCTATTTTCTTTATCATCAGGTTTTAAAACTTTCCCATAGTATGTCAAACTGAGGTTCCTTTTTAAATTTCTTAAGGCCTGGAATATAGTAAGTTCTTATAGTCAATAGGTTAGTTTAAAACATAGACACAGACACACGCAGACACACACACACACACACACACACACACACACACACACACTGAGAATATTTTTTTTAATTTAAAAATTTTATTTATTTTCTTTTACATTATAAAGTTTCATATTTTTTTAACATATGCAATTATTTTCCATCATTTACAATACAGTAGTTGCAATGACACTCAAAACAGAAAAGCAAAGTAAAAAATCAAAACACCAACTTCTGTTTCATGTAATTAGACTTATACAGAAATTAGAAGGTTAAGTAACAACTAGTTCATCACCTAATTTCACAGCTATCTGAAGTGGCAATCGTTATATAGCAACTTATCTATGATACATTCAAGATAAATGATACAATATATTACTTGTTCATAGGCTACAACACAGCCTGCTTAATACCTTTCCTTAAATTCCACGTCTATACTTCAATATGCTTGAGGTCCATGCAAAAAAGTAGCTACCTTTTATGTAGGAAATGGATAATTAAGTCTTTGGTGTTGTAAAAGCAACTTCATTTAAACATAACCACCCCCACCACCAAAAAAAAGAAGAAGAAAAAAAAAAGTAAAGAAAATAATAAGGGAAAAGCCCAAGACACACTTCCTATGGGGGGAAAAAAAAAAAAGCATGTAATTTCTGTCCTTGATGGAATGTATTAAATAAGCAAACACCACCCCAACAAGGAAAAGTATTTTTTGTTCTTTTATAGTTTTCTAGTTCATTTTTTAGAAATGTAATCCATTCATGACAGAACTATGTCCTCTCTCTATTTACTTTATATTTTCTGCTTTCAATGCCATCATGTCTTTCATAGCTGTTGTAGGTTAAATATATTTTTAGTCTGTTTCCCAAATTGTAGACTTGAATTTGTGTTTGGTTGATTCTGTTTTTTTTTAACTCATGCAAATATGTTTTTTGCATTCATCTGTAACTAAAAAAATGTATTTACTTATTTATTTTGAGAGAAAGAGAGTGAGTGAGCAAGTATGTGCATGATCATGGGAGGGGCAAAAGGAGAGGGAGAGAGAGAATTCCAAGCCGGTTCCACACTATCAACACAGAGTCTGATGTGGGACTCGAACTCCCTAAATGTGAGATTGGTTCCTGAACCTAAATTAAGAGTCAGATGCTTAACCAACTGAGCTACCCAGACACCTCATTCATCTGTAATTTTTAAGCATTTGTTGCTAATATATCCTAGTTACCTTTTCATTTAATTTTAATAACTTTATTTCTTTTGGACTATGCTTTTTTTAATATATCTGGAAACTCAAAATGAATATAGTTTTACATGTCTTATTGTTTCTTATAGTAAATATTTGTATAGGCTTAGTCTCTTTCTGCCTATTTTTAAAAATTTTTTTAATGTTTTTAATTTATTTTTGAGAGACAGAGAGAGACAGTGCAAGCAGGTGAGGGTCAGAGAGAGAGGGAGACACAGAATCTGAAGCAGGCTCCAGGCTCTGAGCTAGCTGTCAGCACAGAGCCTGACGTGGGGCTTGAACCCATGAACCATGAGATCATGTCCTGAGCTGAAGCTGGACACTTAACCAACTGAGCCACCCAGGCGACCCACTTTCCACCTATTTAAAATTTTTAAAAATATTTATTTATTTTTGCAAGAGTGGGGACAGAGATAAAGTGGAACAGAATCCAAAGTAGGCTACAGGCTGTGAGCTGCTAGCACAGAGCCCAACGCAGGGCTCAAACTTACAAACCATGAGATCATAACCTGAGCAGAAGTCAGATGCTTAACCGACTAAGCCACCCAGGTGCCCCATTTTTCTGCATATAGTAAGAAACTGGCTCCAGGCTTTTAGGTTATGGAGTATTTTATAGGCCTCAATATTATTTGATTTTTCATTTTCCCCTAACCCCAGTTTATGCAGTCTGAAAAGAATAGAGATCTGTTCTGACCAGAGGTTGACAAAGTTTGTCTGTGTTCTATATTTCCATAGATCTTTAGTTCTAAAATCTTAGATTAAATTATTCAGATAACTCTTGCATAGGCTTTACTTTATATAGGTATATAGGTATATAATGCAGCTCTGTCCCCTGATGTGAGAATTTTACATTTTGCATTCCTGGTTCCGGTCATAATTTAAAGCAACCAATAGGTTTCTTTTTGCATGTAAACTGTTCTCTCTAGAATGCGCAGTCCTCTGTGTTTATGTTGGTTTTGCTTCACTTTACAAGACTCAACTCAGAAAAAAAAAGCATCATCATAGATCCCCTTCTATCTCAGACTGCTGCCTTGTGGAGAGTTGTCTGATCTAATAATATAGAAGGACTGAGACTGAGAGGTAGAAGTGGTTTTACAGCCACACACAGAGGCTCCCATCAGGAGAAAGGCTGACCTGGGAACTTTGGTGGCACAGGCGCTGTATCTTTCATGTGGAAGTGAGAAGTGAGCTGGGAGGAAGGATCCTATTTTATTTTTTTAGTTTTGTTATTTCAGAAATCTAGACATTGTAAGAAATGCTGGCTTCTGACAATGTCTAAATCTTATCCATTCATTTATGTAAAACATTCAGTAATCTCAGGTAATAGAAGCAGCCAGGTCAGATGCCCTGCAGTCCAAAGAAACATGGCACTTCAACAGACTGATAGTGAGCTAGGCTGCAGAGCCCAAAGCAAGAAGAGAGCAGGATGCGAAAGGAATCTGAAGAATATAACAATGCAATGCACTTTAACATTTTAACAGACATAAATATCAGATCTGTTGAAGAAATTTTATTTTTCCTCTTAAGAACAATTGTAAGCCATTAATTTCCAGTGACTTTCCTATGGTACCTTAGAGTAAAATGCAAATTATTTTCCTTCATATATCAAGTTTTGTGTGATAATAGCCTTAGTCTACCTCCGTGGGGCCACCCGTGCCATTTATTCTCCCACCTGCTTTAGTAACACTGCTGTTATTTTTGTTTCTCAAAGATGCCCCATTTAAACTCACCTCAGGGGGCTGACACCAATTGTTCTATCTACTAGGAGTTCTTTTTATGTTGGTTTTCAAATATCTGACTATTCTTGCCATTCGTTTAGAGAGCTACTCTACTCCCTACTTCTCTTTTTTTTTTTCATTTTTTAATGTTTATTTTTGAGAGAGAGAGAGAGAGTGTGAGTGGGGGAGAGGCAGAGAGAGAGGGAGACACAGACTCTGGGGCAGGCTCCAGGCTCCAAGCTGTCAGCAAAGAGCATGAGGCAGGACTCAAACTCATGAACCATGAGATCATGACCTGAGCTGAACTTTACGTTTAACCAACTCAGCCACCTAGGCACACCTTCCTACCTCTCTTTTAAATGATCCTTTCACATTGGTTGCTATTTGACATTTTTCTTGTTTTCTTTACATGTTTATTTTCTATCATCACTACTAGTTTAGCCTTCATTAGAAGAGACATCTTGTTAACTTTACATCTCAAGGAACTAGGGGAAAAAAAAAAAAAGACAAACTAAGCCCAAAGGTAGAAGAAAGGACATAACAAAGATCAGAAGAGAAATAAATGAAATAAAGACTAAAAGGAAAATAGAAAAGATCAATGAAACTAAGAGCCGTTTTTTGGAAAAGATAAAATAAACAAACCTTTCACTAGTCTCACCAAGAAAAAAAGAGAGAGGCTCAAATAAACAAGATTGGAAATGAAATAGAAGACATTACAACCAATGCCACACAAATACAAAGGATCATGAGACTACTATAAAGAATTATATGCCAAAAATTGGGCCATCTGGAAGAAGTAGGTAAATTCCTGGAAACAAAGCTGCCAAGACTGAACAATGAAAAAATGGAAAATCTGAATAGGCCAATTAGTAAGGACATTACTAATTACTAATAAGGGGATTTCATCACTAATCAAAAACCTCCCAACAAACAAAAGTCTAGGACCAGATGACTTCACTGGTGACTTCTACCAAATCATTAAAGAAGAATTGATACCAGTCCTTCTCAGACTCTTTCAAAAATATGAGGAAGCACTTCCAAATCCATTTAATGAGGCCAGCATTCCTGATGAACACAGATGCAAAAATCTTCAACAAAATCTAAACATACCAAATACAGCAGCACATTAAAAGGATCATATACCATGGTCAAGTGTGGTATTTATTCCAGGGATTCAAGGATGGTTGTACATATTCAAACAATGTAGTATACCACATTAAGAAACTAAAAGATAAAATTCATATGATCATCTCAACACATGTAGAAAAATCATTCCACCACATATATCCACTCATCATAAAAACTCTCAACAAGCTGAGGGAGGAGAGAACAGTACCTCAATATGATAAAGGCCAAATATGATAGGCCCAAAGCTAATATCATACTCAGTGGTGCAAGCCGACAGACTTTCCTCTAAGATCAGGAATAAGAAAAAGATACTCTTAGCACTTTTACTCAACAAAGTACTATAAGTTCTAGCTAGAGCAACTAGGCAAGAAAAAGAAATAAAAGGCATCCAAATTGGAAGGGAAGCAGTAAAACTGTTTCTTTATTTTTTTAATGTTCATTTTTGAGAGAGAGACAGACAGAGAGAATGAGTGGGGGAGGGGCAGAGGGAGAGGGAGACATGAAATCTGAAGTGAGCTCTGGCTCCAGGCTCTCAGCACAGAGCCCAGCTTGGGGCTTGAACCCATGAACCATGAGATCATGCCCTGAGCCTAAGTTGGACACTTAACGGACTGAGTCACCCAGATGCCCTGAAGTAAACTGTTTCTATTTGCATATGACATATTATATTTGGGAGATCCTAGCAACTCCACCAAAAAATATGTTAAAACTAATAAGTTAATTCAGTGAAATTTCAAGATCCAAAATCCATATTTAAAAAAAGTTCTATTTCTATACAGCAATAACAAACTATTAGACAAATTAAGAAAACTATCCTACTTTTAATTGCAATAAAAAATTAAAACACCTAGGAATAAATTTAACTAATGAAGTAGAAGAGCTGTACTTTGAAAACTATAAGACATTGATGAAAAAATTAAAGATAAAAAAATAAATGGAAAGATGTGTCAGGATCATGCTCTGTAAGAATTAGTATTATTAAGATTTCCATGTTATCAAAGCATTTGATATTACAATTCCAATCTAACTTCTAGTTATATTTGTTGAACAACTACACAAAACAACCTTATAATAATTTGTATGGAACCAGAAGAGATCTTGAATAGCCAAAGAAATCTTGAGAAAGAATAAAGCAGGAGGCATCACACTTTCTGATTTCAAATTATGTTATAAATCTGTAGTAGTCCAATGGATGGTATTGGCATAAAAAGTCTCCTACATCATTAGAAGAGAATAGAGAGCCCAGAGATAAACTCAGGCACATATTGACAAGTAATTGACAACAAAGGAGCCAAGAATGTGATGGGGAAAGGATAGTCTATTGAATAAAAGATATTGGGAAAACAGAACAGACATATGCAAAAGAATGAAACTGGACCCCTATCTTACACCATGCACAAAAATCAACCTGAAATGGATTAAAGACTTAAGTATAAAATCTTGAACCATAAAATTCCAGTAGAAAGCAGGCAGTACTCTCCTTGAGATTGGTCTTAATGATGAAGACAAATATACAAGAAGTACTTACTGTATGGTTGTGTTACTTCTCATCTATTTGATAGATAGTGAAATTGAATATCTGTTCAGATCTTGGAGATTTCAATATTATTTTTTATTTTCAAATTACCTGTTTATTTTGTTCCCATGAATAGCCATCCAAAATGATAATTTATTAAATTATCCTTATTTTCCATCGTCTTGAAAATCCAGCATTACTATATATTAAACTGTTAAATACATTTGATTTATTTTAGAGCTAAAGTTCATTCATATTGACTTATTTATCTAACATTATGCCAATACCTCAGTATTTCATTATTATGCATATTTTCTATAGCTAGGAGGTAGCTTTCAAGATTTTCTCAAGAATTTGAATGCTTCCTTGATTTTTTACATTTTAATCAATTGTTATTGATTAAACATAACTTTAAAAGATTATTTTAAAACATTTTGTGGAATAGACCTAATGCTTTTACATTAGTATTGATAATGGAGTTGAGGGAGATGAACACAATAAATAAAACATAAGCTATTGAATTAAATGCCATCACTAACAACACCACATGTAAAGGAAATACTCATTTTGTAAAAGAGATGAAGACCATGTTTCCAGTGTAATAAAGAAGCTTATTACCAATACAGTCAGGAACAATAATTCATTTGTAATTGATAATAACTTTTAAATATTGGATAAAATTGGAAGTACAAAAATTATGCATGTACTGTTGTACACATTCATAAATTGTTTAATAAATAGACAAGTTTTTTCTTTGATTTTGGCTAAGGTGCTTAGAATTTTTTATCGTTTTGCTTTCATAAATCCTATCTAAAATACATTGTTTGTTATTTCCAAATTTGTTTTTCTGTAAAGAAAAGAAAAATGAAGGCTATATAATATAAATAGTATGCAGAATCTTTCTAGATCATAATTTTTTTTGTCTCACACTTCTCTCAACAATAACTTAACAGCACATTATTTTTAGCAATTCTTTTATTGATGCTTTCAGAGCAAATTAAAACATGGTTTAACTAGGAACAACAACAAAAAAAAACCTTCCCTGTTTTACATTCATAGTTAATGTAATATAAAATTACATGAGAGAAGGGAGGGGCAGAGATAGGGACAGAAAACCCGTGTTGACAGCAGGGAGTGCAATGACGGGCTGGAACTCATCATCAACCTTGAGATCATGACCTCAGCTGAAATTGGATGCTCAACTGACTGAGCTACCCAGGTGCCCCACATTAGAGAATTATAATAACAAGAATATGACATAAGTTTGAGAACAAATCTAACTGACTTGAGGAAAATAGCGGGAGAAGTAATGTACTAAGGGTCTGATCACAGACATATATCAGTATGTTTCATGGAGAGAATGGGGGCTGTAGCTTAGTTTAGAGATTTGATTTAGTGAAGAATGACTAAAAAATTTCTACCATGTCACTAAGTAACATAGACTTCAAAATTAGAGTTTCTGAAGTAAGCAGCACTGATGTTAAATTATGGTCAGATCGCTTACTAACACATTTGAATATTAGAGGAATGAGGAAGATAAAATAAATGGAATATGTGGATAGAAATAAAATATACAAAAATGGAATAAAAGTAAGAATAAATATTTATTCATGCAACTAATATACACTGACTACATAACACATGTTTGCAATGGCAGGCATTAGAAATAACAGAGATAAGACTTCTGCCTTCATGAAGGTGGTCAGTGAATGGAATTAAAGAAGTAGATAGAAATGAATAAAAATACATTTGTGGGCCCAGTTCTGGGTTTTCTATTCTATTCCGTTGGTCCATGTGTCTGTTTTTGTGCCAATACCATACTGTCCTGATGATGTAGTAGAAGCTAAAGTCTGGGATTGTGATGCCTCCCGTTTTGGTTTTCTTCTTCAATATAACTTTGGCTCTTCGGGGTCTTTTGTGGTTCCATATGAATTTGAGAATAGTTTGTTCCAGCTTTGAGAAGAATGTTGGTGCAATTTTGATGGGGATTGCATTGAATGTGTAGATTGCTTTGGGTAGTAATGACATTTTCACAATGTGTATTCTTCCAATCCATGAACAGGGAATGTTTTTCCGTTTCTTGGTGTCTTCTTTAATCTTTTTCATAAGTTTTCTATAGTTTTCATCATATAGGTCTTTTACATCCTTGGTTAGGTTTACACCTAGGTATTTTGTGGTTTTTCGTGCAATCGTGAATGGGATCACTTTCTTGATTTTTCTTTCTGCTGCTTCATTTTTGGTGCATAGGAATGCAACTGATTTCTGTACATTGATTTTGTACCCTGAAACTTTACTGAATTCATTAGTCAGTTCTAGAAGGCTTCTGGAACTGATCAATGAATTCAGTAAAG
>NC_043701.1:38688018-38749994 GCF_006229205.1 Suricata suricatta | reverse complement strand
ATATATATATATATATATATATATATATATATATACATATATATACATATATATATATACACACACAATGGAGTATTACATGGCAATGAGAAAGAATGAAATCTGACCATTTGTAGGAAAGTGGATGGACCTCAAAGGTGTCATGCTAAGCGAAATAAATCAGGCAGAGAAGGACAGAGAACATATGTTTGCTCTCATAGGTCTAGTAGGAGAACAGGAGAAACCTAATGGAGGACCAGGGGGAGGAGAAGAGGGAAAGAGAGTTGGGGAGAGAGAGGATGCAAATCTTGAGAGACTATTGAATACTGAAAACCAGCTGAGGGTTGAAGAGGAAGGGGGAGGGGAGTAAATGAGGTGGTGGTGATGGAGGAGGGCACTTGTTGGGAAGAGCACTGGGTGGAAACCAATTTGATAATAAACTATTAAAAAAAAGAAATGAATAAAAATAATAATTTTTCAAATAATATGTTACATTACAGAAAGAATATATAAAAAGCATAATTTTCAATGCATTAACAAACAAAAGTGATTAAATATTTTAGCATCTTTATACATCCATATTCATTATTTTAAAGAAAACAAAATTCCCTTGTAAGATTAGCTTATAATTTTATTAGTTATCTCTAACCATCATCAATTTGATAAACATTTTGGAAAGGTGACAAGGTCTTAATGTATTATATCTTTATGTCATTAACTGTAACCTTTATTAATTTCCAATTTTCAAATTTCGGTGGCTCATGAAACTGCTCTGTATCTTGGGGTTTTACATTGCTTTACTGTATCCAAATACTGCATGAAGCAAGACATTGTAATATGTTTTTTCTCAAAAAAATGATATCATATGGGGCTTTTTAAGATATATTAATGTGTACCAATGTGTTTGTATTGATAATTTCTGCTATAAGTTTAATTTGTTCAAAAGTAATTTTAATTGCAGTGATACCTTACTGATGTTAATAATAATCCACAAGGTAATCGTATACATGTTTACAAGGGGAATGAATATGGCAAAAATTATTTTCATTAGGCAGCTTAACATTTTAACTTATACATGTAATTCAGTGTTTTATATTTCTGATCTACTAGTGCTTTGAAATATGTCCCTAGTACCTGCTCATATAGTGTAATTGGTTAATCTATTGGTGACCCTTATCAGAGAATTGAGTGATTAAAATATAAAAGTGTATATATAGTATTTGCAAAACAAAATCTATATTTAAAATGAGCACTAATAAAACTTAATCATTGGTCTTTTGAAATTTCTTGGGGAATCTTTAATTTTTTTATCATTTGACCCTTTGCAAATATAAGAAACAACTAGCCAGCAATATTTTAAAATTTTTTAATGTTTATTTTTGATAGAACACAAACAGGGGAGAAGAAGAAAGAGATGGAGACATAGAACCTAGACAGGCTTGAGGCTCTGAGCACTCAGCACAGAGCCTGACACGAGGCTCAAACCCACAGACCATGACATTGTGACCTGAGCCTAAGTCAGATACCCAACCAACTGAGTCACTCAGGTTCCCCTAGCCAGTAATCTTTTAAATTGGATTTCTAAATATATATCAAGTCATGAGCCCTCTTGATTAAAAATAAATAAATAAATGTAAATGTTAAATTTTGTAGACTAGAGAAAAGATGAATTAATTAACTAACATTTTTTACTAGATTAGATTAGCCTGAAATAGATTTTAAAGTACTGCTTATAAATCATTTTGCCACAGAATGAAGTAAGCATCTGAATATACACAGGAGCCATACAGTACATTATTTGAAACAAACAAAAACGTGGTGTGCTAACAAAACAAAAACTTCCTGCAGTAGGAAACTACCATGTTTACTTCTTGTTCGAGAAAATGACAATTTGAAATTTCTTTAATGCTACTTTGTAATCTGAAACCTCTTTCAAATGATAACTACTTTTAACAATTTAATACAGGTTTGTAACGTTTTGAGACCATTTTGCTGGGGAGCCTGGGCGATTCAGTTGGTTAAGTGTCCGACCCATTTCCATTTGTTCAGGTGTGCAGAGCATGGAGCTTGCTTCAGATTCTGTCTCTATCCCTCTGCCCTCCTCCCCTGCTCATGAGTACACTCTCTCTCTAAAAAAAATAAACATTTTTTAAAAAGACTGTTTTGTTGCTACTGTTGTTGTTGTTGTTGTTGTTATAACCATATAGGATTTTTCTTTGGGTTAATGAATTTTGTTCACTGTCCATGGGTAGAACAGAAGTTCTTCAGTATTCATTTACATTCTAAAATGAGCCGAAAAGGAAACCGACATTTAGGGCTAAAGACTTTCCCTCAGATAATACAGATTGGAAAAGTAGACATGGAGGGTTAAAGTGACTCACCCAATACTATACTTAAAGGAAGTAGTAAATGTGGGATTCAGACCTAGGTAATCTGGCTCCACAGCCAGTGTCATTGATCACCATGATTAACTGTTTCCATGGAAGAAACTATGGATGTGCTTTCACTACTTCTGCTGAAGAATTCACTTGAGAATGTAACTTTACGGTGTACATTTCTGGAGCTATAGCTTTATTTGGATTCTAATTACTGCATGGTAACACGTGGTACCTCGGTACCATGGTTTATTTAGCAATTCTTTTATTAATGGACTTTGGGATGATATCCAGTGTTTCAATCATAAGCCAAGAACCAGTGAACATCAATGCGCACATATCTTTGCCTAGAAATCCTGAGAAGTGCTAATTTAAAAGTTAGGAAGACAATAAATTTTGATAGTTTTTACCAAATGGACCACCAAATATATGCATTAAATGGTACTATTATAATAATGTATGAAAATACCAAGTTTCTTATGCATTATTCAAGATGATTTACTTTTTTCTCTAATATGATCAGTTAAAAGTTTATCTCATTTGAAAACTTTTTATTAATTACCCTGTTTACCTTTAATGTTAAGGATAAATTTTAAGGATTTTTTTTTATATTGGCAATTTGTATTTCTTCTGGATATTGTTTCTTTCTAATTGAAACACTTTCCATTGGTAGTTTATTTTTCCTGATTAGTTTATATGACTTTCTCATATATTGAGTGTTGGTCGTGTGTTATATATTGTAAACATTTAATCTAGCTATGTCATTTATGACATTTATTTTTGATGCTTTTGGTTATATAAAACCTTTAAATTTTATGTAGTTACATCCATCATTAGATTATAGTTTTCATAGGAGGTTTGTGTAAAATGAAGATAAATTTCTAAACTGGAACACTGCATTCTTAGGAGCATTTTGTCTAGGGAACACCACTGCTAGCTGGCACTTAGCAGAATTTTGGTAGGGATGAAAAACTACTTGAAAGTTCCTAAGATTAGAGGTCTAACAAGCCTAATTTGTCAGAATTTCACTGCACTATTTATTCCATATCTATCGGTGAAAGAGCTCACATCGGATTCTAATAATAGGCAAGTAGGGCAAAACTGTACAAAATGAAGACAACAGGTTTCCTAAGGGAGAACTCTGGACTGGCAAAGAAGTAAAGAGTGAAGGAACAAAGCAGAATAAGTAGTTTTAAAAATGCTAGTGTTTGGGATGATACTGTACAAAGATTTTTAAAGTTTGAAGCTGATCAGAGTATCTACTTGCATTTGTTGTCAAGGCAGCTGAGCCTTTAAGGGATAAATGTAAAAATGAATGCTTTAAAACATTATGTGCACTGTGAAGGAAGATGAGGACCACACATACCTTTGAGAATACCATCCTGTGTTAAATACTATAAATTGTATGTTTTGGTATCTGTCAGGAGAAGTCTCCATTTACTGTTCTTTTCAAAAATATACTAGGCTGTTATTACACATTTTCACTCCTAGATACATTGTAAGATAGTTTGACAAGTTTTATAAAAGTCCTTTAGGAATTTATAGAGTAATTGAAGGAGAAATGACATTTTTACAATGGTGAGTTCTCTCTTTCAGAAAAATGTTCTCTCTCGGTTCATTGGGGTCTTCTTATGTGACTTTTTAGAAAGCTTTATAGCTTTTCTTTCCTATTTAGACATGACCATTTTTTAATTTTTTGTTTGTAGATATGTTTGTGTTTTTTTATACTTTTTTCATTACATTTTTATATGATACAAATGGCACATAGGTAGGAAAATGATTTATATATGTTAACTTTTATGTTGTTTGGCCACATATTTATTTTATGTCTAAAAATAAGAAATCTATTTTCTTATATTTTCACTGTAATAATTGACATGTTTGAAGACAATTGGAATTTTCTTATTAAGATAAAATTGGTATATACCGTCATATTAATTTCAGGTGTACTACATAACGATTTGAATTTTGTTTACACCAAAATAAGTCTCATTACCATACAGTTGATCCTCTTCGCCTACTTTTTTCGCCACCCAAATCTTCCCCTCTGGTAACCTTCAATCTGTTCTCTGTATCTATGAGTTTTGTTTTGTTTTGTTTTTTAGATTTCATATATAAGTAAAGTAAGTATGTATTTGACTGACATCACTTAGCATAATGCCCTCAATGTCTATCTGTTTTGTAACAAATAGCCATATTTCCTTTTTCATGACTAATACTCCATTGTGTAGTGTTTCTGTCTATATATATATACCACATTTTTTTAATTTAAATTTTAGTTAACATATAGTGCAATATTGATTTCAGTAACAGAATTCAGAGATTCATCACTTACATACCCAGTGCTCATCACAAGTGCCCTTATTAATACTCATCACCCATCTAGCTCATCTCCTGCCCACCTCCCTCCGTTAACCCTCAATTTGTTCTCTGTTGTCAAAAATCTCTTGTGGTTTGCGGTTTGTTTCCCCTCTCTTCTCTTCCCCCCATATGTTCATACATCTTTTTTTTTATGTTTATTTATATTTATTTTGAGAGAGAGAGAGTACAAGTAGGGGAGGGGCAGAGAGGAGAGAGAGAGAGGGGAAGAGAGAGACAGAATCCTAAGGAGATTACACGCTGTCAGCACAGAGCCTAACATGGGGCACAGTGTCACAAACCATCAGATCATGACCTGAGCCAAAATCAGGAGTCAGTAGCTCACCCGACTGAGCCATCCAGGTGCCCATACATCTTCTTTTTTTAAAGTTTTTACTTAAACTCCCAATTGGTTAACATACAGTCTAATATTAGTTTCAGGTGTGCAGTGTAGCTATTCAACAATTCTATACATTACTCAGTGCTCATCATGATAACTGGACTTTTGATCTCCTTTTACCTGTTTCACCCATCCCCTGACCTACCTCTGGTAACCATCAGTTTATTCTCTAATAATTTTGTTTATTCTCTCATATGATTTTTGTTTCCTGGTTCATCTCTCTCTTTTTTTTTTCTTTTTACCCTTTGTTCATTTGTTAATTAAATCCCACATATGAGTGAAATCATATGTATATAACATCTTTTTATCCATGTATCCCCAGATGGGCATTAGGTTGTTTCTATATCTTGACTATTATAAATGCTGCTGCAGTGAGCACTGGGGTTCATGTGTCTTTTCAAACTAGTATTTTTTTTAATTTGCTATAGGTAAATACCTGGAAATAGAACAGCTGGATCATATGGTAATTCTACTTTTAATTTGAGGAACATCCATACTGTTATCATAGTGGTTGCACCAGTTTGCGTTCCTAATGGTGCCCAAAAGTTCCCAATAATTGCAATTTTGAGCTCTACATCCCAATATTCTATCTTAACTAATAAAGATTCGTTTCTATTCTGTATTACTAACTATAAAATTATATAAAATATTGTAATAAATTCTTAATGCATAACATTACATTCACATATTTGTTTTATATTTTTTCTAATGTTCTTATTTGATTGACTGAAATCCCTGACAAGCTGATGTGGTGGTGTGTGCAATTTTCATATTCTTTCAACATCCTTTCATGTTTCTTCTCACAGGGCATATTTAATGTCCTCATGATATGGTGGCCAGACTCTCCCAGATTAAGTGATTCAAGATTAAGGCAGAAGCCAAGATGGCCCCTTCATCTACATTCAGTTTGTTAGAAATGCATCAATTTATCTGCCCACATCTAAGGGGAAATTAATTAGACTCCATCCATTGAAGAGAAGTGTCAGAGAATGTGTGGGCATATTTTCAAACCAGCAAAATACACCCATCATGGTATATATACTGTTGCACTCATTATTTCTTTATGAATGGTGTTATAGTCTCTGTATTCTGCTGTTTTTTAAATTCAAGTTGTGCAGTCTATCCATACACCTCTCCATCTATTCATCCATCCATCTCTTGTTCTGGCATTTTTGTTTAAATATATCTTAATTTTTATGAATATATCTTAATATTTAATACCATGTTGATGAAATTTAAATCAAGAATTTTATTTTTTGTCTATAAACACTGAGGTTTTTAATGGGGGCTATATCTAGAAGAAACATTTCTGAGTAATTACTTTATAATTTCATTTTTATAGATAATCAAGTTACCTTCCACAAACAGCATAATAGAGGCCTCATTGCTTTACATTATTACCATATTTGATATCCCTTATTTTTAAAATTTGTCAGTGTTAGTGTGAAAAGTATCTCAGTACAGCTTTGATTTGAACATATCTGATTAGTAATGATACTAAACATAGCTCAAGTGTTAATTTACCAGTTTGGATATTCTCTTCTGAGAATTGACTATTATTTTCTTTTCTTTTGCCAATTTTTTCCCTATGGGTTTGTTACTTTTTTGTTTATTTGAGGAAGTTGTTTCTATGTTGTTATATGAACACTTTTTCCTCATAGAATAAAAACTGACACTTTCAGTTCTGAAAACATGAGAACATGTATCTCATAATAAAAGAGAAACAAGCAAGCAAACAAAGAAAAACGTTTTTCCCTTATGATTAAAACAAAAGAAAAAAAAACAGGATCAATCTATCCTATTCTGATGTCAAGATAAATTAAATCTTTAACATAATCCCTACCTTATTGACTCCCTAATAAAAACCATTTATTTTTCTTTTTTGCTATGTTGCTATTTGAAGATATATCCCAATCTTCGTGTTTAGGGTAATCATGAAAACATTTAGATTTTGATTGCTTTTGCATACAACACTACTGAATATAGTTACAATTTAATCGATTATCTATAATTTCCTTTAGATATTCTATCTATGTAATTATATCATCTATGAATAATCTTTATTTTTCAACAGTTTTATTTTTCATGACATCAAGTACAACATTGAAGTTTGATGTGAGTGGATATCGTTCTCAATATTAGGAGAAAATTTCAACATCTAACTGTGGGAAGCTGCTAAGATTCAGCCGCTTGGCCATTTACTAGTCGGAAATGTCACTCCCTGAAGGGAGTTACAAAAATAGGCAGGGAAGCACCACTCCCTGTCAGGAGAAGCCAGAAGAACAAAGATCAATCGCCTACAGGCAGGGTGGTATCGGCCCTTCAGTGCTGTGCTAAACACCTTAGTTTGGTTCCTCTTTTACTCCAGTCTAAATCCCTTAACCCTGTTTCCTAGCAACCGACCTAGGTCAGCTGCCTCGTTTTCCCACCTCAAAACCTATATAAGATACAGTGTTTTCTGAGTAAAGAAGAAGAGGCTTGATCAGAAACCATGTGTTGTGTCCTTACTCTCTGTGCTCCCCCTTTCTGCCCTATTTCTCTCTCCCTCCCTCAGGAACGAACCCACAAGGATTTACCGCCCTGCTGGCTGGGGCTGGACCAGACATCTAACTATTAAGCATGATTTTGCTGCCTGGTTTTAGAATTGCTATTGCAAATTGCAAATATAGTTGGCTGAGAAATTTTCACTCACAAGTACATGTGGGGATTTTTTTGCTTTTGTATATGATCATATGATTTATTTATTCTATTAATATTATTACTTGTGTTGTCTCATTTCTTTCATCAGTATGTTGTTAAATTTCCTCATACAGATCTTGTCTGTATTTTGCTACACTTATACTTAAGTATTTTATTCTTTTGTGGTGCTAATGTAAAAGGTATTTCGCTTATTATGTTTTTTCAGTAAACTTTAAAAACTTTTGGAAGAGTTTTAGATTCATAGAAAAATTGTAAAGATAGTCTAGAAAGTTCCCATATGCTCTACACAACAGTCTCCGCTGTTGCTTTATCCTATATTAGAGTGGTATATGTGAAGCAATCAATGGAACAATATTGATACATTATTAGTAACTAGATTTTAATGTAGGTTTCTGTAGACTTTACCAGTTTTTCCTGGTATTGGTAAATACCAATACTAAATGTATTTCATCACCGTGTCTCTTTAGACTCCTCTTGGGTGTGACAGATTTTCAGAATTTTCTTGTTTTTTATGACCTTTACATACTGAGGAGTCTGGTCAGTTATTTTGTAGAGTGGCCCTCAAGAGGGATTTGCCAGATGCTTTTGCCATAGTTGGACTGCAGTCATATGTTTTGCGGAGAAAGACCAGAAAGGAAAATTGCCATTCTCATTGTATCATATCAATGATACATACTATCAGTATGTCTCATTACTGACGTTAACCTTGAAGTTGAGGTAGTGTGCGTTAGGTGTTTCCATTGTGAAGTTACATCCCATCTCCATATTCTTCTGTTTGGAAGGAAGTCACTATATACAGCCTGTAGATAATGAGTGGGAAGTGACCACCTCCTTGAGGGCAGAGTATTGATAAAAAATTATTTAGAGGTTTTCCACATGGGAAATTTGCCTTTTCACCCATATCGATTTAATTTAATTATTTATATCATTATGAGACACACACATATATGTTATACCAGAGTATACAACTCAACCCGGCTTTATCTGTTTTGTTGTTCAAATTGTTCCAGCTTTAGCTATTGGTAGATCCTTCAGTTGGCATCGTTGTATACATACTGTATATATATACACACTGTTTCTGGCACTTTAGTAAGATGCTCCAAGCTCATCTTGTGTATTTCCTGCTCTAGTCCTTCAACCGTTTTTCCAACAAGTACTGTGTTTTTTAAATTTATTTTATAAATTGTTTAAGTTTGTTTATTTATTTATTTTAAGAGATAGCATAAATGGGGAAGGGGCAGAGAGAGAGAGGGAGAGAGAATCCCAAGCAGACTCCACAACACCAGTGCAGAGCTTGATGTGGGTGGGGTTCGAACTCACAAACTGCGAGATCATGACCCAAGCCAAATTCAGACACTTAACCAACTGAGCCACCCACGTGCCCCAGTACTGGTTTCTTTTATTTGAGAATGGCACTAAAATGAAGATCTATGTGCTCTTGCTTCTAATCCCTCTTAACTGAGAGCACAAGAAAATATATGTGTGGATACTAATCCCTATATACTAACACATGCCTGTAAATAGTTCTACGTGCAGCTATCTGTGTCTGTATGAAGTTAAGTCATGAGTTCATTTTGATGTCTCCAACTCTTAATCTTTTATCACATGTAACATTTCTTTGCTTATCTGTAACTGCTCACTGCAACATTGAGAAATATGACTCTCATATTCACGATCCATTTATTTAATTATACTTACAATATAAATATATGGTGGTTTTAGACTTGTTAGCCTGTAACCCCCCAAAAAACAAATTTATCAACTAGAGTACAATATTACGCAAAGTTTCATTGCCTTTAATCTTAGAGATACCTCTTATTCCAAAGTTAGGCTAGCACCGTTTCTGCCCACCCCTTCAGTGAGATGTTTCATGCATTTATAATACACTTATGTAGTTTTTATGTATGTTGTTCATTTTTCTGCCAAAATTCTTCTGTCTTGTATATTTGTATCTTGACCACATTATTCATACTTTTGTTTTTAAAGATAATCTGCTTTGTGCTTCTCCTATGGTTCTTCTGTTATTTTTCTATTGTTGTTTTTATTGTTTTTATTCAAATTGTGTCTCATTATATACCTAGTGCTTTTTTTGTTTGTAAGTAAAACATTGTAAAAAAATGTTTTTAAAATCATTTGAGCTCTGAATAATGTTTTCTCCAGAGGGGACTGACTTTCATCTGGCAGGCAGATGACAAATCTAATTAATACAATCAGCCCTTGAAATGATCACAGCTGGTTTTTACTCTCTGGTTTATTTTCAGTTCAACTTTAATTCTATTTTGTAGCTCTTTAGGTTCCCAAACCTCAGTTATTTACAGGAACTCCTCATCATTGGCAGGTCCTCATTTGCACTCCCCCCTCCTCCCAACCCATGAGGCTATGGAAAGTTCTGTTCTCCATCATCAGATATCGCTAGTCACAATGGTGGGAAAAAATGGTACCCATGTCATTTTTACCTTACTCCCAATTTCTCCTAAGTATTGGCTTAAAATTTTGTCTTAAGTAACTCTAAGATGGATTCAATGAGAACGTTTTTATATATTTTGTTCAGTTGTTTTTAGTTGTCTAGCATAAGATTATTACATATGACTTGTCCCATTATTCCTGGAATAGAAAGTGCTTACTGCCCAGTCCTTCCTTTATCTTCACCTTACATCTGGAATGATCCCCTACCCCCCTGCCCACACTTCCCACATCCCCCCTCAGCTCAGAATCTGTTAAAAGGAAAATAACAGACCCCAAGTGGAATCCTTATGGTAGGCCCCACATCACCCATCCAAGACTTAATTGGTATTGGCTCTTCTGGAAATGGAATCTTAAACAGTCAATCAGGAATTGCCTGATCAGCATTGGTGAGGCAATCTGCTTAATAGACCCCTGTCATCCTTAAAGGAAGGTAACCTTGCAATAACCAAGCTGTGTAAAATGAAAGACTTTTATAGGCAGATGGGAGAAGGAATAAGGAGGTTATAGTTAAAAAAAAAAGTGGTATTTGTAATACCTTTTGCCCCATAAAAATGAGAAAATCTGAGATTCAGTATTTGGTAAAGGCTATCAGGGGAAAGTTAGCTTCATTTTTCTCTCTACAGCTCCAGTTTTTCTCTAGACTTTGGCCAAAGAAACCTCTAACCTTCTATTTCTTCAATGCTTTGAAAAAGATTTTTTCTTATACTGGTAGCCATATTATATTAATGAAAACAAAAATGCTTTTTAAATCTTTTCTCTCATCATATTATTTTTCCCCTTTTCTTTTTACTATGGAAAAAGTTTTAAGTTTGACTGCTATTTCACAGTAGCTTTTTAAAAGTTATTTCACATCTGTTATTCTCTGATTCCATTTTGGCTTTAATTTCTCTTAAAAATTCCACTTGTTTTCCTTAGTTAAATGGTTCCTAATAAAGACTTCTTTATCTAGTTGTATAGATGTGGTTTCTTCCTGAATATAACAGAATAAAATTACAAATATTCTAAAATTTATATTGTTCTTTCTATATTGTTTCATAAGAAAATATTTGAGAGTTTGTATAAACATCCATTTTTATTTAGTTGGAGTATGTTTTCTTATGTTTAGTGAGGCTTTAAAAAATTTTTAAGAGAATTTTCTTCTTTTCCATTTGAAAGTTGAGATAATTTCTGTATAATTGCTTATATTTTGTCCAACTGCCTATTTTAACATTTTCAAGTAGTTCAGTCCTAACAAAACGAAGTACAAATATTTAATTAGGTCATAACTTTACATTGCTAATTTAGATACACAAAAACTTGTTGGGAAAAGGAGAGGCCAGTGTTAGCTTGACTTCTGTGTCAGTGGATTTTGTGTTTTGCGTTTTATGTGGTAAAGGGATCAGCATTTCTATTTATGCCAAACATAAGTTTGTTTGAGTACTACTACGGAATCTAAATTTCGTGTGACTGCCTTTGTCTGATGTGCTTCCCAAGGTGACTGAGGGAGATGTTCACACTGTAGAGGCCCCATAATCTGTTTCCGATTCCAGCTTTTGTTAATCAGTAAGGTTTCTAAGTAGAGTTTTCCAGGCATCCTCCAGTTTATTTCCATGTGGTAAGTTCCTTTGTACTCTCAGGGAGGCAGATAGAGTGTCTCCTATCTTTCACCCTGTGATGTCCATACTATACATTAAGCAAAATTCTTAGTCTGTGGATATCACTCTAATATTCTTTTGAATTTATTAAAATCTAATTTTGATAATCAAGTGGTTTTTTGGTTTCACTTTTATTTTTGTTTTTAGAAGTAGAGCCAGTGAAAATATCTAAGTGTGCTTAAGTGTTATCTTACCTGAAAATTTACATATTTTTTAAGCATTGTTGTTGTTTAACCTGAAGAT
Organism: Suricata suricatta; assembly: GCF_006229205.1. Classification (NCBI taxonomy): domain Eukaryota; kingdom Metazoa; phylum Chordata; class Mammalia; order Carnivora; family Herpestidae; genus Suricata; species Suricata suricatta. The sequence continues at coordinate 38,737,839 of NC_043701.1, read as the reverse complement.
TTAATGTATCAAATAACATGGGATATTGCTTTTTGAGGGAAATTAGGTGTCATCAATTCCATCTTTGTAAACTTGGACATTTTTTATACATATTGAAAGGACTTTTTAAACATATATGTATATATACACATACAATCATATTGCATTATTTACAAACATTAAAGTAAATATAAAAAATCAATAAGTTATTTACAAAATTTTTAAATACTTCAGGCTGACTATTCTTACTATCTTTGCAGCTCAGATACAGGTGACTTGGTTAAATTATGCTCTTTACCTGTATCTGCTCTAACAATTACTGGCTTGGCCGTCTGCCCCTGAAGCTGCTTAACCTTCATAGCTGATGCTGCTCCATTTTTACGTGTTCCTTTACTATGTTCCCCCAGACTCCGGTGTCTATCCTATATGATTGCCAAGGGAACTTGGAGTAGCAGATTCTAATTTCCCGTGCTGTTGTAATATGTTGCTTGTATGCCTCAAGTAGGATCTGTTCCTCTTGTATGTTTCACCAGCATCCATTTGAGAAGAGTATTAGTGAGGGATGTAAATAAACCTGTTGCTAAAATATCAATTTAGATGTTTGTTAATAATGCGTATTCCAGTCTATACTATACTCACTGAGCAGAGTATCTTGGGAATTAGTTCATAAATCTAAATATTTACCAAACTTACAGGTTAATGGTTAAGCATACTGAAGTTTTACATTCACTGCCATCGTAATTCAGAACAAATCTCGGAGTTAGGTAGGGGTTTGTGAAAAGTTCAGAAATAGCTGAAGTAGAAGTAAAACCAGTAAGTTACTGAGATAGTAATTAGTAAAAGTTCATTGTGCACACACCAAAAATTCAGTTTATAAACTTGTGCATGCACCAAAAAAGAGAGTTTATAAACAAGAATCGCTTAAATAAAAACATGGGATGAGGCTCAGGGGTATATTGTTATAAAGAAGCTTATAATCGTGAGAAGTCAGTGACAGTCCTTCTCAGTCATTGGTTATACTATTGAAATTTTTGTAAATGGCCAGGAATTGGTCAGCAGTTATCTTCTGTTAATCTTGGGAAACAGTTTAAGTTTTGCTTATGATTTTCAGAGGCAGAAGCAAGAAACTGCCCAGGTGAAGTCAATCTTACAAGATAAGCTATATTAAGCTTTGTTTAAATGAATAAACTGGTTTTGTCTGCTCAGGGAATTTTCAAGGCTGATCTCTGTTTTTGATGTTAATAGATTCCAATGAAAGTGCTATTTACTATAAATAGGATTATGGAAATAGACTTACATGTGTGGCTCGCTTTACATATCTGGAGTATAGTATACTGTAGAGCAGACAAGATATGAGAATATAGTAGAGTTTGACTTGTAGAGCTCTTAGCACAATCCCTGGAACATCTAAGATGACATTGATTCAAAGATATATAATTTATAGTGGGAAGAAGAGTAATTACACTATGACTCAATAGTCTGTAATCAGAGATTTCACTTTATACATATCGAAAGAGCTCTTTTAAACACACACATATAGAGACACCTGGGTGGCTCACTCAGTTAAGCATAATACTCTTGGTTTAGGCTTAGGTCATGGTCTCATTGTTCATGAGTTTGAGCCCCATGTCAGCCTCTGTGGTGATAGCACACAGCCTGCTTGGGATTCTCTATCTCCTCTCTCTGGCCTTCTCTTAGCATGACACCCTCAAGGTCCATCCACTTTCCTACAAATGGCCATATTTCATTCTTTCTCATTGCCAAGTAGTACTCCATTATGTATATATACCACATATTCTTGATCCACTCATCAGGTGATGGACATTTAGGCTCTTTCCATGATTTGGCTATTGTTGACAGTGCTGCTATGAACATTGGGGTACATGTGCCCCTATGCATCAGCACTTCTGTATCCCTTGGGTATATCCCTAGCAGGGCTATTGCTGGGTCATAAGGGAGTTCTATCGATAGTTTTTTGAGGAACCTCCACACTGTTTTCCAGAGCGTCTGCACCAGTTTACATTCCCACCAACAGTGTAGGAGGGTGCCCATCTCTCCACACCCTCAGCAGCATCTGTAGTCTCTTGATTTGTTCATTGTAGCCACTCTGACTGGTGTGAGGTGGTATCTCAGTGTGGTTTTGATTTGTGTTTCCCTGATGATGAGTGATGTTGAGCATTGTTTCATGTGCCTGTAGGCCATCCGGATGTCCTCTTTGGAGAAGTGTCTATTTATGTCTTCTGCCCATTTCTTCACTGAGCATAACCCACTTTTAATACCTGTTTGGACTCCACCTAGAAATGGATTCTATTTTGATAAGTATATGATGAACCATGGAATATGATATGAAAATATTAATGATGCATTTTTTCCAGGAATTTTGCCTTTACTGCTGCAAGATATTGGAAATTCGTTCATGGTTTTAGCTTTTCATGAATCTGAATTTGTGGCTCCCGATCTAACTAGAGAATTTAATAAAGGTATCATGTACAAAAGTTATTTTTTCCTATCTGCTTCATGAGCACTATTACATATTTAGTACTCATTTTACCAAAACTGGGAGACATGTTTCTGCTGGCCCATATGTTTCCTCTACTCTTAATTCTACAGAATACAATCCGAGTTATTTAAATTAACTTTCAAAGCACTTGGTAATCTGGCTCTGTGTTGATTCTCCAGCTCTGTGTCCTTATGCTCTCTTCCAAAAACTTCTGCTTAAGTCAGATTGATCTCATCATGGTCTTTTGAACACACCATGTGCATTTCCGTCTTCCTATCCTACTGTTCAAACATCCCTCCAGCTAACATAAATTTTGTTCTTTTTTTCCACAAGTGTTGTCTTTATTACAACATTCTCTCCTGTTATTGTAGAACACACTCATGCTTCCCTTATTTCATTCATTCAACAAATATTTTTTGAGTACTTATTATTACCAGGCAAGTGCATAAGACAAATGAACGCCTCTGTCATTACAGAACAATAAAGGGTATAAGAAGTAATTAAGTAATAAACATAATCTTAAATTATATGTTTAGATATTGATCATGATACTAAGGGAAATTAGAGTGATCAAAATAGTTTCATAGACCTTATCACTACCTGTCAATTCCAGTGTACGGTACATTTAGATACGGTGCATTAGATTGTTATTTTATCCATATGTGTATAGCTTGCCTGCATAATTAAAGCATAAAATTAAAAGCCTGAATTTATATCTGCAATAGAATTAGTAGTGCAGTAAGAAACAAGAAAGCAATTCAAACTTTGTTTCTTTTTCCCATAAGATGATTTGCAATTGCCAGGTCTGTAAACACATTTAAAGCCTCATAATAACAGAGATTATTATTATTGATAGATTGACTCCTGTGTTCCTCTCACTGTGCTTTTCAGCAGAGAGGTAGGGATTCTTATATTCATTTTGAGAATGGGTAAGAGAATTGACTTGGAGGAGAAGTGAGACTCGTCTCTTGCCAGAGAGTTGACTGACCACTCACTCTCAGGGAACACAGCATGGGTAGAAGGTAGATTCGTGCATCTCCAGTATCCTCCAGGCCAAGGCCCCCACTGCTTGGTATTGCAGCTGCAGTCCAGAGGTCCAGGAAGCCACAGAATCTGCTCAGAATATTTAAGCTGAAGTGGCCAAATTCTATCAGGTGGTGACAAACTACTTCTGGGCCCAATAAATGATGAAATACGGATAATGAACCCTCATATCTATGACGATAAGCACTAAGAAGGTATTGTAGAATAGTGTTGAATATTAGATTAGAGTGTAATTGTTTCAGCTCTTATTGATAAAACCAAAGATGTTGATAACATTTTTCCATAAGTTTCATAAGTATCTAATGCTCTTGCCATATGCAAAGTATACATTAGCTGACAATTCTATAGATGTCAAACTTTCAGCAAAATATTTCTGTGCCTTATAAAACTTCCCAATTTTTTCCATGCTTATAGAAATAAAAATACAGCAACAAATTCAACACATAAGATATTAAAATTTACCTTTTCTCTTGATTTTTTTTCTCACCTTCTCAACCCAAGTGCTGGTGCTGCATGTCTCTTGCATTTTAAATGACATTGGTAAATAACTGTTTATGAAATCTGTAGGAAAGTTTTTATGTCTTTTCCACTTGGCTACTGGCACCTACAGAGTTCCCAACTGAATTTGGAGATCTATAGTATCTAGTTATCTGACTCCGCAGGACATGAAATTGGGTTCCCTTGGAATTGAAGATAAGCCATCTCTCCAAAGTGTCCTTCTGATAGTTGAAGAGCCCACACTAGTTTGTCTTCGTACATATGAAAACTTCAAATCTTCTCGCACTCTTTGGAGATTAATCAGATGTCCCTTTTGGCAAATTACTTTCTTTTTCCTTCCTTATTCATGAGATCACCATTTGTCCCTTTTTATTTTTCAGAAGGCATTATATATTCAACTCCAACTGATGTATTTATTTCAAAATGCCTTATTGTGAGTTATATATATCTCTGGGAAAACAGATGTATGAACAAAATAATGCAAACAAAAGTTTAACCAAACCTCACGTATTGAGAGCTGAATGGTTCCAGTCACCTGGAAAAAAATCAAAGGTACTAGAGTTGGTAGTCACCAAGAATTGTCAATCACATATCCTATTTCTTTTTTCCTCCCTGTTCTATCTCATTTTCTATTTCTGTCAGTTCAGACTTAGGGATTTTGACTCTGGATGCCAGCCCATTTTTCCCATTGGAAGTTTTTCAGAAATCTTATGGGTAAGAGAGCATCTGGCTTATGATATTTATAAGTGTCTGAGCTCCCTAATATGCCTAGTTACTGTGGAGACTAAGAGCAAATGGGAACCTGAGCTGAAAACAAACCCGGCAGAGGCTGAACTGAAATGCAGGCTTCAGTAGAGAAAGCAAACAATGTTATTCCACAGTCCTTTCCAATTCAAGTTTTGAACCGGTTATGTTCAGTGTTCTTTGTTTGCGAAGATGCCAGTTTAAAAAATACAATATTTATCAGTACTGAAGACAGACATCAGATAACCCCATTTGGCTTAGCATAATGTACAAGGAAAGCTCTGTGATGTTTGAATCCATTCATTCGATGTGAGATTGTATATATACTTCTGTTCACTCATTACTATTTAATTTATTCATTCTAGATTAATATATCTTCACCTCGGTTTACTCATTATTATAACAAAATAGTACCTCATACATTTTATGCCACATTACTTGTCAGTTTAACTTGTTTATCATGGATGAGTTTTCCTAACCTAAAAAATAAAGGCAAAAATGAAGCTACCCTGTTTGCCACACCCACTTTCTGTTGTATGTTTGCTTACAGGCTTTGTTAGTCCTTACCATTTAGTGTTTTATTTTCATTGTTTAAAAGAAATGCTGTGCTTTCCCCTAATACTTGATGTCTAAGGATATTCCCAGCTTTTTAAAAAAATTTTTAATGTTTTATTTATTTTTGATATAGAGAGAGACAGAGCATGAGAGGGGGAGGGGCAGAGAGAGAAGGAGACACAGAACCGGAAGCAGGCTCCAGGCTCTGAGCTAGTTGTCAGCACAGAGCCTGTTGCGAGGCTAGAACCCAGGAACGTGAGATCTGACCTGAGCTGAGGTCAAAGGCTTAACCGACTGAGCCACCCAGGTGCCCCAGGCTATTACCAGCTTTAACAGTACATATAAATTTATCTATGCACCTTCTCTTCAAAAAAGTGTTACCCTTTGTTGCAAATCAATCAAATAAGGAGGATTTGTGTCTTAGTAGGTTGAGCCTCGGACTTCGGATTTAGGATTTCGGCTCAGGCCCTGATCGCAAAGGTTAGAGAGTTCAAGCCCCATATCAGGTTCACTGCTGTCAGTCTGTCAGCGCAGAGCCCTCTTCAGATCCTCTGAAACCCCTCTCTGCCCCTCCCCCACTTTTGCTATCCCCCCAAACTTATTTTTTTAAATGAATAAAGTAAGGATCAGTGTACTTCAACTAAAACTAATTTTCCAACATTTAAATATTCTTCTATACATCAAATATATCTTTGATATCAATAAGTTATGATTCTTTACACAAATACCTTTTATCCTAATAATAAACTTCTCTTTTTGTACAAGTGTTCAAAATGATTTGAGTTGGAGAAGACAGAATGTTGCTCAAGACAGGTACTAAAATAGAAAATGGTAGAATTGGAAAGATGACACATGAAGTCAGTTTCTCCATGTCTAAAGTTCTTTCTTTTGGGATGTTCATTGGAGGTGCTGTGGTACTGTTGAAAGAGATCAAAAAGAAATTCGAAACCCTGGGTGCTAATTCTGGCTCCACCAGTTAGTAACTGGGTGTATTTTCAAAAAGGAACACTAATTTCTGCCCAACCAAGCTGACAGGGTCCTTGTAAGATCAAATATGTATGAGAGTACTTTATGTATTAAAGAGTAGTATCTAAGTCTGGTATATTAATATTTATTTGTGTATTTCTGATTTGCAAAGTAGGCTTATTTATAGCAGATACACAATGAATTGTTTTTAATTAAATATTTTTAAGTAGCAAAATGATGTATGCTCCTTTGAAGAAGAGAAACTATGAAAGAATATGTATGTACAAAATTAATAACTATCTTACAAACTCCTTCCTTTTAATTTTTTAAAACATTTAATGTTTATTTTGAGAGAGACAGAGACAGAGCATGAGTGGGGGAGGGGCAGAGAGTGAGGGAGACGCAGAATATGAAACAGGAGCTGTCAGCCCAGAGCCTAATGTGGAGCTCAAACCCATGAAGGGGAGATTATGATCTGAGCCAAAGTCAGACACTCAACTAACTGAGCCACCCAGGTGCCCCTATAAACTCCCTTCTTAACTCTTAGATATGAACACGATTAAAACCCCAGTATATAACCTTCCATAACTGTTCATGCTCGTGTATGCATGTGCGTGTGTGTATGTGTGTGCCTATATTTAACTTTTGCTCTTCTATTTAGTAACTTTTGTTTTTTTTATTATTCTTATCCTAATGCATATTCTTACTTTTATGTATTAGTTCTTCCATTCACTTGTTTATTTAAAAGTCTATCAGTGTAGAGTTTAAGTGTGATCTCTGCATATGAAGGACTGAAGAGCTGACCTGTTATTTGAAATCACTTTATAATTTTTACACGATGTATGTAACATAACCTAGCAAACTGTTTCTTTATTGATGTACATTAATGTTGTATCCAAGTTTTGCCACTATAAATAATTCTGAATAAGCTTAACTTCTGTAGCAAATTCTCAGTTTCTATTGGATAGATTCATAAAGGTGAGTCAAAAGTGTGTATTTTTAACAGTAAAAGATAATATCAGATCACTTGCTGAATCATATTCATATGAGCCATGAATTTAGAGGGCCACTATTTTTGTTTAGCTAATTTTATATCTTAAAAATAATCATTTTTATTGCATAAATGTTCTTCTTCTTTTTTTTTTTTTTTTACTACTAATTATGTTGTGCTTATTTTCATATACCAGTCTTTGAGTTAGACTTCTGCCGATTTTTATTCTTGGCCAATTAAGAAAAAAATCTATTGTTGATTATTGCCCATTTTTAGAAAGTAACAACTATGGTAATATCAGTAATCTTTTGTTAAATATTATTGTATGTTTGAAAATCTTTCAAGACTTACATAATATTATGGTTATTCCAACCAAAGAAATTGTCTAGATCAGTGCTGTCAAATAGAACTTTCGGCTATGATAGCAAGTTTCTGTACCTGCACTGACTAGTATGGCAGCCATGAACCACATGTGACCTTGGGCGCTTGAAGTGGACCTAATGTGACTGAGGAACTACAGATTTAATTTTATTTCATTTTTTATTCATTTATGTTTAAATTTAAATAGCCCTATGTGGATAGTGGCTCTTTAATGGAGAGAGTAGGCTAGAGTACTTTCATGTATTTAGAATTGATTCTCTGGGCAGGGAAATAAAGTGTGTTTTTTCAACTTAACAGCTAAAAGTATAGCAAAATGGCTATTTTTGTACAAACAGTATGTACATGCTACTGAAGAACTGGTTTGAGAGTGACTCAATACCATCAGTCATCTTGATTTATTTGGGCAGGTCAAGTCAATCAACTCTTTCAGACTTAGCATTTAGATGCTTATCAGTCAAAAATAGCACATGGTTCTGCTCTACTGCAATTTAATTGGTCAACTATGAGGAAATGGCTTTGCAATATTAATTCATGCTTTCCATTTTGTATCTCTTATATGATAATATATACTACAAGATATGCATTATTAATTTAAGACTATGTATTTTTATGTAATGGATTGTAATATAACAACTCTCCTATTTTTTAGTACAAAACATTTATTAAATTTAAATTTTTAAATTTAAATTTATTTATTTTATTTATTTTAGAGAGTGAGAGCAGCAAGCGAGAGGGGCAGAGGAAGAGAGAGAATCGTAAGCAGTCTCCACATTCAGCGTGGAGCTAATGCTGGGCTTGATCCCATGACCCTGAAATCATAACCTGAGCTGAAATCAAGAGATGGATGCTTAGTCAGCTGAGCCACCCCAGCACCCTGACGTTTTCTCTTACCCTAATTCTGCCTCATGTAACTTTTCAACACTGGAATATTTTTAAAAGGTAAGTTTTATAGAAGTAAAGTATTCAACTATTCTTTCTGAATTTTAATTTCCTATAATTAGCACTTGAAATGAGTTTCTCTCCCCTTCCTCCCATTCTGACTTGATTTCTGACTTACCTAATCATGAGATTTCAAAGTAACTGCTTAGAAGGAGGCTTGTTATTTTCTCCTGTTATTTTCTTTCTTTGCAGAAAGGAAAGTCAAGAAAAGTTGTGTCTTCTGTTACTGGAACAAATCTGGGCTTAGTAGAGCCATCCCAATTTCTAAACCCTACCAGTTTAATATGCAAATATCAATGGCTTGAGTAGCAGAGAATGTAATCCTATTATAGTCTCTAATTTATCTGAGTCCTTAGAAATCCTGATTAGCCTTGGTAATCACCTGGATCCTTTCTTGAAAATTATTAATATCTCTGGTGGTTTCACGAATTTCCATGTCAGAAAATATGATTTTGGCTACAGCTCCTTCTGTCAGAGAAATACTATACATAGGATTCGAGTTTTTGTAATAAAATACCTAGACAGATATTTTGTTCCATATTCACTAATTAAAAATCATTTATCCATTTGAAAAGTGAACCCACACTGAAACCTAATTGTTTGCAATATTTGATTTATTTCATTTACTATCCACACCACTCTATAAGTATAAATCTATTCCTGTTTTGACCTCAATTTTACATATAGATTATTATAGTTATATGAACTCTCCAAGTGTTCACATCCATTTTTATTTTATATGGGGAACTGAAATCTTGAGTACATACATACATATACCCAACCCAGATTATACCTCAATGCCACAAAGTATGAAAACTGAGTTTGGAGTCATACCTTCCTCCCTTTGGCTATCATTCTTCCAACTTAGGCTACATTCTTTCATCTGTAAAAATCCAGCTAATTATACTTGTTTAATACCAGTTGTTACTGTTATAACAATTAAACAAAATGTATTACCTGCCATTAGTTATTGCATTTCTATCAATATACCTAGCATTGGATAGCTGTGTATAAATGATAACTTTGTTTGCTTTTCCTTTCTTGTCAGTTTCACTCTGCCCCAATGTAGTCATCCTATCTATAGTTGATTCATAAAAATTGTTTAAAAAATATGCAGTAAGCCCAAGCAATGGAGGAGGGGGGGTTCAGATCAGATTTAACTGAATTTGAGTCTCAATTATATCAAAACCCTACAGTATACCAAAAATGTGAATCTTCTTAAGTAGAAAGTTTAAATAAAGTTAAAGTGTATCTGATAGTTTGCAAATATTAAATACAAAGGGGAGCTTTAGTAATATTTCAACATGGCTTACTTAGTATGTCTTAAGACTGATATAAATTCCTATTAAACATTTATTAAGAAAGCTTAGAAATTCCAAATCAGGAAAATGAGGAAAAGGTACAATTATTAAGCCTATTTGAATATAACTTTTGTGCTGATAATGTATTGTGTAAGATTAAGGATAATTGCATCAACATTGATGTTCCTCCTGTCAAGCATTAGGGATTGCTTCCCCTTCTATCTAACAGACTATGGCAGCAATGACACTATGCCACTTCTGAACTTAGCATTCAGCAGGACAGGCACCTTCCTCCCAGGTCTTTTGGAGCCCTAGGATGACATGTAAGAAGTTCAGTGGCTCTGTAGAAAAAGAAAAAAACAAAACACACACATGAAGAGGCTCTGAGGTTACATAGAGGAAGAAAGTCACCCAGCTGAGAGCAACCTTCCGACCCCGCACCTACCAGATGAATGCCATGGAATGGCCCGGTAAATGCCACTCAGAGCAGAAGGATCTCCCATTTGAGCCCGACTCAAATGCCCCACCTGCCAGATCATGAATTTTAATAACACTTTTTTTTGTTTTAGAACACGAAGTTGTAGGATAGCTCCTTATTAATTCTGTAATAGACCAAAAAATGTAGGGGTGAAGAAAAAGAGTTCCTTGCCAGTTGTAGTTACATACACAACTGTTTCATTGGTTTTACATGTGTTAACTGTGAAGATAGTAATCCTAAAACAATTTATCCAGACTTGTTGTTTCAGTAAATTAACTGGCCCTGAAATGTTATTAATGTGTGTATAATCTTTGCAATAACTATTGGTCTTTACTATTTTAATTTATAGAACTAACTTCTTATAAAAATTTTGAAATGATGCAGGAAAACTGGATATGTAGGGAGGCAGCATATTGTATTTATAGAAGAGAATATTAAGTTCTCTATCAAAAAAATCTGAAATAAAGGAACACCTGGGTAGCTCAGTCGGTTAAACATCCAACTTCAGCTCAGGTCATGATCTCACAGCTTGTGAGTTTGAGTCCTGAGTCGGGCTCTTTGCCCTACACAGAATCTCCCTCTCTCTGCCCCTACCCTGCTCACACTCTTTCTCTGTCTCTCACTCTCTCTCTCAAAAATAAAGGAACATTATTTATTTATTTATTTATTTATTTATTTATTTATTTATTTATTTACAAAATCTGAGATAAGATATTTACTCTGTCAGGCATTAGCTTGGAGACTTTGATCAAATCACTGCCTTTGTGGGTCTCAAATTCTTCACCTGTAAAATTAACTCATTAGATTGCTTATTCATAGGTAGCTTCCAGCTCTCTTTGAAAATTAAGTTTCAGGGTGCCTGGGTGGCTCACTCGGTTAGGTGTCTGACTCTTGATTTTAGCTCAGGTCATGATCTCACAGTTCTTGGGATCAAGCCCCATGTCATGTTCTGGCTGACATCATGGAGCCTGCTTGGGATTCTCTCTTTCTTTCTCTCCCTTCCTCTGCTCATGCTTGTTCTGTCTCTCTCTTTCAAAATGAATAAGTAAACATTAAAAAAAGAAGAATCTCTAAGTCCCTATTTTATCATTGTTATGTATTTTTAAAGTTTATTTTGAGAGAAAGGGAGAGAGGGAACAAGTGGGGTAGGGGCAGAGAGAAAGGGAGAGAGAACCCCAAGCATGCTCCACACCCTGGTGCTAAGCCCTCTGCAGGGCTCAATCCCATGACCATGAGATCATTGACCTGAGCTGAAATCAAGAGTTAGACACCTAACCAACTGAGCCACCCAGGTGCCCCTGTTCTGTATTCTTTCAGGAGGTGGTCAATCAGATGTATCCACAAGAGGTAACAAAGGAGAGGTATAAGAAAACAAAATTTAATATACTCACAGGTGCTAGAGAGACAGAGTCATGAGGGGTCACATTGGGGGGTGCCAAGGGAGTACCCTCAAATGGGCAGGTGGGGACCAGAGAGAGAGCATAAGGACCTATGGGCAAGTGGGGGTCAGGGTGGTGGACACAAGCAAGAAGCATGAGGGGATATCACTTGAATGACACCAGGTCACAGAGAGTGGAACCTAAGACGAAGAACTTGTGGCAGGGGTCACCTCATCATACTGGGTGCACCTGGTCACCTGGATGGGGTACTCACAGTATATTTTGGGAGATGTTAAGTCAGCAAGAAAATAAGTTTTAAAACTTACAGTACAAGTTATTAGGTTGTGCTGTAGTCAATGTTTGTGGCCCCCTGAAAATCATATGTTAAAATCCTAATGCCCAATGCGATGGTTTAACAGATGGGGTCTTTGTGGGGTACATGGGTGCCACCCTCATGATTAGGATTTGTTCGTATAAAAGATATTTCACGAAGCACTCTGGCCCTTTCCCTTATGTGAGAATACAAAAAGTCTTCTGCCTAGAAGAGGGCCTTTATCCAACCATGTTGGCTGGCACCCTGATCTCAGACTTCCAGCTTCTAGAAGTGTGAGAAATAAATTTCTGTTGTTTTAAGCCCCATGGTCTGGCGTTTTTTATAGCAGCCCAAACAGACTAAGACAGGTTGCAAATATTTTAACATGTCAAAGCAGAATTTATGGTACCAAACCAAGGTGGTTTGAGAGCAGATGACTTCTTTCCCCAGCACCAAGTAGTACAATATCTTCAACGCTCTTGGCTCCCCTAAATATTTCAGCATTCTAAACTCACCTTTGATGACTTGCCAGTGAAAACCTCTTTTGCACAGGAAGGAGTCAGTGCACACTGCTTGATTCTCATATACTGGCTTGTCAGGGAACACTTGTAGTCTAGAGAATGCTTACTTATATATTATTTAGCAAGGAAGCTATATTTTCTTATGCTTCATGTGAGCAATTCAGTATATAAATAATTTGTATTTTTTCATTACCTTGATGCCTTCTTTGCCATTTCTATACCTTGAAGTTACTTGTGATAGGTTTAAATAATAGCACTAGAGATAATTTAAAATATATTGTTAGCTATAGGAATTTTCTAACTTAATTGGCTTCCCTCAGCGTGTGAGTTTTAGGGAGAGCATTATTACCACATGTGGGTTCTACCTTTAGATTCATGTGGATTGGGTACATTGTGGATTTCACAGTAGCACTTTCTGTCTTCTTGCCTTCATTTAAGGTGACACTTTGATCAAAGGTGGCAAAGCATGAAATTGTGGCCAGCTGTAAAAATGTCACATGCTATTTCAAAATCCTCCTGCAGTTGGGAGAATTTCCTGATTATCTGGACCCACCATGGGAATTAAAATTCAGTGTGCCTGACATTACAGCATGTTTTAACAAGAGCACAATTATATTCCTACCCTGTTCCAATATAGAGTTGCCTCGTCAGGATTGTTAGACAAGTCCATGGAGGATTGGAACTGTCACCAAGCATCAGCTCACACAGGAGAATAAAATGAAATCAATGGTTTCTGCCTTTATGAAAATCACTAATTGTATTTTATTTAAAAATATGTGCTCCCATGCCTGGAGCAGACCCTGAGAATGTAAGAGAATCAATCTATTTTCAAATTTTATGGCAAAATATATAATAAGAGTGGTTAGCTGTTTCTTCCTCTATAAAAAAAAAATTCTGGGACATATGCGGCAACTGTCACAGTCATAAAAAATAAGACATTTTGAAAATATGTCTGTAAAATTACCAGCTTTATTTTTATGGAGAAAGGAAAAATGTCTTTTGTGGGCTTCAGTTTTATTGAAAAATATTGATTGAGCACCTACTTCACACAGGCTATTTGCTAAGCTCTGGGGGACAAGAAATGCATACATACATTTTCTACCTTCATGAAATTCACAGGCTAGTAGAGGAGACAGAAATTCAACTAAACTTAATGCCTAAATCAGAAAGAAAAGAAGATGAGAAAATAAATAATTACAACCTAAAAATGATAAGCCTGTCTCATGGGATGGGTTCAAAGACAGTGCTTGGGCCTAACAGCGACGAGAGAAAACTTAAGTCTGCAAAAAGTCGTGATCGTTTCTAAAGCTGTCATTGTTGTAAAAAGGGGAAAGGTGTACTATTTACCTATTCGTAGTAATTTATGATTAATGTGTGTCTTTCACCTAAATTCAAGAATCATTTAAATTCATGAAATTGTGTGACATTGTCAACAACAATAAAAAGGTTTTTTTTAACTGTAGCTTTAATAATATTTGGTGTTTGCACCTAAGGAAAATAAAATGTAAGAATTCTAATGTAACCAGCAGACATAAAGTAATAGGAAGGCTGAAGAGGAGGAAACTGCGTTTTGCTGAGGTGTCTTGACAGTTCCGTGGTAGAAAGGTAGACGTATGCGTGCCTAAGATGTATCTGAGCTTCTATCCTACTGTTTCTATGAGAGCATTTCTGTTTCCATTCATTTCTGTTCAAGTTTTATTCCTCTTTCTTTCTGCCTGATTTTTAATTATCTTTTTTCCTCTACTTAATTTTTTTCTATGTTTTAAGGTGAACATTAGTTTGTTCATTTAAGACCTTTCTTCTTTCCCAAAATAGGCATTTAAAACTATGTATTTCCTTCCAAGAACTGAATATCTATACTCATAAATTTTCTTGTTTAAAATTTTTTTGTTGTTTTTATTATTTATTTTTTTATATATAGAGAGACAGAGAATGAGCAGAGGAGAGGCAGAGAGAGAGACACACACAGAATCCGAAACAGGCTTCAGGCTCTGAGCTAGCTGTCAGCACAGAGCCTGATGTAGGGCTCAAACCCACAAACCGTGAGATTGTGACCTGAGCCAAAGTTGGATGCTTACCTGACTGAGCCACCTAGGCACCCCCTTTTTTTTTTTAATAGACTCATAAATTTTCACATGTTGTGTTTTTTATTTTTATTTAATTAAAAATATTTTTATATTTCCTTTATAGTTTCTCTTTTGGTGCATGTGTTATTTATATTGTAAGTATTTGGGAGTTTCCCAACCTTTTGCTCTTCTCTCTAATTCAATATTTTTAAATATTTTAATCCCTTAAGGTTATTGAATTTTGATTTCTGGTCTAGCCTATGATTTATTCTGAAAATGTTTGTATGCATGAACAGAATGTATATTCTTTTCTTGTCTGGCAGAATACTCTATAAATATGAGTTAGATCAACTAGGCTGTTACTGTTGGTCAGATCATGGATAATCTTACTAATTTTCTACCTAACTTTAAAAACAATCTATTTTTTTTATAGAAAGGTCCTGACAATCTATACCTATGATTTTTAAGTTGCCCACTTATGCTTTCAGTTTTCTTAGATTTTGCTCCATTGTGCATTGTGGCTCAGTTGTTAGGGTCATACATGTTAATGGCTTTATATTTTCCTGATATATTAATCCTTTGGTCATCATGAAATGACCCTCTTTGTATCTAGTAATATCTTTTGTTTTATATTATGTTCTGTCTGCTATTAATATATTCATTCCAACTCTTTTGTAGTTACTACTGGCCCGATGCAACTTTCCCCATCCTTTTAATTTCAGTCAATCTGTATTTTTGAATCTATAACATGGATCTGTAGATAGGCTATAATTGAATATCATCCTTGGTTCAGTGTAACAGTCTCTACCTTTTGACTAGAGTTTTCATCTATCCACACTTAATGATATTACTGATATGTTTGGATTAATCTCTTCCATTTTGTTACTTGTTTTATAAATGTGTCATGTCTTTTTTATAAATTGTTTTTACTGGCTTGTTTTGTGATTATTGCAATTTTTTATTTTACCATTTTAATTCCTCTATTGCTTTTAAACATTTTTCTTTCTCTAGTTTTTTTCTTAGTGATTATTCTAGAAGTTAGAATGTGAATCTTAAATTATTGTAATCAATTTCAGGTTAATAGTTAGTTTTGGACATCAATAGCTACTTTTCTCTAGTATGGTTACATTTTTATTCCTTCCTTGGCACTATTATTTTCTTGTGTATTTCATTTATGTATGTAATAAATCCAACAATAGTCTTAGTTATTGGCTTTTACAATAATATTTTCTTTAACTATTTAAGGGAAGAGAGAAAATATATTTGCATTCATTTATATTTATCCAAATTTTCATCATTTATATTGCTCTTTATTTATTTATTTGTAGATTTGAGTTACTCTCTGATGTTATGTAATTTAAGACTGAAAGATTTCCTTTAATATAACTTAAAGCATATCTGCTAGCAATAAACTTACTTAATCTTTGTTGATTTGTGAGTGGTTTACTATCTTTCTTTTTTGATGATAGTTTTTTAAGGCATACATTCTGGATTGACAGTTTTTAATTTTTTCTTTCAGCATTTTGAAAAGGCATCTCACTGTTTTCTTGGATTTCATTGTTTCTGATGAGAAGTTACCCATTAATCATACTATTGTTTCCTTGTACAAGATTAGTCATTTTCCTCTTGCTGCTTTCACAACTTTTTAATCTTTAGCAGTTTGAAGTGTCCAGATGTAGATAGATCTTTGTCCTGTGTGAAATGTTTAGAGCTTCTTGGCTGTGTAAATTAATGTTTCTCATTAAATTTGGGAAGTTTTAGGCCATTATTGCTAAAATAGTTTTCTCTCCTTTACTTCTGGTACTATTACATGTAAGTTGGCATGTTTCATGTTATTCTGTAGATTTTTCCGGCTCTATTCCTTTTTTGAAATCTTTTATCTTTCTATCTTCAGATGGGATAAATGAAATTGATCCATCTCTGAGTGTGATGATTCTTCCTTCTTCCATCTAAAATATGCTCTTGGGTCAGTCTATTTTTGTTTTGGTTATAGTACTTTTCAACTTTAGAATATCCATTTTGTTTTTTTTTAAAGAGTTTCTGTTTCCTTATTGAGACTCCCTATATGCTGTTTATTGACCACATATATTTCTGTAATCTTTAAACATAGTTCCTTTTAATTCTTGAATGTATTTATACTTTCTTCTTTAAGGTTTTTGTTATAGTCAACATCTGTACCTACTCAGGGATAATTTTTATTGACTGCTTTGTTTCCTTTTTTTTTTAAGTTTATTTATTCTGAGAGAGAAAGAGAGAGAGAGAGTGGGGGACAGTCAGAGAGAGAAGGAGAGAGAGAATCCCAAGCAGGCTGTAAACTGTCAACACAGAATCTGATGTGCGGCTCGAACTACCTAACAATGAGTACATGACCTGAGCTGAAATCAAGAGTCAGACACTTAATCAAATAAGCCACCAGATGCCCCATTAACTGCTTTGTTTCTTGAGCTTAGGTCACATTTTCCGTTTCTTTGTTATGTTTCATAGTCTATTGTTGAAAACTGGCATGTTAGGTAATATACTGTACCTACTGTGGATTCTGTAGTAGCTGATGTCTCCACTCATTTTTGATTTTTTGTTTTTTTTCTGGTTTTTCAGCCTGACTTCCTGAGGCTCCTGGATCCACACACCCCACTGATCAGCCAGTAATGGGTTATAGGTTGTGCTCAAACACTCGGGGCCTGTATGAATTCCATCTTCTGCAGGTAGATCTGTGTTTAGTTAGGGAGCATGTAAAGTTCAGACAGCTTCACGTCTCCTTTGACGTTTGCTCTTCACTGTGCCCTCTTGGATCTCCCCTGCGTGTCCATGCAGCCTGCCAGTCAGCCAGGGATGAATTCAGAGTTTGTCTTACTCTTCCAATGCTCTTGCATTCCTTTAGTTTCCTTGTAAAATATATGGCAGGTCTGTTGATAGCCCTAGATAGACTGTGATCCAAGGACGGCAGAATTGAAGGCTTTCCCCATTCATTTTTATTGAGTGTGCTACTTTGCTGACATGCCTCTCAGCTCAGGCTTTTGCCTTGGCTTTAGGTCATGACAGCACTTCTCATGCAGTGAAGCCGCTGCTTTACATGGTCAGCATCACACTAACCACGCTGGGCAGGGGTATGAAAACAGGTCCAGGCAAAAAAAGCCACTGTGTCCCATGGATCTTCTCCAAATTTCTGGCAGCTTTTCATGAATACAGACTCTTCCGCTTATTGTTTGCCATTAGTAGTTTCCAAAATTATTCTTTGCATATTTTGCCCAATTTTATGGGGTTTTTTTGGGAGGAGGAGGGAAGGATTTTCCAATCTCTTCATTCAGTCACATACTTTTTTAAAAAATAAGCGTTGAGTAGAAACTGATATAACTATTTACAATTTACTAAAAGGTTACTCTGATTAATACGGCATAAATCTAGAATAGAAATAATTAGATCTATAAGTAGAAGTTCATAAGAGTCTAAATAAAATGGAAAATATGTGACAATGTGTTGTTTAAAATAAATGTGGAAAAGTAGTTTAGTAGCTTTCACTTGGTAGTGGCATAACTTGCTATCCATTTGGAAGAAACAAAATGAAATAATGTCTACAAAATATAAATGATGTCATAAAATTATAAATTTCAATAAGTCTAAGATTTAAATTTTAATAATTTGTAAGTAATATTAGCAGAAAATTATGTACATGAGGGGCAACTTGAGATTTTTCTTAAGCAAGACTAGAGGCACAGAAGCTTCAAATGAAAACAAAATACTTGAGAAAAAAGAAGGAAAACATGATACATAGAGTAAGAAGCCAAATGATAACTCTAAGGAACGAAATTTGTAGCAAATAAATAGACAAAATTTGACACTATTAAAATGTAGCCAAAGTCATGAAGTTGATGAGGAAAAATACAATAGAGAAAAAAAGTAAGAGATTGTGGTAGACACTGAGACATTGCCATTCAGATCTCTCTTCAAGAGAGAACCTTCTATGAGAAGATCCCTTAGGTAGCAACCTGTAGCTGAAGATGCCTTCTGGATCTATCTCTGCTATCATGCACTTCCTCACAGCCCCTGGCAATGACTGAACAAAGTGTTGTTATTAAGGACTTGCCATTTCAGCCCTGTACAGGAGCAATATTTTTATCACCCCTCTCCGACAGGCTGGCACAGTCTTTCTCAGAGCTGCTCTTCCTGAAAAAATTCTTCTTCCATCTACTTTCACAGTCTCCCAGAGCCATTTTGATCTGAAAGCTCCCTACCTACCCTTAGTCTCTCGCCTTGTTATTTTTCATATGAATAGTTCTCAATAAATCTTATTTTTTCAACTTTTTCACATTCCCATCCACTATTCTTAAAATAAACTTTTAAGAACTTTGAACTTGAAACTCAGAATTATGACCACAAAAAAAAGGTGCTTTCAGGCTCATCTAATATAGTGATTATCGCAACAAAGTGAGTCTGTCATTGAGACGTCTGGGAAAGTAGGTTGTAGCATGTACCCTTGTACAGTCACTAAACTGATCTGATGAATTAAGATTTGGGAGCCATTCTGGAGTTTTGATGAAAATAACTACAATTTCTCTTCCCCTAAAAATAAAATAAAATAAAAATCAATCAATTACAAAATACATAATCACAATCACATGAAATAAACAAAAGTCACAAAGGCTTGAATATAAAAAATAGTTCCATGAACAAGCCATGCAATTTCTGTTGCATAGTGTTTGCCTGTTTAGTTTCCTCTGCCCGGTTACTCCCTATTCTTCTCTTTGTTAGTTATTGCTGAAATGCCTAAAATCAGGCAAACGTCACTCCTAGAGTAGATCAGAGGCCACTGTCAAGTACTGTCATATACTTATTCTTATTAGACGACATCACCATTTGTAATTAACTTAACTCACTTTGTAATATTCTAACATCTTACTTTCCCACCAGATTCTAAATTTTATAACAAGGGAGATTATCTTAAGAGTTCATTGATGTAATTTCATTACCCAGCACAGGACCTTGCACTAGTAGACTCTCTATAATATTTAGTAATTAATGGCATAGATACATACATAGAATTCAGATACCATAACCCCTTACATCTGCCATTGCTTACAGTTTCCAAAGCATTTTCAGTACTAAAGCTATTTAAACTTTACAATGACTGTATACAAGATGAGCATACATATTTCCATTTTATAGATAAGGAAAGTGTGCCTCACAAAAATAGACAGGCACAAACTGATAGCAGAAAGGGAGAAAACAGGTTTTCTTAATTAATATCCTCAATTCTCTAGCCTGGCTACTCAAGGAGTCACCCTCAGATTTACAACATCTGTGTCATCTGAGCTATTGAGAATGCAAAATCCCAGACAGGTTCCCTCCCCAAACCCTGTAAATCATCAACAACATTTTAACAGGATTTCCACATGCATATTAAGCTTTCAGAAGGATGTTTCAAGACATTTGCATCCTTTTGATGAGTAAGGTGAAGGATGTAGAGGGGAGGATAAGACGAAGTTTCTCCAAGTATGAGAGGTAAGTGACAAGATGAGACAAGAGTTAGGGAAAGTTAGCCCTGTAAAGGGAAAGCAGACTATGGCTTCAAAACAGAAGATTGAAAATTGAAAAGATATCCAGTTAGGTTTTCTTAATTGAAAATATCAGTGTCTTATATTAGTGTTCTCTTCATCTCTGCTATGAAAACTTCAGTAAAATATGCATTGATGTTACTTCTGGGGAATACCAAAACAACAGTTTGATTGGTGTTTGTTGATGACTTTGTGGCCAGGTGATGTTTCATCAGTTATGTTATTCACAGAGAAGTAGGTTCCTTGAAAAGGAAGTACAGAGGACAAATGAAATAATACACATAAAAGTGCTTTAAGCAGTGTAAAGATGCTAAGTAAAAGCACAGCATTAAGATAATGTTCATGAATTATCACAATTATGAGTGAAAGTGCTTATTTTGTTTTTATGGAATTTTCTCTAGAAAAATATAAATAGGATTTAAGTATAAATTTAAATATAAATCTAATTGAATAGCTAATTATTTTTTCAGTGTCAGCTATTATGGAGTAAGACAAGAACATGAGAACAAACAAAAACACTTAAAGCAAATATAAACTGCAGCGAGATAAATAATTTACTCATCAGTTTAATAGGTACAGACTCTGTTCTCTGATGAGTTTATACATAATATTTTATAGGCAAGGAATCCAGTATTCAATTGGACTCAAAAAGTCTTATGACTCCTACACTGTGGGGAGATAAAGATTTGTGTAGGATATAGTGTCTTACCTCAAAGATCAAAGATCTGGCATGCTGCAGACTATGGATATTGCTCCTTTAGAAAAATTGGAATACTATTTACTTAGTTTAATATAAATATCTTTTCTCTTAAATATACTGGTGAATCCACTTTCCAAACACAGATTTTTTTTTATGTTCATATATTTATTTTGAGAGAGAGAGATAGCACAAGCAGGGGACAGGTGTAAAGAAAGAGAAATCCCAATAATTAAAGAAAAAATTTAGTGGCTTATTATTGAAAATTATAAGATCAGGGGTGCTTCTAAGCACAGTGAGGCCCTGGCCTGGAGACAATGCCATCAAAAGTATATCCCTCCTTTTTTCCTCTCATTTTTGTTTCCGATATCTGTGTTTTCCTTTATTCTCAGGCAGGCTTTCACTACATGGCAGCAATTGTCTAGCACGTTTTTAGTGTCCAGAAACCTCAGGAGGAGAAACACTTTCTCCTCACATCCATTCTGGTTCTGAAATTGATGCTGACCTCTCTGCTTATGTACTGTGACCACTCTGGCACCGAGCACAGAATCCAAGGGCATGCCTTGTTGCTGGCCCTCCCAAGCCAGGTGGGTTAGAGACTATCTAAATGAGGACTCCTACCGATGGGGGCCAGTACAGGTAGGAAAGCAAACTAGTTATCTGTGGCTCAGGTGGTTATGCGTCCAATTCTTGATTTCAGCTCAGACTGTAATCTAACCAGTTCATGGGATCAAGCCCCACATCAGGCTCTGTACTGAGTGTGGAGCCTACTTGGGATTCTCTGATTCTCTCTCTCTCTCTCTCTCTCTCTCTCTCTCTCTCTCTCTCTCTCCCTCTCCCTCTCCCTCTCCCTCTTCCTCTGCCCCTCTTCCCATACTTGTTCTGTCTCTTTCTCAAAATGAATAAACACTTAAAAAATAAACGAATGAATAAATAATAGAAGAAATGAGAAAGATGATTGACAAGTGAAGGGCAGCATTTTCCAACTCCAAATGTACATTTTGGCATATGGATTATTTAGGGTTAATTATTTTTGAGAGGCTGCAGACACAGAAAAAGCTCTGAAAATCCGGAGTGGAAGTTGCCCTTTTGTAAGACACATTTACATTTATAAAGGAAATCTCCATTTGTGTGTCTCCCTTTCTGTACTAGGAAGAGGATGATGACTACATCTCTAGAAACTCTCGTCCTTGGAGAAGGCATGGACTTAAAACATACATAGCAACCAGTACCTCATTTACTGTGCCTTTGCTGGTGACCTTCTGTACCTAGCCCCCCACCCCAACATCTTTTATTTTTACTAGAAATGGTTTTTAGGTGCTGACTTGGACCATTTTCAACAGTTGCTTTGTTTTTCTGCGTATCTCCCCTGTATAAGGGAGGTATACATGTTATTAAGCTTGTGTTTGTCATTGTCTTGCTAATCTGCCTTTTGTTTCAGGGGTTCTCAGTCAAGAACCCAGAGAAGTAGAGGGACAAGACTGGTTTCTCCCCTGCATGAGCAGGATAATGGGTCCTTAGGAGCCATATCTGTATTTTCATACACATTTTATACTATCCCCTTTTTATCTGGTAAGAGGTACAAAATTCTAAATCACCGTGAGAGAGCAGTGTCTGTAAATGAACATGCACATGATGTTTTTCTTGAAAAGAAAACATGTTTTATGAGGAGTGAGTTTGGCGCCAAGGTTTCAAAGAATTAGCTCTGGAGAAACTCAAGTTCTCTTCAGCAGAAATTTTGTTCCTGGTTGAGATTAATTTTGTGTTTTCCCTTATTGAAAGCAATGGCAGAAAACCAATGAAACGGCAAAGTAATCTTAAGCCTTAATAATGTCAAAACCAAGCCCAGTACCTGAATGTCCTCCTTTATCCTTTTCAACGAAAGTTGCTAAACTGCACTTTGCTGAATTTGAAGTCATCACATGACAGTTTAATCAACTCTTCCCTTTCCTTTGCCAAGAAGCCATCTGGTAGTGTGTCTTTTTCATTGAAAATGTGTCCCTGATCCAATTTTCATTTGTTATCCTGTCGAGAAAGCATTCACTCCAATGGGGGACCAAATTTGAGCACTGTTCTTTTCTGTAAGCACCAAGGATGAATTTCCATTTTATTTTCAAGGAGTAAAGTTTCTTAAGGTTATGGCATGATTGGCAATTCTTTTTTGCTGCTTTTGCATGTTCTGCTGATGTTGCTTTCTTATTGCTTTTGTTTTGTCATGAACATTCAAAGGCAAGCTTTTTAGTTCTAGTATACTGGCATCCCTTTCTTTCATTATGGTGTGTGAACAACTCAGTTAAGTAGAATCAGCTTCACAGACATAATTCATCCACAAAGAAACAACGATATTAAAGATAAAAGGAACATGTCCCTCAGCACAGACTTTCAAGAGCAGAACCAAGTACTTTGGGACTGTTTATTTTAGAAAAAAAGCTTTTTTGCAATGCCTTACTCTCTTTTCTTGCTTCCCCCAGCTTAATTGGGGTATTACTGACAAATTAGAAGTATATATATCTAAGGTGTACAACATGACATTTTGACATATGAATACATTGTTAAATGACTACAGCATCAAGCTAATTAACATTTAAATCACCTCACATAGTTGCTGTGTGCATATGTGTGGTGAGAACACTTAAAATCTACTCTCAGCAAATTTCAAGTATACGATTCAGAATTGTTAACTATAGTCATTGTGCTGTATATTAGAGCTTCAGAATTTACTAATCTGACAAAACTGGAACTCCATACCTTATGACTGACATCTTCTCATGTCCTCCAACTCTCAGCACCTGGCAAATCTCAGTACCAATTCTACTCTGTACTTTTTTGTGAGTTTGACTTTTTTAAACTATACATGTAAGGGAGATCATGCAGAATTTGTCTTTCTGTGACTGACTTATTTCATTTAGCTTAATAATCTCAGAGTTCATCAATATTGTTGTAAATGACAATTTTTTCTTTTGAAAGGCCAAATAATATTCCATTATATATAATACATAACATATAATATATATTATATATTGCAGAAATAGACGTGTCTGTATTTCTCAAATTCTTTTTGTCCACTCATCTGCAAAGATACTTGGATCATTCCCATATCTTGGCTTTTGTGAATAGTGCTGTAGTGAATGTGAGAGTGCAAACATCTCTTTAAGATCCTAATTTCATTTCCCTTGGATATATACCCAAAAGTGGATTTTATATGATTATATTCCTTCTCTCAATCTCATAAAGCCAGTCTAGATGCTGAGAACCTCACGTTTAATTTCTTTTGTTCCCTGGGCTGAAGTATTCAAGGTTATGTATGTGCCTTCCTCCAAGTCCAGCAGAGTTGAACAGCTATTTGCATGTGCTTGTGTAGAATCTATAGATTTGCAAGTGCCTTCTGCTGGGGTGTTGACTAGAGCTGGGAGGGGCACACAGTGCTGGGCACACCTGTGGGCTTTTTGTAACGAGGTCTGCAGGTGATATGACCTACTAGCCCTCTTGGTGGAGTCCATACAGCATTTAGTAAAAACCAAAACTCTGTTGAGTTTTGCACCCCAGCTTCTGTGAGCTGCCACCCCTTTTCCCTGCTACTAGCTACTCCTAGGCTGTTCAGCCTGCTGATGTCCTCAATTTTATGGGTGGGGCAAGAAAGAGGTGAGTCTTTTGGGTACTGTCTTGTGTGGCTGAGGAAGCTGGGCACTCAGTATGCTCTCACTTTCCCTGTGGGGCAAATCTTACATTGATGGAGTCTCCTCACACAATTCTCCCTTTCTCTTCATGAAGGAGAGATGAACTGTGTAAAGTGATAGTGTTCTCCTTATCCACCTCAATGCATCTATTCTCAGATTTTTTTCATTCAACAGAGTACTAAGGCCTTGCTGCTGGACTCCCCAGCTATCAAAATTGTGCTCTTCTCTGGGGGTGGTTGTCAAAATCACTGTTTCTGTGAAGAATGAGCACTGG
This sequence comes from Suricata suricatta, assembly GCF_006229205.1. Classification (NCBI taxonomy): domain Eukaryota; kingdom Metazoa; phylum Chordata; class Mammalia; order Carnivora; family Herpestidae; genus Suricata; species Suricata suricatta. The sequence goes on along the minus strand of NC_043701.1, from coordinate 38,712,987 downwards.
AAATTCTTGCTGATATCACTCTCCTAATTTCTTCCCTTCTTTACACTGCACTGTCCACATCCATGACCAAACTCAAGTTTCTTCCTTTCTTCAGGACATATCAAAGATCTTTCATGATTATCTTTAATATGACAGGCATCTTTATGATATTCTGTTAGGTGATATGAAATAAAGTGAATAAGTTGAACAAAAGATATAAAATTCCTGATTACTTGTTTAAGTATAAGAAAATAGGCTACTGGAGAAATGGGCCAGAGCAATTATAACAAAATACAAAGCAAGAAAGCAGAAGGTTTCTAATATTTTTTAAAAGTATGTAGTGTACTGTATTAAAAAAGCTAACCCTCAGCAAATGTGATTAAGCTTGCCAGAGTTTTTTTTCTTTTATAGACTGACAGACTTCTTGTTTTTCACAGGCAATGGCTTCCTCTGATGAGTAAGCTCTGTTGACCCCTTTGTTTTTCCTTTGTATGTATCTCAGTTGTAACATTTGCCCCATAGACTTACTATTATGCACACTCCTGTGTCCTTATAAGATATGAATTCCCATAGTGTAGTCTGTTCCTCACTATCTTTCGTGTCACTGTCTAGCATTTTGTGGTTAGAATAAAATATACAATATGTGAATGGAAAGATGAATAAATAAATAGAAGACAGTTGTCTCAGAAACTTCCAAAGGAGAAAACCTCTATAGTCATTTATACGATGAAGAGGAAACAATAATTTAATCCAAAATCTCAGAAAGTGTCTATTCTTATGAACAGCCTGAGGGATCTATGGTGTTTGTTAGTAGAGAAGTACAAGTGTCATAAATACAAGGCATCAATTGTGTAAAGAAAAATGTTTAGGAATTTCAGAAATGGCACTCTCCATTTGGCTCACTACAGAGGATGAAAATTTAGTATATAAGATGGACAAAACAACAAAATCTGGAATTTAAAATGTTTTGAGCAGTGTTTAACAGTTTTTAGATAAACAAGATACCCTGAAGAGAATGAGGAGACAAACTAAAGACTTAAATTAAAATAAACATGAGGCTCCATATATAGAACATTAAACTAAGCCTTCAGAAGAAATAGTAGCTAAGTCATTTCAAACCCAGGGAAAAAAAGAACGTTCACTGATGCTAATGAGTGAAAAACCCTGTTAGAGGTTTTTGGAGAAAAGACAAGTATTTTTCCTAAAAAAATTTATAGAAATTATAATTGACTTAAAGCTAAGACCAGTGATTTTATTTAGGGGGAAGGACCCCCCAGCTAATTGTGAAGTAACACATTAGGTTTCAGCAATCTCATTTCAGAAATCCCTTTAAAAAAACTGGAATATGAACAAAAGCAAAGCTAGATTGGTGGTAGAAGATCTAGAAATTATATCATATGAAGAACAGAAAATTTCACATTATTAGAATATTTAAGTATCTAATAATTAAAACCGACCTGCTAGAAAGCAATATTATGAAGAAGTAATCCTACCATCATTGGAAAAACACTTCTCAGTGAAAAGATAATCATCTTTGTAATGGTAAGGAAAAAATTTCTACCCCAGTGCCATATTTACTTGAGACCTCTATGATCTCTCTTACTCTTAAGATAGCATTTTGAGCTGAAAGAATTAATGGATCTTTGCAAAATATTTTATTGCTACCAAATATAAAAGAGTTGACAACTGTTCACCTGACCACCCCAGTTAAACTTGGAAGTCTTCATGTCACATTAATGCAACCCCTTTCTAAATATTGTTAGTTTCACCATTTTTTTAAATACGCATTTTTATTTTTACTCACTACTCTTACTGCTCTAGTAAACTTTTCTTTCCATCTTAGTGATTTCCTTGCCTCTCAGATCTTCATTCTTGTCACTGTTCAATAATCACTTTGGTAGATAATGTATAAATCAGCTCATTTCTTTCATCTACTTAAAAATGTTCAAGCAAAGGATGAATTTATTTTGGTTTGGTTTTGTATTAAGATGGTTATACAGCCACAGCATAGAAATAACTAAGTCATATTCTGTCACAGTCATCCTCTTCCTCATAAGTTCCTTAAATAAGATTTATGAAAGAGGAAAAATAACAAGAAGGTACTGCTTTCTGGCTTGGACTTCTGCCTGAGATTTGAACTTGTGGTTAGACCAAGAAGTCTTTAACATTCTTCTCAGCTTGACTAATTTTTTTTTTCTTTTCTTAGGGGGAGAAAGAGAGTATGAGTTGGGGAGAGGGGCAGAGAAAATCCTAAGCAGGCTCCACATTCAGTGCAGAGACTGATGTGGGGCTTGATCCCATGACCCCTGGGGTCTTGACCTATGCCAAAATCTGAGAATCTGACACTCAGCCATCTGAGCCACCCAGAGGCCACAGCTTGACTAAACTGTAGACTTGTTTCTTCCATACGATAAGCCACTGACCTCCCATTTTTTAGAGCATTTGAAAATTTATAAACGCAAATTTTTCTGCCTATTTAAAACATATATAAATCTCTTTAAAAACCTCTCTTTGGTTTTAAGACTTAGGGAATTCTAGAAGTGAACCTGGGAGCCACCCATTCAATTGTAATAATTAAAAAAGATAATGTTCCTATGTCCCAGCCTGTGTGGGAGGGTAGGAGTCTAACTTCAGTGGGCCCTGGCTCCAAGTTGTAAAACTACCTCCTGTGATGAAAGAGAAAGTTTAGTTTTCCTTTGTGTAAGCTCAATTAACAAAATTAGAATCTTAGATGCCCTAAGACCCTAGATTTTAAAAGCTGCGCAGCCCCCCTTTTAAGGGGAGTTCATGTCAATCTCTCTCCTCTGTTGCAATAGTCTTTACTAAAATCTTCCTTGCCTTTTTAACTTTGGTGTAATTTTGCACTTTCATAGGGTTTTGCCCATGGGGACAGGACCATTTTTTCCCCTCTAGGATCAGATTTTAAAATCTTAACATAAGCCATCTGTTGAGCCCCAAACATGGGCCTGTTCAAAGAATGATACAGTAGAGGATGAATAAAATGACAGCCTGCTATTAGCCAGCTCTTTCTGGGCCAGTTTGCCTTGGGAGCAAGGAGTAGAACGGCATCAGAGGCAACAAAGTGGCTGGGCTGGACTGGATGAGGGATGGGTGCCTGAGGGAGCCACAACATATGTTTGCTAAAATACACACCAACACATGGAGCCTACTCAGTGTCCTGGAATAGGACCTTACCTAATTATTATTACTTCTTATCATTTAAAGCTGAAGCCAAGGCAAGTGAGCTAATTTGGGAAGAAGAAAGGTAAGTACCTTCAAAAGTTTCCCATTTGATTGTATAATAAATTCCAACCTCAGACTGGAAGCTAACTTAAGACTTTCCATTCCTATGTGATGCAGTGATGAATTGAGTTGTTTGATAGATATTTACTCATCTCTATCTCATTCTTGGGGTTTGTGTGCACTCTTCTGTAATGCATGAGCTTGGCCGTGCGACTTGCTCTGGCCAAAATGGAATGAGCAGATTTGAAGCAAACAAAGGTTTTAAATGTGCCTGCAAGTTTGGCTTGTTCTATTGCACTCATATCATTCTCCATGAAAAGAATATGCCCCAGGTGGCCACTTGTAAAAGGAGGATGGGAGAAACATAGAACAGATCCCATTCCAATCCATGGTTTAGAGACAGGCCCAGATGCTCCAAAGGCTGAAGCAGTGCCACCAAGCCCAGCCAATGCTAGATCAGTTGAACCTGTGTGCAAGACATAGGTTTTTTTGTTTTGCTTTGTTTTGTTTTGTTTTGTTTTACTTTTTAAGCCACTGAGAATCTGAAATTGTTTCTTACGTAGTGAAAATACATGTGGTAGTATACTGCATTTAATTAATATATGTGTCTGTCTCCTGAATTAAACCATGTAAATTAGAAGGCAAAGACTGTCTTTCTGATTTTTATATCTAAGAGCTCAGTACATAGTAGATATTCAGTTACTGAGTCAAATACACAAGTTTGATTGAACTAGCTAGCTGCTCTAAAATGTTAATCAGATTATTCCCATCCAGTACATAATTTACTATTTTTTGAAAACATATTGTAGATTTTACTTTTTGCAGTATGTCTCAAACATTTTTTAGAAGTGGGTGGAATACAAATTTAAAATTCTAGCTATCTGAATAATTTAAAATCCTTTGAAATTAGGTGAATATTTTAACTATGAATACTTCCTGCTGTTGAAATCTAAGAAATGCAGTGGAAAATATCTCCTGTGCTTTTACGTTTATTTGTCAATCATTGATTCATCCAGCCATTCAGCAGGTAACATCTTTTCACTTTCTACCTTTGCAATGCCATTAAAATAAGTAGAACCTGGAATATGGTGTGAAATAGTAACAGAGGGAATCAAGAGCCAAGGACAGAATGGATATAAAAACTAAAAACACGAATGAATGTATACACCGCTTAATAGTACAGATTCTCCGTAACACTAATCATGAAACCAACTAATTTGCCATCACTATTTTTTATTATTGCCACAAAAATCTTTGGTAAAAATTAGTCAGCTATATCTAAACTTCTAGAGATGTTCAAAGTTGTACAAAGGATTAAAAACAAGAATTCCTATCATGCAGGAAGCCCTAATTAAGTATTTAGCATTCTTCTTTTCTGGTCTCTTCATCACTTACCAATCTATCAGTTTGAATTATTGTCCAGGTCTCATTTGTCTCTCACAAGGATGTGGAGGATGTCCGTGCTTATCAAAACACAACATATGTCGGAAGCTGTTACAAAGTCCAAGTGAAAGAATGTGAGAGCTAGAAATTGGATAGTAGCTGTGGATCTAAAAGGGTAGTAGGTATAATTCATATTAATTATTGTGGGCTTGTACATAATTGAATGTGCTGAAGTAAAGAAAAACCAAACAAGCAAATACAAACTAAGGTTTTAATCCTGAGTGATAGATACTTTTATGCCATTACCCAAAAGTGGGCAATCAGAAAGAGGAGCTAACTTGGAAAGAAAGATATTTTCATATATGTGAGTCAATGATGCACAATATGTTTTTCACTATTCACTTGTTATTGTCTATCCAGATGGGAATACTTAGTTTAACTAGGACTCCTGTTTCCCATCAAACTGGCACATATATAGGGACATAATGGCATGAATTAGATTTTAATTTTTTCCTCCCATCCAAACTCTCAATTTAGTATATTGGCTTTAGTAATAATTTGGAGAAGGAAGAGAGAATGAAAGAGGAGGAAAAGGTGGAGGAGGAGGCGGAGACAGGGAGGAAGAAAGAAAAGAATACCCCACCTCCCTATTTTGGTTGTCTCTTTGCCAACCATTATTTACATAAATTATGAATATTAATTCAATTTAGAAAGTATTACATTTCCTTGTGTTCTAGTTAACTTTTCTGTATTTGACTAATGCACAAAACAAGGTCAAAAGAGGTTAATGATTGACCTTTGGTGTAATGAAAATTGGGAAATATTTACTCTGTGAATTGAACTCCACATGGCCTCACATATGACTCTCTTCCATTTTGAAACCATTCATAAGTGTAATAATGGAAAGCTGTTCTAATTTTTTCTGGCCAGAGACATAACTAAATGCCTGTTTTTCCCAATAAAGTATTTATATATGCATATTAATTCAGCTATTTGTCATAACAATGGGAACACCTTAAGGAAAACAAATTTTTTCAGTGGAATTTTAACCTAAATTCAATTTGATGTCAAATCATTACACGTGCATTGTTTTGTACTCTCACATATTTTAGCCCATGAGTTATAAGAAGTTATGATTCCACATCAAGCATTTTTGTTCAGCCAATTTTAAGCAGACGTGTAATATAGAGTAAAAATGGAGAGATCAAAACCTACCGCAAATTGCTATCTGCTGATTCTTGATATTAACTTGCATATATTTTTCTTTACCTCTCAGATATAAAAGACATTATGAATTCTGTAACAAAGAGAATTCTAGAAACTGTTAGTATTTGAGAAGAGTTGGAAATCTATCCCTGTCTTCCTCAGTTAACAGTTTATCAAAAATACAGATGTTTTCTCCTCTGTCTTGAGAATTTTATACATTTCTCCCTTTTCTTGATGTGTGTTCTTAATACCCATTCAAGAGTCACTGTGTTACTTCGCCATAATTACTGATAGGATTGTATCAGTGCCGCAAACATGATGGTATTAAAAACTTCTGATAATATGTAACCCCATTACAAATGAGCTAAGATAATGTGCCAAATATTATATAGTTAACTATTGAGAGGGATATGAAAGAACTCTTTGAGGATAATCTAATTCTCAACCTAATATAATTTTTAATATATTGGTGATACTTCTGCCAAAGGAAATTGGTAGATATAACCATCAGTCTTTTAGAGAATGATGAACATTCCTTCTACTTCTTCCCAGGGTATTGGTGACTGGGCAGAAATAGTTTTCTTTTTCTTTTTCACCAGCATTAGCGATTATAGAGAAGAAGACCAGACTATCCAGAAGTCATTTTAAAGTACCCAGGAATGTAAGAATGTTTTATGTCAGTGAATCCTAAAATTATGTATTCTCTCCTTTCCATAATGCTTATGTCCTTACAAGTTGAAGCAGAAACCTCGAGACATGCAAGTGAACAGCTTGTTCCACATGGTGCCATGTGCCCATTTCAGATATATACGGTAATCTGAGAAAGATAAGAGATTCTTCAAGATATATTTTAGAGTTAATGGAGATACACTTTTAATTCAAGTTGTAGATAAAAGAGATAATTAATCAAAACAAACCACTTGTTGGTAATGAGACTAACATGCCTGATACTACTCATTAGACATTTAATGAAAAATGTGTTAATCCAAAAAGGAGTGGTTATTTGAATCTTATAAAAAAAAAGCAAAAACATAAAACACAAAATCTGTAGTGGCAAACTCTGGTGGTAATATCCAAGAGAGGGTGCTTTACCTGATGTAGTTCTCAACTGTCAGTCACTTAACCCAGAGAATCCTGCCTGTAAAATGAACATACGATACTGTTGCAGACCAAAGCCATTAAAGGTTGCTTCTTCCATTCAAGGACCACTAGTCAACCTTCAATTAATGATTTGGTTTCCTGTATAGATCTACCTATAGGGAGAAAATGTTAAGATTATGAAATGAATTGTCCCCTTTAAAATGAATAAGTGAACATTCTGTTTTTTACAAAGAAATCTCATTATCTTGATTGAAGGTAATTGGTTAAAGGGAATTGGTTTCTGAGGAGATTGATGCATTCAATGTCTTTTAACATTTAGTTTGTGGAGTCTTCAAGTTGATCATTAGGTCCTACACCAAAGGGAATTCACTAAGGCAATAATGGGCCCCTCTGAGGCCTCTCTAAGCCTCAGTCCCTGGAGAAATAATATTGTCCAGTGACTAAGCGAAAAATAATTATATCTGTTTTCACCTTTTATGTTTATTTAATTAACCAAGATTTATTGTGTGCCCACTATGTGCCAAATATATAGTTTTGATACATATTTAAATCCCATTCACATACTTTGTAATCTGGCCATGTTTTACCTACTTTCATTTTTTTCACATGTTGATGGAGCAATTGGTTTTATGTGACTCAGTGAAATTGTCAATACATTGATGAAGTTTTCTGCATAAAACCTAAAGCACTGTTGCATCTGATAATGTTAACATCAGTATGCCTTAATATTTCTTCATATTACACATTCACACTTGCAGTTGAACCTATTCTTCAACACATTGTTTTGCTCCTCTATTGATGATCTATGGTGCTGTAGTCTTTACTGCATTGAAAAAACAGATAGCATCCATTAAAATATTGTATTTTATGTGGAACAATGGGAATACTAAAAATGATTGATTTTCATGATGAGATTTGAAAACTCAAAATTATACCAATCTAATAATCAAAATTACACCACATAATTTTGTGTTGTGATGATAATTACATTATCCCTCAATGTCTCATTTGGCCTCTTCCTTTGAAATAGATAACATGGTTAGATAGGGAAAGAATGAATCTGCCTAACTGGTATCTGCCAACACAAGCCTCTAGTCTTTGATACCTTTTATTGTTTCTGAAATAAGTAATACAGTTTTCTGGGATGAGATTTAGTAGCAAAGTCATTCTTCACACTCAGCATTCTTTGAAACCACTGCACAACTGGTGTTTCAAATTAATAGAATTAAAGTTGTACACTAGAGAGTGAATGGACTCAGGATGTAAGAGCCCTTTCTTAATAGCACCTAGCTGTGTGATAAGAAGTACTTCAATTAAAACCAAGTTCAACATTTGACATGTAATTACCTATGTTTTGGTTTCCTCACTGATATTAATTTTGTGAAGATGTTCTTACATATTTTCTATAGAATACTTTTAAAGTGAGGTTTTTCAAAACCAAGAAGTATATTAATCCTTAATCATGGATGGCTTTGTAAAGGGAACAGAGGTACTCACCAAGAAACCACTACTCATAGTCCAGTATTTATTTCAGTAACACACAACCTGAACAGTGAAAAAGTTCAGCTTAATCTTCATTCATGAATCTTATGTATTCTAATAATTATTTAATCTTCATTTATTAATCTTCAGGTACAGAAATAAGATCTCTGATGTCTTTGACCTGAATAAAATATATGCAGTTTTCTATGACAACACTCATTTTTATTTTTATAATCCATTAATTTAATATAATTATATCATAATGAGCTTAGGACTTTGCTAATTCATCATCAAAGCAATTAGTTCATTATGCAAATAAATTGATGTGTCTACTGAGAGTAATTTCTGGCTGTCATGATGGCGATTCAAAAATTCACCAGCCTTCCTACCCGGTCTCTGCCCAGTTTCCCTGACAGTCTGCTTAGAATGGCAGTTGGAAGCTTCGGTTCTGGAGTTCAGAAAACCAGAGTTGTGTCCTAATACCATATATTCACTGATTTTCCTGAACATTAGGAAGTTATTTGTCCTTTTCAGCCTCAGTTTTCTCCTCTGTTAAATGGAAACAATGATAGTACTACAACTTACATTGTAACTGCAAAGATGTAGTAAGAATCCTGGGCAGTATTGGAGAAAGGGGAATCCTCTTACACTGTTGGTGGGAATGCAAACTGGTGCAGCCACTCTGGAGAGCAGTATGGAGTTTCCTCAAAAAGTTAAAAATAGAACTACCCTACCATCAGCAATGGCACTACTAAGTATTTATTAAAAAGATACAAAAGTACTGATTTGAAGATATATGCACCCTGATGTTTATAGCAGCATTACCAACAGTAGCTAAATTATGGAAAGAGTCCATCAACTGATGAATGGATAAAGAAGTCATAAGATATCTATTGATCGTGTGTGTGTGTGTGTGTGTGTTGCAGAATATTATACAGCCATCAAAAGAATGAAATCTTGCCATTTGCAATGATGTACCTACAGCTAGAGTGGTTATGCTAAATGAAATATGTCAGAGAAAGACAGATATCATATGATTTCACTCGTATGTGGAATTTAAGAAAGAAAACAGATGAACATGGGAGAAGAAGAGAGAGAGAAACAATAAAATAAGACTCTTAACTATAGAGAACAAACTGAGGGTTCTTGGAGGGAAGTGGGCCGGGGAGATGGTGTAAATGGGTGATAAATGGTAAGAAGGACACTTCTTGTGATTCTACTCCTCAAACTAATATTACACTATATGTTAATTAACTAGAATTTAAATAAAAACTTGGAAAAAAAAAGAATCCTGGGCAACATATTTAGGACAGTGCATTAGCAAACATTAGTTTTCTTAAGGCAGACTAATAGTACCACCTATCATTTATAGTTGTCTTCTAAAAAGTTTGGGTATTCAATAGACTAAACCAAATGGATAAAAGAAACAAGCTAGGATAGAAACAGAATATAGAAAATAAGGAACTTTTTTCTGTAAGACATCTGAGAAAAGCTAATGACATAATTGGTCAACTAATTTGACTTTAAGTTTCTTGGTTACAAAGCAATGTTCTGCTAAAAAAAAATGTGAATGAATTGTTAGTGGGGATTTTAGTCTAGAATAGCATTTATCAAAGTATTTCCTAAAATCATATTGGGTTAGTAATCTTATATAATCTGGACTAATTGTTGAGATATAATTACATTACACTAACAGATACCACAGATAGCAATCAAGTTCATGAATCCTTCAACTGGGTCAAAAACCTGACATTTTGAAGTTCACATCTGTACTAAGAGTTGGTTCATCAGTGTGTTTTCATTCTAATTTTTCATGGTGTAAAATGGAAAATCTTTTTTTTTCCTGAAGAATTTATATATATTATAGTTGGGCTTGATGTAAATAGCAGTTAGGTTTTGTGTTCCAGAAACAACATGCAATGATGATGTTAATCATTCTTTCACTTTTTATTGAGTGGAATCAATTCGGCAATTGCAGCTTTGGGGGCAGTAGATTTGCTATTTATCACTAACATTCTGGTATTGCATTCAGAATCTTCTAACTATTAATTTTATATCAAATTTACATTTTTATTGTTTCCAGAGTGCATTTATTTTTGAATATTTATTACTTAAGAAGTTTTGGCACTTCTAAAACAACAGCTTTCTCAGCACAATAAGTTGCTATTTTGTTACTGATCGTGGATTCCATTTACATATACTAATTCTGTGTGATTACTCTCTAAACTTCTTGGTAATTTTCAGAAGGTTGTGCAGGTGTTTTGGAACTGTTAAGTCTTTTCCTGGAACTTATCTTCTGCCATGCTTTTAAGCATATAGTTTATTCAGTAGTGTTTAGGTTACCGTTTACTTGAGTCAGTTTAAAACAACTTATTATCTTTATAATATTGTATTGGTTTTGGTAAATTACTTTGATCTGACCTTTTTTAAGTGCTCTGTTTCATTTAAAGACATAGCTGACTATCCTCTTTATCTTTTATCTCCACATATTAAGTAGCTGTGAATTGATCTGGTCCTAAAAATCTACAAACTCCACACAATATTATGTGACTGAGTAGGGCATTAAGTGAAAATTATTTTAAATGGTTATTGTACTTTATTATGTGTGTGTGTGTGTGTGTGTGTGTGTGTGTGTGTGTGTGTGTAATTTAGAGGTTACCTTTCAACTTCCAAATGTAAGATCTTCCTAAGATCTCTTTTCAAATTCAAGTCCTTTCCATACCCTTCAATATTCTACATAATCATACCTTTGGCTACTATTCTTTCCTCATCTTCTTCCATCTTTTCTTTCCTTCTGTGTTCTCTATGCTGACTTCCTGGATACTCCTCAGACTTGCTTCTCCTCACAGGGCCTCTGCTGCTTTTTTCTGGAAGTCTTCCCAAATAGCATGACTTACTTTTAGCACATCTTTTAGATTTCTGCTGAAATGCTGTCTGCTCAGAGAGGCCTTCCTTGACCATATATTAAAATTGCACCTTCTTGTATTCTCCTTTCCCTTGCATTCCTTATTTTTCTTTATAGCACTTATCACTGCTTGAACTTTCATTGTCTATTTATTTAATTATCTCTTTATCATCTCTTGTGTTCAATGAAATATAAGTACCAAGTGAGGTAAATCTTATCTTTTTGTACTCCAGTGTATCTCCAGGATATGGAAGAGTGCCTGATGGATACCAGATACATGTTAAGGTAACAAATGAATTAATTCCTTCATATACTCTCATATCCTTATAGATGAGGAAAAATGAGTATCATTTTATAAAATTTCTCCTAATAACCAGGGCATTTATTAACGATAATGTTATTATTCAAAAGTGGGAGTTACCATGATTCTTTTATTGTTATTGAAGTATGTGTGAAAGGAAACAACCTCATAGCTTAGGAAAGGTTAAGACACTCTCAAACTTTCAAAACGCTTCTAAGTGAGTCTCTATCTCTTTTTATTGTGTGCATAGAATAAATATATATAGGTCGATTATCATCATAAGTTAGTTTATTCACCAATTTATTTACATATCAGTATTTTATCCACAGAGCATGGATGTTTAAATTCTTATCCCCTGACCATATTATCTTTTATTTTCAGGATTATATTTTACTCCTATAGCCAGTTTCTTAATAGTTGCAAAAAGTCTTACACAAATTTTATCTAAATCCCCCTGTAAGATTAAGTAGTCTGTTTTGATCACGTGATTGTGTGTCTGAATATATATGACATAGAGTTAATAAAAAGCCGATGAGTAATTTATTGTTAGAGTCTAAAATATATTTAACTTGATGGATGCCTGTAAACCTGACTATGAATCAGATGGCAGCATAATCTTAATATTGGCAAAAGTGAAAAGCAAAGTTACGGTTTTATGCTAATACTCTGTATTTGATGGCTGCTCAAGGATATAACTATTGTAAGATTAATCTGAAGAAAGCAGAAGCCAGTCTCTTTCAATCAATGATTCTGAACACAAAAATCCTTCTTTTCTGTTTGTAGAGAAAATAGCAGAATCTTTCCAAATTGTGGAAAGCAAACTTTGAAAATTTTATTTGAAACAAGGTAATGAGTGGTAGCATAGAAAAGTGGGAATTTTTCTTCTCTGGACAATTTTAAGTTCTTTATAAAATGCAGGATAAATATAAATTGTTTAAAGTAGACAGTAATCTAGATCCCTTAATATGTGTGTAATCATATCTCAAATTAAAGGTATTGTAATACATATTTTAATCTTGGCCTAATCTTGAAACCACAAAGTAGAAAATGTTGTGTGTTAATTAATTCTATGTATCCAATATAAGCTCTTTTAGGAAACTAGACAAAAATCTTTTTTTAACAAATTTTTAAAAATATTTATTTTCGTGAGACAGAGTGCAAGTGGGGAGGGTCAGAGAGAAGATGACACAGAATCTGAAGCAGGCTCCAGGCTCTGAGCTGTCAGCACAGAGCCCAATGCTGGACTCCAACCCATGAACTGCGAGATCATGACCTGAACCAAAGTCAGACGTTTAACCAACTGAGCCACTCAGGCGCCCCCAAACTAGACAAAAATCTTAATCAAAAGAGTAATTACCAAAGTGTGTTACAAAGAAAAGATACCATATATCTAGAAATTGTCGAGAGAATATATAAAACAGTATTCCATGGTTCTATTGGATATTGTTTAATTGAACATTATACAGTAATCAGAAGTTAAAACACTGGAACTTTTTATGTTCTGTGATATCAGACACTTAGATTAAGAGCTCTAAGATTTATCTTCATTCAAAAAATTTTGAAATCTCAACTAGCTTTAGTCTCCTAAGAAAAAGACCTAAAATAGAATAAATTTGTAATTTAGGCAATACATCTTCATTTCAAGTACTTTTCCTCACTCTTTGGTCCTTTTCCCCAACATTGTAGACACATAAAGTCAGGTCAGAACTCCATCAAGGCTCTACTGTCCGCTGGATAATGTTTAGATGCTAAGAGTCATGTATTATCTAGTCAGATACATTTTAAAATATTTTGTTAGATAATTTAATGTTTTAATGCAATGATCATCAAGCTGTGTCATTATAGTTCTAGTAAGTCATACCACAGATTACATAGTTGTAGATAGATTTTTGTCAACTTCCATGTATGTTCTCTACTCAAACTATTCTACTTGACAACACTCTGGATGGGGATGTCTTGACCATTCTCTTTTTCTATCTTCCCTTTCAAATTGTCTTTTCTCCCATTTCACCGAAAACAAGAAGACCACAAAGATGAAGATGAATAAGAAGAAAAGGCATCTATCTTTAATATTATTGTGATGCATTTCCCAAAGTTGTATAAAATTCCATAGTTACACAAGAGAAAGATAATTCAAAATATTTGTGTCATCTGAGCCTTTTGTACCAAGGTAGCAAGAAGCCAAGTTAGGGTTTTATGTCTTTTCTCATCTATTACATATCCCTAAAGACATCACTGTACTTCAGGGAGTGCATAAAACTTAGAAGTTGTATGGCTGATGGTGACAGATTTGGAGGTAAATAAAATATAGATCTTTTAGTTTTGTCAGTTCATGGGTATTTTCTATCACAGCCAGTTATTTCTTTTTACATTATTCTCCACTTAAATAGTACCATTAAATCTGTGATGTGCTTTGATAGACCTCCTACAAATATGGTTGTTCTAGTAATTTTCAAAACTTTGATATTTTATCTCCAAAGATGAACATGTGGCAGTAATGAGCCCCTAAAGTAGCTTTATTAAGATACATTTTAAATTCCATAACAATTTGGAAATTGGTTGATTGCAAAAAAATTTAGTGTGGATTAACATGAGTTTTGACATTCCCTTAATATGATTAAATAGAGGACCTTAAACTTGCATCTTTATGATGTGCATTTATTTATTTACTTATTTACTTAATATAGTTTATTGTCAAGTTGGTTTCCATATGACACCCAGTGCTCTTCCCTACAAGTGCCCTCCTCCATGCCCATCACTCATTTTCCCCTCTCCCCCACACCCATCAACCATTAGTTTGTTCTCAGTATTTAAGAGTCTCTTATGGCTTGCCTCCCTCCCTCTCCATAACTTTTTTCCCCCTTCCCCTCCCCATGGTCTTCTGTTAAGTTTCTCCTGATCCACATATGACTGAAAACATACGGTATCTGTCTTAGCATAATACCCTCGAATGCCATCCATGTGGGTACAAATGGCCAGATTTCATTCTTTCTCATTGCCAAGTAGTTTCCATTGTATATATAAAGCACATTTTCTTGATCCATTTGTCAGTTGATGGACATTTAATCTCTTTCCATGATTTGCTATTGTTGAAAGTGCCACTATGAACATTGGGATACATGTGCCCCTATGCATCAGCACTCCTGTATCCCTTGGGTAAATTCCTAGCAGTGCTATTGCTGGGTCATAGGGGAGTTCTATTTTTAAGTTTTTGAGGAAACTCCACACTGTTTTCCAGAGGGGCTTCACCAGTTTGCATTCCCACCAACAGTGTAGGAGTGTGCCCGCTTCTCCACATCCTCGCCAGCATCTATAGTCTCCTGATTTGTCCATTTTAGCCCCTCTGACTGGCATGAGGTGGTATCTCAGTGTGGTTTTGATTTTTTATGGTGTTCATTTAGAAATGAGATCATGGATGGGCTGCCTGCGTGGCTCAGTCAGTTAAGCATCCAGCTCTTGACTTTGGCTCAGGTCATGATCTCACAGTTCATGGGTTCTCTCTCTGTCCCTCTCTCTCTCCCTCATCCTCCACTCACACTGTCTCTCTCAATATAAATAAATAAGCTTTAAAAAAAAAAAGGAGAAATGAGACGGTGGAAAAGTAAATTCCTTTAACATGTTTAATTAAAAAAGGAAGTAAAACTTTTTTCTAAGAGGAAGTATAATTTGACTGATTCTTTAAGAATTGGCCTTTACCATTATGTGATATCAGACTTTTTTTTCACTTTTGCAGCCAAGTCTGGAGTCCATTAACGTCTTTTACGGAGCTAGGGTATATGAGTCTTGGGCATAGAAAAAGGAGGTAACACAGTCATTTCTTTGTGAACATACTAACAACAGATCTTGTTGCATACTAGTTAAACATGTGTTGTTAGTAGATCTCTTAACTATGGAATGCTTTTAGCAGAATGTTCCCGGTTGTCTAGGATTCCTTACGACAAACCATTAGTCCCTGCATTTATGTGGGAGTACTCTCTGGGAAAATGGCATATTAACTATATGAACTATCCAAGTATAAAATGGAAATGTTTGTTGCATGAACCAGATGGTTATTTTCTTATATAAAGAGAGTGACCATAAACTTTACCTGTAAAACCCTTATGTTAATCTGTTCCAGAGTATGTCAGATCCAGAAGGAATCTGGGGAGTAACTTCAGGGGTTCAGGATCTCTCCAGCATTTTGTATGGGACCTCTTCATGAGATTATGAGAAAGCCTTGATACTGGATAAGACCTGTGATACAAGTAAGTCTAATTTGTCAATCCAATTCTCTATATTATCTCAACTGGTTTCTAATTCTTTTCTTAACAATATGGAGAAAAGGCATAGTCAATTTATTAGCTGGTTGACAAAAATATTTTTTATGAGAAGTAACGAATTTTTGGCATGCAATTGAGAAGCTATTGACAGTAATTGAATGACAATACTGTAAGATCGTGTCTTCTGTTTTCAACAACTTATTTTTGTGAGCTGTGTTCCTCAGCAGGCACGTGTGCACAAATAAAAACACTATATCAACTTTAGAGGCAATAAGACTCTATACTTATTCCTCAAGTCCATGTTGCAGATACAAACAGGCAGACAAACAAAAACTAGTACACATTCAAGTAGGCAGTTATTGTTTTTGTTTGTTACTTCTTGGAAGCTGCCCCTGTTGGGAGTCTAGCCTTCAAGTTTCAAAAGATTTTGAAATTAGCTTCTATAGGGGCACCTGGTTGTCTCAGTTGGTTAATATTTGACTTTGGCTCAGGTGTTGATCTCATAGCTCTTGAGTTCAAGCCCTTTGTCAGGCTCTGTGCTGACAGTTCAGAATCTGAAGCCTCCTTCAGTTTCTGTGTCTCCCTCTGTCTCTGTCCCTCCTTTACTTTTGCTCTCTCTCTCTTTCTCACTCTCTCCCAAAAATAGATAGACATTAATAAATGTATATGGAATTAGCTTCTCTAAACCTAAGTTTAAACCTGTCCTGGAAAACTGTATAATTTTCCTTGGTATAAAATAGACTTTCACTGACATAATGAATTGCCTTATTAAATGTTTACTATTACTTTTATAAATAATAAGCCCATTTCCTAAATTTTAGGAAATAAAAAAATGTAAAAGAACTAAAAACCATCTCTTCTCTCATTAACCAAATATACACACTGCTAGAATTCAAGTATATTTCTTTTTATTTTCTCTGTTGTTATCATTTATAAAATGTTAGTGAATATCCTTTTTAAAATTTGGAATCATAGGACTTCATTCAGATCTTTCACTCAAATTTAAGTCATTAGCATTTTCTTGTGTTACTATATATACTTTGAATGCATGACTTTAAAGGGTGAATAGTATACTACCAAAAATAAACTAAATATATTTCAATATTCTGTGACCAATAATGGTATCCTGATCATTTTTAATAAAAATTGTTGCCTAAACTCTTATTTCTAAGAAGATCTATCAAATAGCATCTCTGGATCAGGAGGTTTGTATAGACTGCTACAGTGGTGAGTAACAAAAATTCCCATCTCTGAACAATCTCCACATCAGTTGGTATTGTTTGAAAAATGCTCTCCACTTTGATGGGTGAAGAATTTTAATTTGCCTTTCTGATTACTTAGGGTTGAATGTTTTTCTTTTCTTTTCTTTTTTTTTGCATATGAAAGTTTTTCTCTCATGAATGTTAAGGAATATAAACTTGATAATGAAAGGTGCTTTCCATTTTATCCATTTTTTCATGATATCCCCAATAATTAAAAATATAAAACTCTCTTTATGGTTATTTTATTTTTTAATTTTTTATGTTTATCTATTTTTTAGAGAGAGAGAAAGAGAGACAGAGCGTGAGCAGGGGAGGGGCAGAGAGAGAGGGAGGAATAGAATCTGAAGCAGGCTCCAGGCTCTGAACTGTCAGCATAGAGCCAGACACAGGGCTTGAACTCATGAACTGTGAGATCATGACCTGAGCTGAAGCTGGACGCTCAACTGACTGAGCCACCAAGGTACTCCTCTTTTATGGTTTTTTATTAGACAGGATTCAAGGTCAGTCATTTCAGAACATGCACAAAGAGCCTGCTCTCTATAAAAGATTATTTTTTCAAGAAAACATCATTTCCTATTACATGGGAGAAGACTAATTGTCTCTATTGGGCACATCAAGATTAAGGGGCCATTGTAGCAGACATGAATTTTGATTTGCCCTGAAAAATAATGTACAGGTTTTTTTCACAGTTCTATCTCTAGCTGTTCTGTTTCAAAAATATAAAACAAATGATTTATATATAGCTAGCAGAAAATATAGAACATTGGAAAAATTAAAAAAAAAAAAAAAGCTTATCATTTCCCTAATTGCAAAGGACCTTATTGGTCCTGGAATTGTATCATCCCATAAAGTACCTGTGAAAAATTCTGAAGTACATTTGAAGTGGAAGCCAAAAATCACACCTAAGAGCTGCTGATGTGGTATACATTTTTGTTGGATTATTTTTAGTTCTGCTAGCTGAGATCAAGCGTTGCTATCTTATTTGCATTTGCATCCCCCTCTTCTGTAAAAATTAGCAATTCTCCTTCACAGTTATCTATAGAGTCAGTTTAATGACATTGACATTAATTTCCTACAGAGGTTAGACTGTTTTTCACAGTGAAACATTTCTGTAAACTGCACTTAGCAAAAGGAGTCTTTTAAAATCAAAATTTGTACTACAAATGTCTGAGTTTTATATTCTTAGCTTGACTGAAAGGTTGATATCATTCAAAAGTTACAAATAAAGTTTGTTAGAATACAGAACTATTTACAAATATATTTTATCAGATAAACCATTGTTTCCGGGCAAGAAGATTAAACACTAGCAGAGAAGAACCTTTAGTTATTGAGATTTTTTAAATATAATTTATTGTCAAGTTGGCTAACATACACTGTATACAGTGTACTCTTGGTTTTGGGGGTAGAGTCCCTTGATTCATCACTCACATACAACACCCAGTTGTATGTAATGCCTTCACCTCAATGCCCATCACCTATTTCCCCCCTCTCCTCCCCCACCCCCATCAATCCCCAGTTTGTTCTCTGTATATAAGAGTCTCTTATGATTTGCCTTTCTCCTTCCCTGTAATTTTTCTCCTTCCTTTCCCCCATGGTCTTTTGTAAAGTCTCTCAAATTCCACATGAGTGAAAACATGATATCTGTCTTTCTCTGACTGACTTATTTCACTTAGCATAATACTCTCCAGTTCCAGCCACATTTCTACAAATGGAAGGATTTCATTCATTCTCATTGCCAAGTAGTATTCCATTATATATATATATAATCCACATCTTTATCCATTCATCAGTTGATGGACATTTAGGCCCTTTCTATAATTTGGCTATTGTTGAAAGTGCTGCTATAAACAATGGGTACATGGGCCCCTATGCAGGGATGAGTGAATGGAATAACTGGCAGGTTTCTATTTTTCTTGACTGCACCAGCTGGTTAATAAACTTAAATTAAGTAATTGTTGTATTTCACATTTATGTATTCCATGGGCCATACATTCTTATAAAAATAGATTTAGAGGACTACAAGGCTTTGTATGGTACAAACAGTTCAATATGAAAATTGAAGTCATTGGAGGAAACACAATAGCTATGTACATATATAGGTTTTGTTTTAGTCTATTCTGGTTTTCCCAAACAGGGTGATTTTTACCCTGGAGGGATATTTGGGAATGCATGCACACATTCTTGGTTTCCCTGACTGGAGGAGTGCTACTAACGTCCAGTGAGTGGAGATACCCCCTCAGCTTTAGAATACCTTTTCTCTTCACTGTTCTATGAGTTTGACTTGCTCATTTATACCTTTGTACTTTTACTTGGATATTTTTCATTAATTAGGAAGTGTTTTCCATTTTTGTTTGAGAAGCTAAATCTACCTGGGCTTCAAGGGCTGTAGCACTAATCACTCCCTTCTCCATTCGGACCCCTCTGACTCTTCAGGCTGTCATTCTTGGTCTGCAGTTCTGTTTAAAACTTCGTATCAAAGGAAAAACTGTACCAGACAAAGATAAACAGGCTAGAAAGACTTTATTCCAGACTATTGCAATAAGAGACACTAAACTCAATTCCACTGAAATGAAAGGAGAAAGAGTTTTTAAGTCTGCCTGATCTAGTGGAAAAATACTGGAGGCATTGGCGATGGGACACAGAGATGGAAGGATGTGGTTTGGGATGTCATTCCTGAGTTTGAAAATGGTTTTATCTGTGAATAGATTATCAATGCTAGCCAATCAACACCTACTAAAGCAACTATTCTACCCTTGCACAGAGACCAAAGGAGAAGGGTGTTCTTTTCCCCAGTGTTTACATGTTAAAGATATGTTTCCCAGGTTCCTGAGAAGGACATTTCCTGGGTTGTAAAATTGTCAAAAAGCTGGGAGAAGGTTTACATCTATTTCAAAGGGGCAGAGAGAGACTTCACAGTTGTAAGTTTTATAAAGTAAATGCACTAAGAAAAGGGAAGTCAAGGGCCTATAGTTAGGAAGGAACCTGTATAAAGTATAGTCAGGCTGGGGGGAATATTAATGCCATCCTGATCATTTGTTATAGAGTTTGTTCATTACTTCTTTAAAGAGTTACCCATTTCTTCCAGTTATGTGAAGACGTCTATAAAGAATCTTTCATTCTTTTTTAATCTAAGCAGAGTTGGCTGTTGTTGTTTTGTGTGTGTCTGTGTGTGTGTGTGTGCTCAGTATACAGAGTAAAATGCACGGAGATGGTGGTTATAATTGTGTCTACCTTGGCAATAATAATTTTATTGAATTGGGCTGAAATTCTCAGGTCAAATCCTTAGCTATAAATGACCTGAGATTTTTATTCAAAACTTTATGATGAAAAGAAAATAATTAACTACATTATACTATTAAGTATAGCATACTGACTTTATACATGTTGTGCTATATAAGTGAAAAATCCTAAACATGAGTATTAAATTATAGTCTAGTTTATGAATGAAATGGTTGGCTTTGGAACCAAATATGTATGGGGGATCAAGTCCCAGACTAATCACTTACTAACTCACGAACTCTGTCAGAGCTTTAGTTTGTCAACTATAAAATGGGTCTAATATACCTGCTTCATAGATTACCTTAAAAGTGAAGCTATTTTTGCTCTCTTTGCATCTTCTCCTTGAATGGTCTGGTCTGGTCTCCTGATATCAAATATCATTTAAATATGAGGAAGTTCAAATCTCCTATCTAAAAGAGCATCCTGAGCTCAGGATCCACATACGAGCTGTCTAGTGGCTGTTCACTTAGCTTTCAAATGAAACCTCATACCTGACATATCCAGAACATGAAATAGCTCCTTTATCTACATAGCTGCTAAAGATTATGGAACTATGGAGGGCCATTTTTTCTCTTTCTATCCCATGAGAAACTGTGACTAATCAATTCAGATATTTGCAGTTTTACCTCTTAACCATTTCTCAAACTTGTCCACTTTCTTCCAACTCAACTGTTATCTCCTATTTCATGCTACTGTTTGTTCTTAATGATGATTTTTTTTTCATTTTTCTTAATCCATCCTGGCCTTTCTATAATCTAGCTCCCACCAGAAATCTCTAAAGCACAATTCTGGTTACTTTAGCTGCCTGCTAATTCCCAGAGTTTGGTATATAGTAGGCACTCAAAAGTTGGTAACTAATATTGTTATGGCTATTATTATTATTGTTGTTGTTACTTTATTACTGTTATATAAGTTTTCAAATCTCCATATCCTGGGATTAGTGAAAAATACATACCCACATAAAATGGTGAAATAGCTTTTTTTTCTAATTTATTCTTCAATTTTTATTTAGATCTCTCTAAATTCTACTGGTTTTTTTGTGGATAACTCTCTGTTATTTTTTCCTTACTAGCTTGTGCTGGGTGTTGTACAGAATATTTTGGATCATTGGATCATTGGCCCTCTTTTGGTGGTTCTTTGGCTTAAAAGCATTTGTAAGGTTTAAGGGAAACCTTTCCAAGTAGAGCATGGCCAAGATACCTGACATAAGCTAACTGGAATATTCAAATTAAAATAATCTAACTATGGTCCTATTAGAATAATTTCCAAAGCAAAGAAATCTAACCAGGCCAGCTGAGTTATAAATACCTGTTCTCAACTAATGTAACTATATTGTGATTCATTGAACATGTTGGACTATATACAAATTTTAAGCAGAGATTGTGCTTTAAATATTTTGTGTTTTCTATAGCTTCTAAAGCCATGCTAGGCATGTAGGAGATAATAAATATTTAATTGATGATGGATTGTTATTCAGGGACTTGAAGTAATTAAAGTGTATCTGGAGAGGACTTAACTCATATTTTAAAGAAGTAGCTTGAGTGTTTGTAAGTAATCTAATTTGCTTGTTATATACTCTGATCTGAAGCTTTTGGATAGAACCTTTCTCTTTATCCATTATACTCCCACTTACTGTCAAGTACTAACTCTGTTCGAGCGCATATTATTCTGTCTTGCCACTATTTGTTTACATGTCTTCTCTACTCTTTGAATACAGGGAAAGTATCTAATTCATATTTATCCCTTCTCCTTGGTCTTCCAAGGGACTCAAATGTTTGTTGAATTGATGAACTAATTAGTGTAGGATTTTTTAATTTTTTTTATAAATTTTTTAAATAGTTTATTGTCAAGTTGGTTTCCATACAACACCCAGTGCTCTTCCCCATAAGGGCCCTCCTCCATCACCACCACCTCTTTTCCCCCCTCCCTCTTCCCCTTCAACCCTCAGTTCATTTTCAGCATTCAATAGTCTCTCAAGTTTTGCATCCCTCTCTCTCCCCAACTCTGTTTCCCTCTTCCCCTCCCCCTTGTCCTCCATTAGGTTTCTCCTGTTTTCCTGTTAGACCTTTGAGTGCTAACATATGGTTTCTGTCCTTCTCTGCCTGACTTATTTCACTTAGCATGACACCCTCAAGGTCTATCCACTTTCCTACAAATGGCCACATTTCATTCTTTCTCATTGCCATATAGTACTCCATTGTATATATATATACCACATCTTCTTGATCCACTCATCAGATGATGGACATTTTGGCTCTTTCCATGTTTTGGCTATTGTTGACAGTGCTGCTATGAACATTGGGGTACATGTGCTCCTCTGCATCAGCACTTCTGTATCCCCTGGGTAAATCCCTAGCAGTGCTACTGCACACCAGTCAGAGTGGCTAAAATGAACAAATCAAGAGACTATAGATGCTGGCGAGGGTGTGGAGAGACGGGCACCCTCCTACACTCTTGGTGGGAATGTAAACTGGTGCAGCCCCTCTGGAAAACAGTGTGGAGGTTCCTCAAAAAAACTATCCATAAAACTCCCTTATGACCCAGCAATAGGATTTTTTAAAAGGCAGAATTGGTGCAGAGGGGAATAAATATATTTCACTGGAAATTTTCAGGATGATAGAAACTTTACCCCTCAAAAAAGAGGGCAGTAGTATCAGAAATTAATATTGGTATGTTAAACCCAAAGTCTTGATGTCCTGATGTGTTTTGTTTATAATAATATGTGAATGCTTGGAGAGGAGTTATTTTTCTGGAAGCAGCAATTAGTATCTTTCAGACTTTATAGAACACAAACAAATTTAGCAAAACATAAGTGGATCAAATGCTCTCGAATATAGTTTCTTTAAATGCTATGAGCTAATGATTTGGATATTATTGGAGAGTTACAGAGTTTAAGGCATGAATTATTAATAACTGAGTGAAGAGTTGTACAAGAGGAGAAGACCATCAATTCAGAAAACATGGCTGTTTTACCATGGGAATGCCCATGGTGCTTGGAAAGTAGACACAAGAAGGTAAGGAAGGGATTTTGGCTCAGTAATTGAGCACTTATAAACTCTCTGTTCAGTAGTTCAGCTTTTTCCAATGCATCCTAGAGAGAGAGACTCTTGAAGCTAAATGGAATTGTGTATTCAAATTACAACACCCGCCCCCCATAGGGGAAAACAGAGATTGAAAGCAGGAAGAAAAGACATACTAGGCAATGGTCATGTGGAAAAATAATTTAAGTTTCTGAGGTTTGAAGAGAAGGTGAGATATTTCCAAGGCCATGTAGAATGATATTAATCCAAATTACATTTTCTAAATACCTATTATGAGCGATATGTTGTGTGAAAAGCCCTCATATACATTTCCATATTAATTTAATGGAATCCTAAGTACTTTATTTGGGCAGAAGAGTAACACCATATCAAGACTAATCTTTCATATCTTCAATTGGTTCTGAAAAAGCTATTTTACATGAACAATTCTTCTTGGATTAAGAAGAGTCTACTTCTTTTCACCTTCCGACTCAACCCTCATTGAGTGAGAGGTGATGCTCACTTAAAATTAGAGCTGTTTAAGAAAAGAACAGAGAGGGATGTTGGTAAAAGAAGTGGTATGTAAGTCTTTTGCATTATCATCCTTAATGTGCATTTGTGAAACTGTTATCCTCAGACTATTGTAGTTAGAGACAAGGACTGGAATAATGAAATTGTAAGACTTTCCATAAATAAATAAATAAATAAATAAATAAATAGATAGATAGATAGATAAATAGATAAATGTAAGATTTACTTCAAAACTGACAATTTACCAATTGACTTAACACTACTATATCCCCTGGTCCAAAATCAAAGCCATAATAGACATTATTCTTAGAAAGGGAAACTGTATCACAAAATTTGTCTCTTTGTCAATAGCAGATTGGACCAGAGTGGCCAGGATGAACCTATTAGATAGTTTACAGGACAAATGAATGACTCTCAGCTGAGGCACAGTGGTTTATTGTCAGCACTAGTGGTTGTAATGGTCCATGTGCAACAGGCAGAAGTTAATCAGATGAGCGAGAAGAATGGCACATACCTTAAAATATAATCAGAAGCTAGAGTTGTTGTGTAGTTCTTTGGTAGCAAGCTTGCCATGCTTCAGTTTAAGTTTATTTGAAGCCCAAACCTTCTCTTCCTGGGTTCTCTGAGATTCTCTTCAAGCAAACAAACAAACAAAATAAAAAACCACTGTCCTAATCTTGTTTGAATGGCATTTCTTCTTAATTCAACGCCCAAAGACCCTGGCTGAAACAAGCTCAATTGTTAAAAAATCTCTCAATCTCAAAAAAGAAAATCTTTCAATCTCATATCTGAATATTAACACATCAGTTTATCAAGTATCTGATGTTTAAAAAGCCTTAGTAACAATTGGAAAGTTGTTATTCTCTTCATTTTTGTGTCTGAAAATCGACATCTGGATGCGGTTGTACTGATCTATGTAATTATTTGCTAAGAGTCTTTCATTACTAAACTTCTAAGTTTTTGATTGTTAAATCTTTGTTATAAAGCAAACTTTATTTAATCTGTAACTGATCAATAT
>NC_043701.1:38681345-38687918 GCF_006229205.1 Suricata suricatta | reverse complement strand
TTTTCAATCATTTCGTTTCATGTCAATAGGTCCATCACAGTGTGGGAGGAGAATGACAGAAAGGCTGTAAAACTGGAACCAGTTTCTATTTGTAATTGCTAATAGTACTGTTAAAAGCTTACATGGAAAGAAAGATTGAAAATATTAACTAAAATTACATTAGGGTATTATTTGTATCTTTTAATCACTCATGTAATTTTTGTCTGTCATTACCACATATAATTGAGAAGTGGCCACTCATGACAAGGTAAAAAATTCTTGTTCTTTGCAAACAATAGAAACAAAATATGTTAGTTAAGACTGTACCAGTTTTTGCTTGTAGAACTATCCCTTTTCTACTACATTAATGGACTTTTAAATGTAAAGAAAGCCAACTAGTTCTGCAAAGCAGGACACAATTTATTCCATTCCCTCCAGAGGTATACTATATTTTTAACATTATGCAATTGAATTTGTGAAGTCATTTTCCATTAATCCACAATTGTAAAGTTAAATTATTTTATTTTGTTATAAAAAGGAACAGTCTTACAACTGAAAATATAGAATTTTCCCTTTATAATAGCACCCTCTTCAATCTTGCTTCCTAGAGATAACCAACCACCGTTAACAATTTAATATGTAACTTGCCAAAATATTTTCCATGAACATATAAACATGTAATCATCCTACCTATGGGCAACCTGTTCATAAAAGAGTCATAATTCATTTGATAAAACATAGTGTGGTTTTAGTCTTATGGCTTCTATCTTCATAAACAATGTCTTTATGTCCCCATGTGTCCAGTACCTCTTCCTTTAAATTTCTGACTACTTTTACTTATTAAAGTTTAAATCGGCATTCAGTACATATTAAGATCCTAGTATCAAATTTAATAGTTTTCCTTTCTCTAGGATTCCTCACTTGCATTTTCCTTTCTTATTTTGAGGGTATGGGGGCAGGTTGTAGGACTTAAAACTGGAAGGAAAGGAGACTGTGCTGCTCTTTCACTTCTGGCCCCACCCTGCTGGGTCTAGACCCTCTGGGAATGGAATGGGGAAGAGGAAAAATGCAAATCAGGGTTTCTTCTTTACTGGTGGCCTCCACTGGTTTGTGGTTTATGAATTCACTCTACGTCTGATATCTTGAGATGGATTTTAGCCTCACTTGCTATCCTAGATGTCATGTACAAACACCTGATCGAGAACAACCTCTGTCCCTTTTGGCCGACATCTGTATCCTCTGTACAGGGCATGGCCTCCCTGGGCACGAACAGCTCTTGCCCCTGCCCCAGGCGTCATGCTTCCTTATGAGACCCTTTTTATTCTCCAGGAAGCACAGAGATTGATCATGGGAGTCTGTTGTCCTCATGACAGGGATACCACCCCAGAGACCCTTTTCAGCCTCTTTGTGGCTGCTCTCAAAAACTTCTACCTCTAGAAACCTCACACAAAATGTAGTCTCCAGCCTTAACATTCATAGTACTTCCAGTCTCTGGGAACCTCTGTTTGTGCAGATAGTTTTGTTACCATGTTTTACTGTTATGGCCACAACAGAGAGGCCTGAGTTTTAGCTCTTGAGCAAGCACTCGGCGAGAAGGAAGAGAGGTGCTTGTCTCATAGAAAGCCACTCTTCGTGTTTCCCAGTCAGTTTCCCAGAGCTATCCTTGCATTTGGCTTTGAGTGAAGTGGGGTAGCAGGTGCGGCAGGTTCAGGGGAAGAACTTTGAGTGGAGATAACATTTTCAGAGTTATTTTTCCCTTTCCTCTTTTTAAGCCTAAGAGAGGGATCTGGACCTAGCTGGTTCACTAGGAAATGAGCCCCCTAGCCCAGTGGTCCACAGATGTAAACACACTGACAGACACAAACACACAGGCATGCATGAAGTACTACAGACTATCACTGTACTACCCACCATGTTGTACAAATTGCTGTTGTTTAACATTTTGTCAATATCTGCTTCACTGTAAATAAAGTGCCACACATTCTGTTAATAGAATGAACATGAACCATCTCCTGGCCAGGATGTTTAGTTGCTGGTGACAGATCCTCCAGGGGTGTTCCCTCTGCCTCAGTGATGAGTAAGTTTGAAAAAACAGCTGCGGGGCGTCTGGGTGGCTCAGTCAGTGAAGCGACGGGCTTCAGCTCAGGTCGTGATCTTGTGGTTTGTGGGTTCGAGCCCTGCGTTGGGCTCTGTGCTGCGAGTTAGCTCAGAGCCCGGAGCCTGTTTCAGATTCTGTGTCTCCCTCTCTCTCTGACCCTCCCCTGCTCACGCAGTCTCTCTCTGTCTCTCAAAAATAAAAGAAAAAGAAAAAAAGAAAAAAACAGCTGCTCCATCAGGCAATTCCCTGAAGCGAGGAGATATGGAGACTTGAGGCATTAGTAAGAAACAAACCTTTGTTCAAAAAGCCACTAAGGTTTGGGGATGTTTATTACTATACCATAGTATTTCCTATCTAGACACAATAAAAACTGCAGTTATTTATTATGTCATTACATTTAATGCACACCATTTATTTCATTTCATTGACTCTTGCACTGTTTCAATAAATATCACTCTACATTTATCTTTGTACATATGAATTACTGGGCCAAATATTTAAGCTGTGTTGGAAAGTGTTAAATTTGTCTCTAGAAGACACGATTTATATACTCACCAACAATATTTCAGGATACTTATTCTGAATATTATGAATCTCTTTACTAAGCAAAGAATTCTCTCATTTTAATTCATATTTTCTGGATTATTGGTCAGATTTCATTCATTGGGCATACTTTGGTAAATTTTTCTTTCAAACCATTTTTTTCTGTTAGATGTTTTTCTTTTCCTATTTAGAATATTATAGAAATTATTTGAAAGTAAGATACTTGACCCTTTGTCTTTAAATATTTTTAATACTTACTCCATTGTAGATCATTGGAAATTCATTAGGGATATTTTATTATATAAAACTTGACAGTTTTCATAAGGTCATATCTGTCATTCATTTTCTCATACATGTTATGTCATGTTTCAGAAGGTACCTTGTGGAAGTTTTTTATAGTTTTCTTCATATGTCAGAAGCTCAGCACTGCATATTAGAATTATTAGGAGAAGTTTTCTTTTTCATTTTAATTTTAGTTAATATGCAGTGCAATATTGGTTTCATGAGTAGAATTCAGTGATTCATCACTTACATACAATACCTAGTGTTCATCACAACAAATGCCCTTCTTAATTTCCATCACCTGTCTAGCCCATCCCCCACTCACCTCCCTGCCTAAACCCTCAGTTTGTTCTCTATTATTAAGAATCTGTTTTATGATTTGCCTCTGTTTTTCCTCCAATGTTCATCTGTTTTGTTTCTTAAATTCCACATATTAATGAAATCTTGGTGTTTGTCTTTCTGTAATTGACTTATTTCACTTAGCATAATATATTCTATCTCTATCCAGTTCATTGCAAATAGCAAGATTTCATTATTTTTGAGGGGTAAGTAATATCCCATGTGTTCTCTATCCATTCATCAGCCAATGGACATTTGGGCTCTCTCCATAGCTTGGCTATTGTTGATAATGCTGCTATAAACATTGGAGTGCATGCACCCATTCAAATATGTATTTTTTGACTCTTTGGTAAATACCTAATAGTTCATTGATGGTTAGTAGGGTAGTTCTATTTGTAGTAATTTGAGAAACATCCATACTGTTCTCCAGAGTGGCTGCACTGGTCAGTTTGCCATCCCACCAGCAGTGAAAGAGGGTTCCCCTTATCTCCACATCCTCACCAACACCTGTTGGTGTTGTGTTGTTAACTTTAGCCTTTTGGACAGGTGTGAGATGGTATCTCATCATGGTTTTGATTTGTATTTCCCTGATGATGAGTGATATTGAACATCTTTTCATGTATCTATTAGCCATCTGGATGTCTTCTTTAGAAAAGTATATATTCCTCTCTTCTGCCCATCTTTGAAATGGATTGTTTTTTGGGTGTTGAGTTTGATAACTCCTTATAGATTTTGGATACTAACCCTTTATCAGATATGTCATTTGCATGTATCTTCTCTCATTCCATAGGCTTCCTTTTAGTTTTGTTGATTGTTTCCTTTACTGTGCAGAAAGTTTCTATCTTGATGAAGTCCTAATGTCCATGTTTGCTTTTGTTTCCCTTGCTGTCAACAACGGGTGTAGTAAGAAGTTGCCGCAGCCAAGATCAAAGAGGCTGCTGCCTGTGTTCTCTTCCAGGATTTTGAAGTTTTTCTATCTCACATTTAGGTCTTTTATCCATTTTGAATTTATTTTTGTGATGGTGTAGAGAGAGTGGTCCAGTTTCATTCTTAAGATTGTTGCTGTCCAGTTTTCCCAGCACCATTTGTTGAAGATGCTCCATCCCCTTTGGATATTCTTTCCTGATTTGTCAAAGATATATTGTTGTGGGTCCATTTCTGGATTTTCAGTTCTATTTCATTGCTCTATATGTCTGATTTTGTGCCAGTACCTTACAGTCTTGATGATAACAGCTTTGCAATATAGCTTGAAATCCGGAATTATGATGCCTCCAGTTGTGTTTTTCCTTTTCAGGATTACTTTGGCTATTCATGCTCTTTTGTGGTTCTCTACAAATTTTAGGATTGTATGTTCTAGCTCCTGGAAAATGCTTTCTCTCTCTCAAAAAAAAAAAAAATATTGTGAGAGTGGGGATCCTTGTCTTGTTCCTAACCATAGCAGAAAGTTTCTCACTTTTTTCCCTATTAAGGATGATATTAGCTGTGGTTCTTTCATATGACCTTTATTTACTTTTTAATGTTTGAGAGAGAGAGAGAGAGAGAGAGAGAGAGGCCAAGTACAAGCAGAGAAAGGGCAAAGAAAGAGGGAGACACAGAATCCAAAGCAAGTTCCAGGCTCTTGGCTGTCAGCACAGGGCCTGATGTGGGGCTCAAACCCACGGAGTGTGAGATTATGACCTGGGCTGAAGTTGGTTTCCTAACCTACTGCACCACACAGGTGCACCTGTATATGGCCTTTATGATATTGAAGTATGTTCTATTTATCCCTACTTTGTTGAGTGTTATCAAGAAAGGATGCTATGTTTTGTCAAATGCTTTTTCTGCATCTATTGACAAGATTATATAGTTTTTATCCTTTCTTTTATTAATAAATGTGGTGTATCACATTGATTCATTTATGGATATTGAAGCAAGTAAGGTCCCAAATACACAGTCTAACATTACAACTAAAGGAGTTAGAAAAGGAACAGCCAATAAAGCCTAAAGCCAGCAGAAGAAAAGAAGTAATAAAGATTAGTACAGAAAGAAACAATAAAGAAACAAATAAACAAACAAAAACAGAACAGATCAATGAAGTTATGAGCTGGTTCTTCGAAAGAATGATAACCTCCTAGCCAGACTCATCTGAGAGAGAGAGAGAGAGAGAGAGAGAGAGAGAGAGAGAGAGAACTCATATAGAATCCTGAATGAAAGAGGAAAGATCACAACCAATACCACAGAAGTACAAATGATTTATAAGAAAATACTATGAAAAATTATATGCCAACAAACTGGGAAATCTGGAAGAGATGGACAAATTCCTAGAAACTCAGAAACTACCAAAACTAAAACAGGAAGAAATAGAAAATTTGAACAGACTGAAAACCAGCAAAAAAACTGAATCAGTAATCTAAAATGTTCCAACAAACAAGAGTCCATGGCCAGATGACTTCCCAAGGGAATTCTACCAGAAATTTAAAGAACAGTTAATACCTATTCTCAAACTGTTCCAAAAACAGAAATGAAAGTAAAACTACCAAACTCATTCTGTGAACACTAATAGGCAACAGACAGAATGGGAAAAGATAGTTGCAAATGACATATCAGATAAAGGGCTAGTATCCAAAATCTACAAGGAACTCACCAAACTCCACACCTAAAAAACAAATAACCCAGTGAAGAAATGGGCAGAAGATATGAACAGACACTTCTCCAAAGAGGACATCCAGATGGCCTACAGGCACCTGAAACGATGCTCAACATCACTCATCATCAGGGAAACACAAATCAAAACCACACTAAGATATCACCTCACACCAGTCAGAGTGGCTACAATGAACAAATCAAGAGACTATAGATGCTGGCGAGGGTGTGGAGAGACGGGCACCCTCCTACACTCTTGGTGGGAAGGTAAACTGGTGCAGCCGCTCTGGAAAACAGTGTGGAGGTTCCTCAAAAAACTATCCATAGAACTCCCCTATGACCCAGCAATAGCACTGCTAGGGATACAGAAGTGCTGATGTATAGAAGCACATGTACCCCAATGTTCATAGCAGCACCTTGTGTCTTTTAATTGGGATATTTAGTCCATTTATATTCAGAGTGATATGGAAAGATATGAATTTAGTGCCACTGTGTTACCTGTAGCATTGGTATCTATGGTGATGTTTTTCAGTCCTTTATAGTCTTATTGCTTTGGTCTTTTTTTCCTCCACTCAAAGAGTCTCCCTTAAAATTTCTTGCAGAGCTGGTTTAGTGGTCATGAACTTATTTAGGTTTTGTCTGCCTGGGACACTCTTTATCTCTCCTTCTATTCAGAATGATAGCCTTGCTGGATAAAGAATTATTGGCTT
>NC_043701.1:38653443-38681245 GCF_006229205.1 Suricata suricatta | reverse complement strand
TAGTTGTCCAGACAACTCAGAGTGAGGTGACCAGACCGTTTTCAACATGCTCAGATTACAAGAACTTGATTAAAAAAAAAAAGTGAAGCCAGAATTAGAAATAGATATTAATGTAGACAGAATCCTACTAAGCAAGAATGTGGTTTACTAAGATTTAATGGTCATAAGATTTTAACATACGACAATGGTTTGTTGCTGCTGTTAGAAAGAAACCTATGAAAGATAACTGATGTTTAAACTGTAGAGAGGGGCTCAGTCAGTTAAGCATCTGACTCGGTTTCAGCTCAGGTCATGTGGTGTCTATGCAATGGATTACTACCCAGGAGTAAAAAAGAATGATATACAGACATGTATTCCGAAATGTATAAATTGTAAAAGAGTTATACTAAGTGAAAAGAATTAAAAAGTATAATTCAACATAAATTATGATTACATACATATGAAATTCTAGAAAAGGCCAAGTCTTGTTGACAGAAAGCAGATCAGTCATTACCAGAAGTCAGAGCTGGAGGGACGGAATTATTGTAAAATGACATAGGGGAAATCTTTGGGTAATGGAATTGCTGTACGTCATGATTATGGCAGTGGCTGCATGACACTGTGTCAGAAGGTTAACTTGTACAATTACAATCAGTGAATTTTTAATGTACATAAATTGTACCCCAGTATTAAAGTTGTTCAAATTAAAAAATAAAGTTTCATTTCTATATTATGGATAAAATTAAAGATTCATCATATTTATTAGCATTTCTTATTTTTAAATCTTTTTAATATTTATTTTTCTGAGAGAGAGATAGGACATGAGCAAGGGAGGGAAGAGAGAAAGGAGACAAAGATTCTGAAACAGGATCCAGGCTCTGAGCTGTCAGCACAGAGCCTGATGCAGGGCTCGAATCCATGAACCATGAGATCATGTCCTGAGCCGAAATTGGACACTTAACTGACTGAGCCACCCAGGTGCTCCTAGCATTTCATATTTTTTAATAAATTACTTTGTCATCTATTTTGTCTCTTTGGATGCTATTCTTAAAGATTTAAAAGAGTGACTTTAAAAATTATTTAAATAATTAACTCTCCAGCTCAGTCAATATAGGCTATATGTCTTAAAGGCATTTCTTATAAAAGGAGTATGTGGTCACATATATTACTTTCATGTATAAATCTCTTGCTTTTATTCTTTTATATTTTTATTCTGAGTATTTTATAATATCTGTTTTTTTAAACTTAGCTCTGTGGCGGACAGATTTAGAAAATAAAAGTATGTAAGACACGGTTGGGGTACCAGGTCGGCTCAGGTCATGGTCTCACAGTTAAGAGGGTTTGAGTCCCTCATCAGACTCTGTGCTGACAGCTCAGAGCCTGGAGCCTGTTTCAGATTCTGTGTCTTCTTCTCTCTCTGCCCCTCCCCTGCTCATACTCTGTCTCTGTCTCTCTCTCTCTCTGTATGTCTTACAAAAATAAATAAAATGTTTAAAAAATTCTTTTAAGTATATAAGACACTGTTAAATTAAATCTTAAGATAAAAAGCTGATAATTTTTAGTGTATATTGCATAGGATATATATTGAAACTTTTGTTGATTACCAGAAATTCTAATTAAATTGTATGTACTATATTTTATCAGACAAATCTATTTCTATTTCATTTTGGAAGTATTTGAGAAAAATGGATATAATGATTTTTTTCCAAAAATAGTTGACGAAATGTATCACCAGTACAATTTTTAATAATAACTCTCTACTGATTTAAATTCCAACTTTATCACAAAAGAGCTACAATATCTTTAATGGCTCTGTATTATTTGTTTTTTTGACTCTGTATTTTGTAATTCTCACTTTTAAAGAAATTCTTTTAAGCTTTAAGATATCTCAAACATTATTGAAGTTGGAACAGCTTTTATGATATGCATTAATTTGAAAAAATAACATCAATATTGAATTATATATGAAGGGATGTTGGTTTTTTTACATTTATTCAATTCTCCTTTATAATTATCAAAATGTTGTTGATTCTTTTATTCTGCCAATCAATGCTCACTTTAAGTTTATTCCAATGTTTCTGTATGTTTATGATTTTCAGTGTAGTAATAGTATAATGTAAGAAAGCTCTTTCTGTGGAATTGAAACTTAAAAAAATTTTTTTAATGTTTATTTTTGAGAGAGAGAGAGAGAGAGAGAGAGAGAGAGCGAGCAAGCAGGGGAGGGGCAGAGAGAGAGACAGAGACAGAGACACAGAATCCGAAGCAGGACCCAGGCTCCTAGCTGTCAGCACAGAGTGCGATGCAAAACTAGTGGACCATTACTATTCCAAACTGCCAAGGTCATTCAAAACATGGGAAGTTAGAGAAACTTTTGGAGTCATGAAGAGATATGGACAACTAAACTTTATATTATATCTTGGATGGAATCTTGGAACAGAAAAGGGGCATTAGGTACAAGGAGGGAACTTGGAATATAGTATGAGCTTCAACTAATAATAAAGTATCAATACTTGTTTGTCATTAATTATGACAAATGCACCATACTAATGTAAGATATTAGTAATAAGGAAGACTGAGTGTGTGGTATATGGGGACTCTCTTTACTATTTTTAACTTTTCAGTAAATTTAAACCTATACTAAAATGAAAATTTCTTTGAAAAATCAAAGAAAAGGAAGTACCAAAAAATCTCACCTGTGACAAACACAAATGTTGAGATTAAAAGGCTGTATTTATCTTCCAACATAATTAATAAAATATAAAAAATATTTTGTACCATAGTACTTCATTGTGAAACTTAAGAACATTGGGAGGTAAATAGAGGGTAATAAAAGTTACCAGAGGGCAGAAGCAACACACACACACCACTACCACCACCACCACCACCACCAACAACAACGAAGAAATTGGATTTCAGTGTAGAAATAAATATCAGAATAGAATCAACTTCTCCACAGAAATGTATTTCTTCTCAGAAATATACATCAATGATAAAATATCTTTAAAATTTGGAAGAAAAATTATTTCAACCTTGTATTCTATACCACCTATATTATCATTTATGTCTGAGGTTAGAATACCAAAATAAAATTTTTAAAAAACTAAATAGATATATAGACCCCAATAATCTACCCAATACATATAGTTTCTTAGGAAGTTCTGTGATGGTCTGTTGTAATAACAGAGGGTAAATCAAATAAAAGCATCATATACTGCTTAAAAAGAATATAATCTCACTGCATTTATGAAACTATTTTAACAAAGTATGAGGGAACATACTGACTATTTTACCAGTATCTTAAATCTAGGTAGAGAATAAAGTTTATTCATTTGTTTTGCTTGGTGCTCTTATGAGCTTGACGCAATGTCTGAATAAAAGGAGAAGATTTTGTTTTAAAAAAATGTGATTTTGTAGCATTCACTTTAGGATATGTTGGTGGTTTCAAATAATAAGAATAAATGAATTCATTAAATGAAGACCAATTATTTTTAGAAGGGTATATCATTTATTAGATTTCCATAAGATTTTCCTATTAAAGTTAATCAGGCTCATTAATTTTGTGAAAAGAATGTCAAAAATTAACATATCATATAGAAATTCACACTGATGGCCAAACTAAAATTAAAATTTTTTACTGCTATTTTCATACATTTTAGAAAGATAATTTGAGCCATTTAAAAAACTACCTTGAGAATAAAGAATCCAAAGTTTCTCAGTAACCTAATTTTAAGCTGCAGCCACTTCTCTGTCCATATTTGAAGCCATCTCTCTTCAAAAATGGGGAAAACATCCTTCATCTACCTCGCCCCAAAAGATTTATATTAACTTTTTTTTTTGTTTGCATTTTCTTTTCTGTAACAGCTGTGCCTTCTCAAAATACCCCAAAGGAATGATTTTAGCATGGTAACAACCGACATGCTGCTGCTTTGTATTACTTTCATAGACTAATTACAACAGAAGCTGGGAAATCTGCTTTGTCTCTAACTTTACACATGAAAAATAAAATAGACTCAGAACAAACAGTTTACACTCTTATCTTGCGGAAAAATGGTGAGGGCTGTCAGTGGAGCTACATTAAGTAACGAGAAGAGATGGTCTTTTGAAGCTTTTATCCATTTTAATACACTGTGCTACAGAAGAATTGAGGAAAAAGTTTTGCAAAACACTGAAGAAAAAAATCCTTGGTTTCAGTTCTTAAAAAGGTTTAAACAAAGAACAGAGATGATGATAATAATAAGAAGCATAGTCTTTAAATCCATAAAAGCTCAGGTGTGAAGGATTTTCAAAGTAATTGCATATTAATTTGATAATGTTTTCACAATACTTAAATTTCATGAAAATAATGATAAAAGAAACATTCCACTTTCATTATAATTTACTTCTCTTTATCTGCTTCAAATTACTACCATCATTTCATTTATAACACTTTTAAAACTTCTCCCACATTATGATGCACAATAAATTATATAATATTCATTCTACTAACCATTCCTTGAGTATGATAGGAAAATATGTTTATTACTTCTGATTCATTATCTTCATTTTGTTTATTGGAATTGTTAATTTTTTATTTGTCGGTCTGCTTTGAAATTATCATTTTTTTTTCCTGAGAGGAAATTTTACCTGGGATGGCATGTGAAAGAAAACATTTTTCATTTTTATTACTGGGACACTTTTCTCAAATATTCATTATGTTTCCATTATTTTGTTGAAATTGGATGGTGGAAGAGGATGTGTTGTTATATTAAAACATCTTCCATGCAAATCATTAATCATGTTATTAAGGCCCAGCTGTAAAATAATAACTTTAGGTTTTGATATAGATTTAGAAAGGTTACAAATTGTAATCAGTAGAAATGGTAAGATAATACAGTAATAGCCTTGTATATTCAGAGTATAAAATGTTGCTCATTCTAGATAAACATATTCACTAGTAATATTTTCACACATCACTAATACACCACTTATGCATTAATTTACACAATAATACATCAAAGATTCTGCTGTGGAATTTGTGAGACAGTTGATAAAAACCTCTGAACGTGAGTTAAGAAATAACATACTATGGCCCTTGACATCTTGAAAATACAGTTGATCTCTGAACGTGTGGGTTTGAATGATGTGATCCACTGGTACATGAAAATGTTTTAAATAAATACAGTACAGTACTATAAATGTATTTTTTCTTCCTTATGATTTTTGTAGTATTATCTGTTTTCTTTATTTGTGAAGCATGGTATGTAATACATAAAAAACAAGTATGTACTAATCAACCATTTATTTTATTGGAAGGCTCTGGTCAAAAGTAGACTACCAGTAATTAAGTTTTTGAGGAATCAAAAGTTATCTGCAAATTTTCAGTTATTCTAGGGGTCAGTACCCTAACCCCAATGTTGTTCAAGGGTCAGCAGTAGTCAGCAATATAATTAACTCATATATTAGCCCACTCCAGGAGATTATGTAAGGTGAAAATTAGATGAATATGAATGATTATTTACACATATGAAAGTAAAATTTTCCTGGCAAAGACCATGAGACAGATTATATAAGGGTAATGGATGGAACTCAGATTTACAAACAACATTAAGTCTTTTCTCACTAGAATTTAGGAAGCATTGTAGATTTATGTTTTGTTTCATAATCATTTTGTTAGATCTCCCTTTTTTATGCATTATTTCCTCAGTAAAGTCCTTTTCAAAATTTTTGATAATTTCTGTCTGGTTTTTTCTAATCTAAGAGGAAAAGAAAGGAGACATTTTTTATTCATGGCCAACCCCAAAACGTAAAGGGAAGAATTAGCCCTAAGGATCAGGAATCAGAGTCATGAGGATCCTACTATTTGGAGAATCTTAAGAGAGCATTAGAATCACAAGGACTTATTGCTGGGGACAGCCATTTCTTCATGAGCTCTTTTGCCAGTTCATTGAGGACATTTGAGTGTGTGTGAGTGGGAATACTCATGATTTTTTCCTTCTTTCCTAAGGTTTTGATAACATACTTGGACTTTAATTTTGGTAACAATATTTACTAAATCCAAGAAAAAAGTTATTTTTTTCTTACATTTGTAATTTCATTCTTATCTCAAAACCAATTAAAATATATGTTAGTATGTATAAAATCCTCATTTTACGTATCAAAAACATCAGATTTAGAATAAAGCCCACTAAGTTCTCATTGTCTTCAAGGCAATATGTTAGTCTATTTCCAGACATTGCATTGATTGAAAAATGTCCTGCAGCTCATATTTCTTTAACTCCTACTGCTCTTTTAATCAAGTGCCTAGAAAAGTAACATTTAATATACTTCTTCAGAATAACTCTGTGTGTAACCTTATAATTAACTGTGAAAATAATTTTAGTTTAAGGATTAAATTTTAAATGAATGTCAAAATAACTTGTCCATTAAAGTATGTGTCTAAACTTGTAGAGTGTTGATTTCTAACAAAATTTATTACATTTCAACAGCTCAGTAAGATCATTTTCTGGATAACTAGTAACTAATCCTATTATTTTTTCAAATAAACACCTTTTCCAGTGATTTAGTCAATAATTTTAGAAAAAATTTAAATAAATTTTCTATACCATAAAATACTCTAAAACGTTGGCATTACCAATTTAAGCATTTATATATAACTAGAAATGTATCTAATTAATTATTTTACAAACGAATTGCTTTTTAAAAAACATGTAAAATTTGGAGTTAAGGACTAAAATGGAGTATTGTGACACTTAAACTGGGATCATAGTCTAAGTTAAAGAGTGGAAAATGAAGAGATAGAAGGCCACTCATTCATTTATTTGAGAATTTTAAGATGGTCTATAGATCAGGATTTTATATTTACCTTTATATTTATATATATATTTTAAGTTTATTTTCAGAGAGAGAGAGAGGGAGAAAGAGGGAGAGAGAGAGAGACTGCAAGCACCAGTCAGGGAGAAGCAGAGAGAGAAGGAGAAAGAATCCCAAGTAGGCTCTGCACTGTCAGCACAGAGCCCAATGCAGGGCTCAAACTCACAAACCATGATCATGACCTGTCGTGTCCCGCCCTGGCCAGCAGGGCGGAGAATCGTTGTGGGTTCTTTTCCTGAGGGAGGGAGAGAAAACAGGGCAGGAAGGGGGACACACAGAGAGTGAATACAGCACACGGTATCCGATCAAGCCTCTTCTTTATTGAGAAAACACCGTATCTTATAAAGGTTTCAAGGCAGGAAAACAAGGCAGCTGACCTAGGTCGGTTGCTAGGAAACAGGGTTAAGGTATTAAGGCTGGAGTAAAGGAGGAACCAAACTAAAGTGTTTTAGCACAATGAGATTTCTCTTGGAGTTTAGGAATCTCCCCTAAGATTATGACCTGAGAATTTTTCACTCATACTAGTCCACATATTGCCTGCAGCAATTTGGCAAATATAGACATTTAAGTGTTTTATACCAGTTGTAACTCCATCAACTTCTGGTCCAGATAATCAGATCATAGCTGCATCTCTGTGAGAAATAGAGAAGTGTCTGTCTTCCCAGATTTCTAGAGGGGTGATTTGCCT
This sequence comes from Suricata suricatta, assembly GCF_006229205.1. NCBI lineage: Eukaryota > Metazoa > Chordata > Mammalia > Carnivora > Herpestidae > Suricata > Suricata suricatta. Next base: position 38,673,729 of record NC_043701.1, on the reverse strand, counting down.
TGGGCATAATAAAAGTCATTAATTTTCAGTTTGAACAATTGTGTTTTTTTTTTTTTTTATATATAAGGATAGGAATAGTAGCTTCTAAGCTCTTTACATGTTGGAGCTTATACAAATAGATTTTTTTTAATTTTCATAATTTTTTTTACCATTTTTTGTCCTTTTTCTTCTATTATTGTCTAGTTCCTCTGAGAGTCCTTAGGTTTTAATTTTCATGAATTTTCTTGTTTTCTAATTATTCCACTTTATTGCATCCTCTTTTTGATTATGAGTATATATTTTATTTACTTAACTTTCTACAATGTAATTTATAGGCAATTAAATCTGTCTTTTGCTCTCTATACTATCTCTGCTTTTTATTTACTCTTAAGTTCTGATATTATTTCCATTTGTCTATTGTCTTTATTTCATGTCTAGTTATTTCTGATCTCTATTCAGAATTACGAGTAGAGCTCTAAAACTGTGATTTAGTCTTCCACTTAGGTGGGTCATGTTTCAGTTTGATAAGGTTGAAAGAATCTATGTGTCTGGATGCAGAAGCAGCCAAGGATATCCCCCCTGGGGTGGGCATAGAATCCAGCACACGGAAGGAGTGTTAGAGCAGTTTATGTCAGGGCTGGCTGATGCCTTTCAGGAAGGGAAGAGAGGAAGTTGCTGAAAAGTGCTTCATTTTAAAAAAAAAAAAACTTACATTAAGCTTTTTTTTAATGTTTGTTTATTTATTTATTTATTTATTTATCTTTTTATTTATTGAGAGAGCATGAGTGGGGGATGGGTAGAGAGAGAGGATAAGAGAGAATCCCAAGCAGTTCCCACACTATCAGCACAGAGCCTGACCCAGGGCTTTATCTCACAAACCATAAGATCATGACCTGAACCGAAATCAAGAGTCATGCTTAACCGATTGAGGCACCCAGTTGCCCCAAGCCTCCTTTCTTAAGTCCTCTGTCCTCCATCTGCCTTCGTAGCCTTGCATCCAGAGTTGTGTGTGTGTGTGTGGGGGGGGGGTTATTCTGTAAATAAAATCCTTTCTCATTTCAGCCATTGAAAATTTGATTAAAATCTTTACTCATTTATGTTTCCCCCACCTCCCTACCCACTGTCTTTTATCCTTTGGGCAAATTCTTTTTTTCTTCCATAACTATAATTTTAGTTAATATTTATTAGGGAGAAGAGATAAACATATGGTATCAGTGTATTTAGATGTAAATACATATAGGGTGCTAGCCACACCTAGTCTGTTTTTTATTGTTAAATATTTATGGAACGCGAGGGTGTCATGCTAAGTGAAATAAATCAGGCGGAGAACAGATACCATATGTTTTCACTCATAAGTGTAACAGGAGAAACTTAACAGAGGACCATGAGGGAGGTAAAGGGGGGGAAAATAGTTGGGGAGAGGGAGGGAGGCAAACCATGAGAGACTCTTAAATACTGAGAACAAACTGAGGTCTAATGGGGGAGAGGGGGACGGGGGTGATGAGTATGGAGAAGGGCACTTGTGGGGATGAGCACTGGGTGTTATATGGAAACCAACTTGACAAAAAACTTTAAAATATATTTATAGATAATGTCTAATTTTATTTGGTGGTTGTTTGAGTACATGCACCTAATGATTTCTGCACTAGGGAAATTATTAATAATGCTATGGAAGATTATGTGATTCTTAAAAAATGTAATAGGAACTTGAAAAGTTGTCATTTTCCTAGGATATACAATTAAATATCCATCTAATAAACCCCTATATTTGGCTTGTACTACATATACATACACATGCATATATGCCTATATTGTATATACATTTTGTTCACATAACTGTAGTTTTATCACTTCTAGAAAAGCATGAAGTATGATTGTATTTTTAATGCAGTCATGCAGTGTTTGAATTTTAATAGAGAAATTTAATCCATTTACAATGGTGGTCATAAGTGTTATTTTGGTGGTATTTCATGTACTTTGTTTTCTATTTTTACTTTTTTCATTAACATAAAGTGTATTTTATAAACTATCTTTGAGAAACTTTAAAGGCATAAATGTCTCTATACTAGTAAAAGTCTTTAAGCACAAAGTACATTATATAATTACTAGGAATGAAAAAGTTAATTTCATATGTCATATATAATAGTTTATACGTTTAATTTTACTTCTGTCATTTTTCTACACCAGCTTTCTTATTTTATTTATGCAATTTAGAATTCTAGACCCAGATTAGCAATTTTTTCTTTAATGTTATATATTTTATTACAGATATTATTTTGACATATATTTTTAATGTTTATAACAATTGCTTAGGAATCTTTCTTTAATGGTTTTTGGATATCAAATCTCTCCTTTTTATTTTCTAATACTAAAATGTTTTAATCTCTTTTTTTAAAATTTTTTAATGCTTTTTATTTATTTTTGAGAGACAGAGAGAGACAGCTGGAGCAGGGGGGAGGGTCAGAGAGAGAGGGAGATACAGAATCTGAAGCAGGCTCCAGGCTCTGAGCTAGCTGTCAGCACAGAGCCTGATGCGGGGCTCGAACCCACGAACTGTGAGATCTGACCTGAGCCGAAGCCGGATGCTTAACCGACTGAGCCACCCAGGCACCCCTAATTAATCTCTTTTTAAAAAATATTTATTTACTTATTTTTGAGAGAGAGTGTGTGTGTGAGGGGAAAGGGGCAGAGAGAAAACGAGAGCGGAGAATCTCAAGGAGGCTCTGCACTGTCAGCACAGAGCGAGATGTGAGGCTCAAACTCATGTACCATGAGAACATGACCTGAGCTGAGATCATGGGTCAGAAGCTTAACCGAATGAGCCACCCACTTAATCTCTTTAATTTGTGCCTTTGTCAACTATAGTTTTCCTTAGTTTCTTACTTATATCTTCAGAAGGGATATATTTACTTCTTTACATTTATAAATTTATGGTATCTAAATATTTTTTCATACTTTTGTGACAATTTATTCGTATGTAAATAAACTGTTAAAATTATCTTACTTTTTAAAATTAGTCGTTATGTTTTTATTTTAAAAATTCTGGTATAATTAGCATACAGTGATATATTAGTTTTGGGTGTACAATATAGTGATTCAGCAATTCTGTACATTACTCTGTGTTAATGAGGATCAACCCTTTCACATATTTCACCACCTGCATACCTACCTTCTTCTGGCGAACACCAGTTTGTTCTTTATGTTTAAGAGTCTGTATTTATTTTATTTCTTAAATCCCACACATGAGTGCAATCGTATGGTGTTTGCTTTCTCCAACTGACATCTTCCATTTATCATTGTACCCTATAGATCATTCATGATGAAAATGAAAAAATTTCATTTTTTTTATGGCTGAATAATGTTCTATTGTATGTAGACCACATCTACTTTCTCATCTGTAGTTGGTCACACCTTGGGTTGCTTCCATGTTTTGGCTACTGTAAATAATACTTCAATAAACATAGGCTTGCATATATTTTTTTGAAATAGTATTTTCATATTCTTTGATAAATACCCAGAATTACAGGGTCCTATGGTAATCCTCTTTTTAATTTATTGAAGAGCCTCCGTACTATTTTCTATAGTGGCTATACCAACATGCATTCAACTAAAGTGCACAGAGTTCCTTTTTCTCTACATCCTCACCAACACTTGTTGCTTCTTGTGTTTTTGATTTTAGTCATTTCACAGGTGTTTTGATTTACATTTTCTTGGTGATGAGTGATGTTGAGATTCTTTTCATGTGTCTGTTGTCCATCTGTATATCTTCTTTGGACAGATGTCTGTTTATATCTTCCATTCTTTTCTATTTGATTATGTGGTGTTCTTTGGTGTTGAATTGTTTATGTTCTTTATATATTTTGGATTTTAACCCCTTAATGGATATATTATTTACAAATATCTTCTCCTGTCTGGTAGGTTTTCTTTTAGTTTTATTGATTGTTTGCCGTACAGAAGCTTTTTGTTTTGATGAAGTCCCAATAGTTTAATTTTGCTTTTGTTCTTATTGCCTCAGGAGACATACCTAGAAAAAAATGTTACAATGGCCAAAGTTAGAAAATTACTGCCCTTGCTCCCTTTTAGGATTTTATTGTTTCAGGTCTCACATTTTTTTCTTAATTTGTTTTGAGTTTATTTTTGTGTGTGGTATACAAAAATGGTTCACTTTCATTCTTTTGCATATAGCTGTCTAGTTCTCCCAACACCATTTGCTGAAGAAACTGTCTTTTGCCCATGACATCTTCTTGCTGCCTTTGTTGTAGATTAATTAGCCGTGTAATTGTGGACTTATTTCTGGACTCTCTTTTCTTTTCTGTTATTCCCTATTTTTGTGCCATTTCTATGCTGTTTTGATTACTGTAGCTTTCTAGTATATCTTGAAATCCAGGATGGTGATACTTCCGGTTTTGTTCCTTTTCTTTTTTTAAGATTACTTTGGCTGTTTGGGGTCTTTGGTAGTTCCACAGAAATTTTAGCATTATTTGTTCTAGTTCTGCAAAAAATGTTGGTATTTTGACAGGGATTGTATTAAATGTGTAGATTGCTTTGAGTGGACATTGTATCAATACTTATTCTCTCAACCCATGAGCATGGAATATTTTTCTGTTTGTATCATCTTCAATTTTTTTCATCAGTGTTTTACAGTTCTTAGAGTACAGGTCTTCCACCTCCTTGGTTAAGTTTATTCCTAGGTATTTTATTATTTTTGGCACAATTGTAAATGGAGTTGTTTTCTTAACTTCACTATCTGCTACTTTTTAGCATATAGAAATGTAATGGATTTTTCTATATTGATTTTGTATCTTGGAACCTTAATAAATTCATTTATCAGTTCTAGCAGTCTTTTGGTGAAGTCTTATGGGTTTTCTATATATAGTATCATGTCATCTTCAAATATTAAAGGTTTTACTTCTTCATTACCAATTTGGATGCCTTTTTAAAGTTTATTCATTTTGAGTTGAGTGAGTGAGAGAGAGAGAGAGAGAGAGAGAGAGAGAGAGAGAGGGAGGGAGAGCGCAAGCAGAGGAGGGGCAGAGAGAGAGGAGAGAGAGAGACAGAATCCCAAGCAGACTCTGCACTGTCAGCTCAGGCCCAACATGAGGCTCAAACTCACAAACTATAAGATCATGACTTTAGCTGAAATAAACAGTCAGATGCTTAACTAAATGACCCATGCAGGTGCCCACCTACCCCCCAATTTGAATGTCTTTTATTTCTTCACGTTGTCTGATTGCTCTCTAGGACTTTTAAAAGTGTACTATGTTGAATAAAAGCGGTGAGAGTGACTTCCTTGTCTTGTTTCTGATCATAAGGGAAAAGCTCTGTTTCACCATTGAGTGTGATGGTGAGCTGTAGGTTTTTCATATATGGCCTTGTTCATGTTGGGGATTATTAGCATGGATGTTGTACATTGTGTTTCACATTTTTTGCATCTATTGAAATGATCATAGTCTTTTTATCATTTCTCTTGTTGATGTAATATATCATGCTGATTGATGTCTGAATATTGAACTACCCTTGCATCCCAGGAATACATCCCAGGAATAATCATGGTGAATGATTTTTAAAATATATTTTTGGATTCAGCTTGCTAATATTTTGTTGAGGATTCTTGCACCTACGTTCAACAAAGATATTGGCTGTAGTTCTCTTTTTCTGTGATGGTTTTATCTGGTTTAGTATCAGGGTAAATCTGATCTCATAGAATTAATTTGGAAGCCTTATTTCCTCTTCTGTTTTTTTGAATAGTTTGAGAACAGTAGATATTAATTCTTCTTTGAGTGTTTGGTAAAAATTCACCAGTGATTCTCTCTGGTTCTGGAGTTTTGTTTGTTAGGATTTCTTTTTGTTACTGATTCAGATTTCATGGCTGGAAATTGGTCTGTTCAGATTTTCTATTTCTTTCTGATTCAGTTTTGGTAGGTTATGTATTTCTGGGACTTTATTCATTTCTTTCATGTTGTCCACTGTGCTGGCATACAATTTTTTATAATACTCTTATGATCCTTTGTACTTCTCTGGTGTCAGTTTTTATTTCTCCTTTCATTTCTAATTTTGTCAGTTAAGTCCTCTCTGGTTTTTGTTTTGTTTTGTTTTATTTTGTTTTGCTTTGCTTTGTTTTATGATGAGTCTGGCTAAAGTTTTACTGATTTTGTTGATCTTTTCAAAGAACCAACTTCTGGTTTTATTGTCTATTTAGGTGTTATTTTATTTCTGCCTTAGTCTTTAAGTGTTCTTCCTTCCACTGTTTGGAGGTTTTATTTGTTCTTTTTCCTAGCTCCTTTAGGTAAAGTTAGGTTGTTTATTTATAATTGTTCTTGCTTCTTGAAGTAGGCCTGTATGGCTATAAACTTCCCTCTTAGAAGAGCTTTTGCTGTATCCCATGGATTTTGGACCATTGTGTTTTCATTTTTAAGTGATCATCTTTTTTTTTTTTTTTAATGTTTTATTTATTTTTGATACAGAGAGAGATAGAGCATGAGAGGGGAAGGGGCAGAGAGAGAAGGACACAGAACCGGAAGAAGGCTCCAGGCCCTGAGCTAGCTGTCAGCACAGAGCCTGACGTGGGGCTCGAACCCACGAACGTGAGATCTGACCTGAGCCAAAGTCGGAGGCTTAACCGACTGAGCCACCCAGGCGCCCCTTAAGTGATCATCTTACTTTAAGTCTTCTTACTTTAATCTCTTATAATTCCATCACACTTTTCCTCTTTTATCTTAAGTGTCCATTTTCTCTTTAATTTCCTAAGAATACAAAGTAGAATTATTTCTAAAACTTAGTTACCTTTCCCATAGTATGTCTTTATGAGAAAAATGTTTTGCTTGTGAAATTTGGAAGACTATTGTAGTCCTTCACATTGCAGTGTATTTATTCCACTAAAGAAATGCTCTTGTTTATGAGCTCCTTGTTGAACGAGGAGCAGTCCATACAGTCAAGGTACTTTTTTTACTGCTTGTTGTTATTCATATCCTTTCCTCAGACTTATATTTTAGTGTTTAATGACATAAAAACATCTTGGTGGGGGGAACACACTACACTGTCAAGTAGCCATCTCCCTAATTTTTCTTTTTTTTTTCCAGTTCTATTGAGGTATAATTGACATATAATATTGTATAAATTTAAGATGTACTGAATGATTTGGTATATGTACATATTGAGATATTATGACCACAATGAATTTAGTTAACATATCATCTCCTCACAGAGGTACAGTTTTTCCGTAGGCACGGACTGCTTTCTCTACCTGATTATATAATTATGGAAATTGTAGAATAACTTTTTTCACATTAACATGAAGATCTTTTTTTTTTAACCAATCTCCAGATACTCATAAATGCTACAAAAACCAAGGCAAGAACAAAAGTTATAAGCTCTTTACATCATCAACAAATGGCATTAGCAAATAAACTTACAAAAATACTTTGGAACTTCATAATTATCACCAAAGATATTTGTGGGATTTTGGAACTTAAACTCTTTTACATATAGGCACTCCCAAAGTCTATAGATATTATCATGACAGAAATATTAAATAAGTATAGAATACCTAAATTCAGTGCTTCCAGAACTTCTTCATTTTTCAACTATCTGTTGAATTTCCAATAATTCAATGTGGCAATAACTACCCAATTCCAACCCAAATCACATGATATTATTGAGATATAATGTCACAAACAACTATAGAGCAGAGAGATCTTAATGATGAAATTGAGATGAAGAGAAATTGCCTTGACTGCCTCTAAAAGACCTTTCCCTGCCTTAGGGATATGACTTCTCTTCCTGAAACAGTGAATATTCTAGGTCTCTAAACCAGGGATGCTCCCTAGTTGGGGGTGAAAATCTGATTAGCTTTATAACTGGTCATGGTGTTTTGCTACAGAATTTAATTTCTTCTGTCATTAGGAGGAACACCTCTTGATACCTAGCAGATTCTTAATTAGTATTTCAATTTCTCTGGTACAGTTTTGCATTTTCCTCATTTTTCTATAGATGATTTGATGAGGAGTTGGAGGAGTTCAAATCGAACACTAACTAGATACCATCTTAACTCTGAAATTTGAATCAAACTTTTCAAATAGCAGTACATAGGTCTAACATTGAAATATACAATGTAATTTGCATGCACAAAAGAGTAATAACAGTCTCATCAGACATTAGATAGAATATTACAGTTAGGAAATGGCTATCCAAGAAATGGGGGATTTATTTTTTTTAATGTACCTATGATCTTCACTTAATATGCATATCTCTTAAAGACTAGAACTTTCCATGTTACTGACAATTCTCTAGAGACAATGATTGTAACTTCTTTGAATATGAAGGTGATCCTTATTGCTTTTTTTGCTTCAAAAAATTGTCAACCCTGAATGTGCCAACTAACACACATTCAGTTCCCCCAGTGGATACTCATATACTTGCTTATCAGCTTGTACCTGTATTCACTATTCATATGCTTGTGCATATATTACTTATCACCCTTACTCTCTATCTTTGTGTCTTTGTGTACAGTGGAGAAATCTGGATGAGTTAGAAAGACCAAGATGTCTTTGCCTTTACAGTGATTGGAACTTATGAATAGCCAAGTGCATATAAACCATAGGTGGGAACATGACATGGCCATAGGAGTTGTGAGTTAAGGGTGAGAGCAAGGAAAGCCCTGGAGTATTAGATCTATGTAGTCAGTTCTTCTTTTTCTTTTTCTTATTATTATTTTTTAATTTACATAAGTTTGTTAGCATATAGTGCAACAGTAATTTCAAGAGTAGAGTCCTTACTACTCCTTACCCATTTACTCCACCCCCTCCCATAACACCTCCAGTAACCCTCTGTTTGTTCTCCATATTTGAGTCTCCAATGTTTTTGTTCCCCTCCCTGTTTTTATATTATTTTTGCTTCCCTTTCCTATGTTCATCTGTTTTGTATCTTAAAGTCCTCATATGAGTGAAGTCATAAGATCTTTGTCTATCTCAACTAATTTTGCTTAGCATGATACCCTCTAGTTCCATACATGTAGTTGCAGATGGCAATATTTCCTTCTTTTTGATTGCTGAGTAATACTCCTTTATATATACACACATACACACACACCACATCTTCTTTATCCATTCATCCATTGATGGACATTTGGGCTCTTTCATACTTTGGCTATTGTTGGTAGTACTTATGCATTCACTTCTAAGAACCAAGACATCTGTTCCCTTTAGCCTTTTACTTGATCATTTAGGTTTTTTTTTCCATTCTATCAGGAGATAGGTTCTGGGCATCCCCTTGGGCATATATAGACTAAGTCCTTGCTCTAGAACTTGACCCTGGGCCTCCTGATTGTCTGGATCATCTTCTGCTTTTGCATCTGAAATGAAGTCAAGTCCATAGGCAAGATGAGGTGTTATGGCCCCCTGTAAGGGCTTTGGGGCCCCTAGAGTCCCTAGGCACCCTTACAGAGTTCTCTTTGAAGAACTCAGAGAAAGAGTAGTTTAGGAGAAATGACAAAAACAGAGAAGTTTCTTACTATGCTTACTAATAATTAATTTAAATGATTAGATAAATGGATGGCTGTGATGGTTTAGTAAAAAATGGAAAAATTTATGAAAATGATCATGTCAAAGGACTTAATGAAGTGGTTCTCAAATGAATGGCAACTAACAGGAAATACCAAAGACTCATAGCATCAGGAAGATATTCTCTGCTTGTGAAATATCATGTCTCCATAGTTGAGGCATCTTTCTTATTTCCTAACCTTTAAAACAGACTCTTGATCAAGGGAATAGATCCTTATTTTATGAATAATCAGTTGACAGCATGTCAGTTTGGAGAGATTATCACTTTTTGCCAAAGTCTACACCATCTGTTCCATGCTCTAATTACCAATAAAAGAAGGACCTAATTCACAATTGCATCATAAAAAAGTTAGATGTGATTTAAATGCTTTTGTTTGTTTTTTATTTAAAGAAGTTTCAATGATGCATCTGTTACACATTTTTCAATATTTTGACACAGATGATAGGCAAAAACTCAGATAGGTTTATAGAAGCAAATATGCAAAGTTTCCAAATGGACAATTTCTGTCAGGATATAGACCTAAAAATTGGTGTTATTAACCATTAGATTAATAATTGAGTAAAAGGAATTTATTATAAAGTTAATTCATATTTTGAAACAGTATTTGGTTTTTTTTATTTTTAAAAATATTTATTTCTTTTTGAGAGAGAGAGAAGTGTGTGAGCAGGGGAGGGGCAGAGAGAAAAGGAGATACAGAATCTGAAGCAGGCTCCAGGCTCTGAGCTGTCAGCACAGAGCCCGATGTAGGGCTCAGACTCACAAACTGTGAGATCATGACCTGAGCCAAGGTCAGACACTTAGCCCACTGAGCCAGCCTCGTGCCCCTAAAATTCTTTAAACTCTGATGACCTAAGAAATTATATCTGTAAATTTATAAACTATCATATTTAAAGAAGAGCCAATTAATTTATAATAGGATTCAGGGCATTTGGAAGTTAATTAGGAATGGATGAGCTCCTGAGAGTAGAGCTGGCATGAATGGAATTAGTGTCCTCATAAGGAGTGAGGAGAGGAGTTTCTTCCTGTCTCTGCTCTCCGTCATATGAAGATTCAAGGAGAAATCAGGAGTCAGAAACCCAGAAAAGAGCTCACCAGAACTAGACCATGCTGACACCTGGATCTAGGACTTCCAGTCTCCAGAACTGTGAGAAATAAATTTCTGTTGCTTATAAGCTATCCAATTTCTGGTACGTTGTTTTAGTAGCCAGAACTAAGCGTGTGAATTTGGGCTACCTTAGAGCCACCTTGAGTCTCTACGAGGGAAACAGAGCCAGAAGGTGGGGAGAACATGTTTCCTGATGCCTTTTCAACTGTTTGACTAAGCTGTATTGAAAACCAAGTAGTACTCAGACATGTTAATTATATTATTTAGTAATGTTATAAATTTTGCAGGCTTTATTTTAGTCTCTTATCTTGCAACTGAGTCCTCATTAATCCTTGATTCAGAGCTCATTAATTTGGAAACAAAAAGTATTCAAACCTTTTACACAAATCATTTATATAAAATTAGTTATATGTCATTAGGATTTTAGGATGAAATATGGAAGGTTTTTATAGTAGTTTACTGCTCTTGATTATCATATGGATTTGTAATATAATATTATTGGGAGCCATCATGTGATTATATCCTGGCAATTAATATATGGTAGGTTCTGAAAAAGATGCTTTTCATATATTATTTAATTTAATCACTTTCATACAATAAAATTCTCAATTTAATTTTGAAAAATTTTCATTTAACTTATTTAAAGATATTTCAAATATAAGCATAAAAATATATAAAAAATATTGAAATCTGTGCATGCACCATCTAGTTTTATAACATATTTGCTTCTAATACTTTTAAATGCAAACAAATTATACATCAGAGAAGAAACTGAGGGTTCTCGCTCTAGTCTCACTTCTGTTCATCTGTATACAAAGATTAGTATCCCCACCAATGTTTATTCTTTCCATGTGTGGTTTTATACTTTAATCACATAAATATCCAATAATCTTTCTAATTTTTGTATCTAATAATCTTTCATAATTTGATTATTTATATTTTTAAACACTATAAAATTATGTCATATTATGTGGACCCTCTACAGCTTAGCTTTTATTTTTTTTTTACTCTTCATTATTTTTGGAGGCTGGGCTAAATCTTAGTTTATTCCTCGAAAAGCATAGAGATGTCTACTTTATACATGTGCCACAATTTATTTTTTGATGTCAGCATTAAAGATTACGTGAAAATGTAAAATTGCAAGTCAAACTCATTAAATAAGTGAGATACAGAAATTCTTAAAAAAATACTAAGAAATCACACTTACCAGTATGTGAATCAGATAAATTATCCTGAAAAAGTTGGATTGATTCTAGGAGTACAAGATTGTCTTAATATTTTCTAAAAAACAAAATAATTCATATTTTAGCAAAAATGAAGAAAAACAATAAGATCATATCAGTAGATGAGTAAAAACCACTGTGTGAGTTTTGTTATCTATTCTGGGGAAAAAATAAAACTTTGCCTTTACTTCTGAAGTAAGTTGAATAAGCCTGCTATTATTAATTCTTTTTAATATTTTGTCTCCTACCATTGAGGCATGCAAAATATGGAAACATATTATAATGATTTTCATGCAAGAAATAAGTTATTATTTTCAAATAATATTATTATGTTCATCTGGTTTTAAAAGAAAATAAAAATTAGCGAATGGGATTACAGTAACTTAAAAAGTTGCTAGATACCAGATCAATATACAAAACTCATCTACATTTCTCTATACCATCAATCAGCCTACAGTAAAATAAATATATATGTGCCATCTAAAATTACTCCATTAAAATGTATATGAACAAATCTAACATAATATCTAAGACATCTTCTGAAAACAATGAAGTATTAATAAAAGAAGGTAAAAAGACTAAGTAAATGAAAGAAGATTCCTTTTACATGAACTAGAAGATAGTCTCATAAAGATGCTGTTCTCCATAAATTGAATTACATATTCAGTGATATAATTCCAATAAGAATATCTGTATGTTTTATGTGAAAGTATGACTGTATTTAAAAATTAATTGTAAAATATGTGTAGAAGCTGAAAGAGCCACATACAGCAAAGTCACTCTTGAAGAAGGAAAAAAAAAGTACTTATATAAGTGTGACAAACTGATCAATGTAGCAGAATAATAAGCTATAAAGTAGCCCTGGACATATGTGAATCCTTGATTTCTAACAAAGGTTTACTACAGATAGTATGGCAAAATCATTATGGTCAATATATAGTATTGAACAATTGGATATCTATGGAAAAGAAAAAATAAAAACCAAATACTTGATCTTTGTTAGATACCAAACATAAAGTCATGTCAGATTGGAGGAGGGGGAAGTTTATCTAAATGCAAAAGGTAAAGCTATTACAATTCTATAAAATAATTTTGGAAATTATTTTTATGATTTCTGAGTATGGAAGGATTTCTTAAGTAAGAATCAGAAAACTCTTACCAGAAACAGAAAGGTGGATGAATTGGAGTACCTTGAAGTTAAAACCTTATTTTCTTTAAAAGAATCTACTAAAAGAATGGAAAGATAAACAACTAAGAAATGGAAAGGTATATTTACAACACATATATTCAGGATATGTACATTACTACTACTATATTTTCATTAACAAATACAGGAAGAAAAATGGGTTAGAGACATAACAGATATTTTATAAAAGAGGATATACAATGGTCACAAGCATATGAAAACACACCCAACTTCGTTAGTAAGAAAGAAAATGGAAATTAAAACTATAATGGATAATGCTACAACACTTACCAGAGTGCATAAAATGTAAGAGTCTGATGACTATCAAATGTTGGTATGGACATAAACCCAAAGGTGCTTGCATAAACTACTGGTATGTGAGACAAGTTTAGCACTATTTACTGTAGTTGAAGCATCATGTGTTGTAAGAACCAAAATCATACACCCAGATATGAAGTCAGCAGCAATTTATGGACATATGCATCAAGCTGTGTATAAAAAATTGTCCAATGGCAGCAATATGCATAACTGGCATAAATTGGATTCTCCATCAAAATTAAAATGAATAAGCAGCTTCTTTTGTAAAGTGGAATAATATTCAGCAATGAAAATGAAGAAACAAGTTTTGCTACATGCAACAGCATAGTTTAATCTCATAAAACAATACTGAACAAAAGAAGCCAGACAAAAAATATAAATACGATGTATTCTGCATATTTAATGTTTAAAATGAGAAGAAACCAGACCACAGTGGAGCACTTTCACAAATGTTGGGCTAGTGATTATCTTAGGATGGGAAGGGAGGGTTAAGTAGTTTAGATAGAACAACAGGAGGAGTGGATTCATGAGGGCGCCATTTGCTATTTTTTCTCTTGATATGGGTAATTATCACACGGGGTTCATTTTGTGATAAAGCACTGAACAAAACAAAACAAAACAAGAAGTACATTGACTTAAGTCTTATTCCTTACCAAAATACTATTTAGGTTATCTGGACTACAGAGTATATAATGTGGCTGGGACTGTAAGAGGTATTTCAGGTAAGAGTTCTCAGGAACTCTTTAGGTGCTTTTTTTTTTTTTAATATAGATAAACATAAGATTGAAGTGATGGTCTAAATGTCCCTCTCATTTACAACTTGTTAATGACCTGCTGAGCAGCAGCCTTAGGCTAACCTTTGCTTTTACTATGTCAGTCTTTAAAAGAGGAAACTGTAAATGACCAGCAGGAAGTAAATTGCCCTTAGTTAAATGGAAATGTGTTAACTTCATTTGACTAATAAAATTACTTTTGGCACTAAGCCACAAACGAGGAGATAGTTACAATTCCTACTAGGAACTTGAAGTAAAAAAAATAGATGTATATTTAGATTCTTCTGAATTTGAAATATCTTAGTTGTGTTTAAATAATTTTTTTCAGAAGTCTAGAAATTCCTTTGTAACTAGCAAATAATAAATAACTTTTAAAAAGCATAGGAGCTGCTGTAAAGCAGTATACAACATTTTGAACTCTGTTGGTTAAGCAAATTTTAAAATAATTAAAAAAAACAAATGTTATTCAGGAAAATATGTCTCACTTTATTGGCATCTCCTCTTAAGGCAAAATATTGACATTAAATTCTTTGTTTTCAAATGTACTCATTACATTTATATGCGCTGCAAATTGATGCAATGTGCTAGTGTGCTGCTTTACCATTCTTGCTTGCCTCTTTGCCTTTGAGCCTTCTGTTTTCTCCAGTTGGAAAGACATCCCTTCTCTCTTACTCTTCTGTTTTCTTAACCTTTTATGGGGTACACTGTTCCAATGCCAAGTATTCTCCCTCTTTTATCCTTAGTCTAAATGTATAATACCATCCTTTGTTCCTTGATCCCTGTCTTTACATTTCCACTATATAAAATATAAGCAGAGAGGTGCTTATTTTTATTTATTTATTTTTATTTATCTGGATATGTTTCTATGGCACTAGATTACAAAATTCTTTAAGGACAGGGACAGATCTTATCTGTCCTTGTATATCTATAGGTATCTTAAAAGTTTATTTATTGAATTGAACTAAATTTAAGATAAAGAGGACTAAGGTCTAAGATGGCGTGCACGTCTTATGATTTCTCCTCTCAAGATAAAATCATTTGAGCTAATGCGATAATGCATCCCTGCTTAGTGATGAAATTAGCTTTACCACTTTTCAGTGGCCCATGTTTAGAGATTTATTATTAGGACAATATTAAATCCAAGCCAGTGCTTTAAGGCAGCTTTAAGGAGCCATATTATGAAGGATACATGATTGAATTCATATTTATTATTTGCCAGATGCCTCTGCCATTTTAATAGCTAACATTTATTAAACACTATGTGTCAGGTAGTCCGATAAGCACTTTAGTTGGTTTGTCGTTTTACAATCATATCACAGACCTCAGGTTGTACCATTTTATCTTCATTTTATAATTACTCTCAGGCAGTAATAACAGGCACAAAGTGGCTGAGCTAGTAAAGGACAGGATAAAACAATGGGTAAGGTCATTACCTACTGTTCAACATCCTAAGAGAGAAACCCATCCTACTACCCTGAGTGGCATGAATACTTTGAAATGCTGTAATAAGTTCTTACAAATGTATGATGAAAATCTCCAAAATGCCTGGATATCATGATTTGTAATTTTTTTTTTACTTTGATAATATTACTAGTATTGAGAGGTTTTATTTAAAAATGAACCAGTGTGTTTGCAATAGATCAATGTAAAACAAAAAGTGCTAAGAGCCAAATAGATATTGATAGTTCAAGAAGGTACCTAATTATGAATGAAATTTTGTAGTATAATGTGGTGAGTTTAAAGTTAACAGTAGCTTCAGTTTTGCCCTATTATAAACTTTAGAACAAATTACTTGACAGATGATGCTGAGGCTATGATATTTCAGGTTATATTTATAGGATTTATGAATTAATATTTGAAAAATATCTTTAAAGAACCTGTGACTTAAGGATATATATAAAGTTATAATCCTATCTAAAGCAACTTTTATGATGACAAAAATATATCAGGTCTATTTATTTATTACTTAGGAGTGAAGGAATTTCCTTAAAATGTCAGTTAGAAAAAGAGCTGGTATAGTGTTTGCTGTCAAATGTTTTACTGACTCCGATTTCTGTAGACAGGTTGATAAGAGATATATGATCTTGAGAGGGCTCCTGTAGCCACACATCTTTTCATTTTAATTCAGATGACATGTATTGAAACATGGGTCTGAATCATTTAATAAGTAGGCTTGTTTGACTTAACTTTAGTTACTCTTTAAGAGGAGTATTTTCAGACTAGCTAGTTTTTAAAGGGCTGGTTATATACAACATCCAATACATAGTAATGACTCAGAAAATTTTATAGAATGATCCTTTGGATAAGGAGTAAGTTGGGGAAAGTATAATCACTATGACATAAAACTAGGAAAGATAGAGATCTAAAGAAGATTGTAATAAATCAACTTTTCTCATGCCCCAAGAAATCATAGTAAAGCAAGTGCCTGTGGCAATGTATGAATTCCGTGATAGTGTTTGCACTTAGACTGGTGTGTTCTGAGGTGAAATAGCTCAATACTTATGGGGTTGTAATCATGCCTATTTCTCTTAGAGCTCCATAGTCCAGGATTAGGCTTTTTACAAACAAACTTTAGAGCACAGCATGTTATTTTATGAACTACTGTTTTAGCAGCTTAGTCTAGGTGGAGAAATTCACAAACCAGTTCAAATCACTAGAATCTGGAAGGATCCTACATCCTCAGAAATTGTTCAGGTGGAATAATTCTAGTTCTAATCTATCCAAAAAATACCATACAATTATTGCTTAAATAAGCAGATCTACCTTAGTACCATTGTGGCTGAAATTGTGGAATAATCGATATAATTCTCTAATAGTGCAAGACTGACACTTCTACCTACGTGGTGCTCTGTTTGAAAGTGGAAAATATACTTTCACACATTTACAAAGAACCAGTAGGTGGCCTGCCTATCTCCCCCCATTTATCAACATGATGCAATAAGACGAATCCTCTTTCTCAGAACTCTCTGGACATTCTGTGCTTTCTAATGCTATTAAAACATTTTACTTGTACCTCTCCTAGAATGGCTTTCACTGCACAACACACAACTTTTACAACTTGTAAAAGACTATAAGGTCAAAAGGGCATCACTCGGGTGTCCTGTCCCAATTTCTCATAAAACAGAGTGAAGATACAGAACAAGATTTTAAAAGGTCACAAATGAAGACAGGCAAAATAAAATCTAGATATTAGAAAATGAATGCAACTTTCTCTGATTATAGGACATGACAGTATGTGACAGATTCCTGTTATAGAGGAATATCTGTCTTCTCGTTACAGAATAAAGATAAAACGGCCCAGACAAATAAGAGAAGAGAAGGGCGCTCTGTAACACGTCCCCACTTGCCCCGTGATCGTCTGAATCTTGATTCAGAAACGCGGAGCTCCACGGTAGATCTGAACCTCTGTCTCCCCCTTTTGGATGTCTCGTGCAGTGGGCAAGGTACAGCGCTTTATTCACTCCCCTGCCCTTAACTCGGAAGTCACTTCTGTGCAGGAAGAGATTCAAATCCCTGCTACAAGCAAACAAAACACATGTCAGGAAAAAAGTGGGAGAAGTAATAGACGGTTGGTGATGCTCTGCAGGATTGGAGTTATAATTTCTGTTAGAAAAATTAAAGTTTTCAGGAATGAATATGGAAAAAAAACTGTGGAAGATGTACCATAATGGTTCATCCAAAATGAATGACAGAAAAGATAGTGCTGATATTAAAATGATTTTAGGTTTTCTTTCTTTAAAAAAAAAAGCGTGGCTATATTTAAATTGCAGAAGTAATTTGGGTTCATTGTAGAAAAACTGGAAAGTTCATAGATTATGGATAAGCCAGGTTTTAAGCCTTATCCCTCCTCTACTACCCATAGAAAACCTTTGACAGTTTTTAAGTTTTGGGATTAAATTTAGCAATTTTACCAATGATTTCTAATTTATATTGGCACTAAAATAAGTAGTATATAATTCTTACGTTATATATTGTATATAACTTAGAGAAAATTACAATCTAAGTTTATGGACCTTGAGGGAGTCATGCTAAGCGAAATAAGTCAGGCAGAGAAGGATAGACGCCAGATAGCAAAGGTATTCTGTTGATCTCGTCCATGAAAGTCAGGCTTTGAAGGCACAAAGCAGAATGGAGTTATAGGGGAGGGGAATTTGAATGGGACTTTAAAAAGTATGAATACTAATATTCATACTTTATGGTTCAAATACAATTATCTCTAAAATATAATATGAAGTGAAAAAATGGTTCAAATATAATTATCTCTAAAATATAATATGAAGTGAAAAAAATGAAGTTTTGGAAAAATATATGGTATAATTGCATTTATTTAAATCAAAATTATCCAAAGAATACTGCATTTCATTCATAAATATGTGAAATAACTTAAAAATGTTAACCAAATTCCTCCTTATGGGAGTCTCCAGGGAAGTGGGAATAGTATCATAACTGTCTTTATATAAGGAAAACTCATAGGTTATTTCCTCTTTCTTTTTTCAAAAGAGCAACAGCAACAACCACAAATAAAGTCAATGTGATGAAATATGTTACAACATTTATTTTAGTTTCTATTTCTATTAAGAGGTTTCAATCTGAAAGTAATTTTCATCAAAAGAAAAGAAAGTTATATCACATATATGTATATGTATGTATTTAATATTCTGAAACTCCATATTCATTATAGTCACACCCTATTCTCCCCTGCCCTCAGCCACTGAGAACCATTAATCTACCTTCTGACTCTAGAGATTTACCTATTCCTAACATTTCATATAAATGAAATTAAATAATAGGAGAATGTTTGTGTTTGGCATTTTTCAACTTCAGCCTGATGTTTTCAAGGTTCATCAGGTTGTACTATCACTTATTTCATTTTGAGCTGAATAATGTTTTATTGTATGAGACATTATTCTCAGACTTTCTCTTGCCTTTGAAGGCATGGTTTTCTTTACTTTAAAAAATCTATTTAAAATAGGTTTAGTCTTTGTCTAGTAAGTCCAGTATCTGGTGTTCCTAGAGACAATTTTTATTGACAACTTTTTTCCCTCTTGTATGGATCACACTATTCTGTTTCATTGTTGTATCTCATAACTGTTTGTTTAAGCCTAGATATGTTAAATAATATGGTGTGTAAACTCTGGAAATCAGATACATACCCCCACCCAGTCCCAGGTTTGTTGTTGCTGCTTGACACTGTTGTGCTGTTAATGCTGTTTGTTTAGTGATTTTTCTTGAATTAAAGAATTAAATTCTATTTTCTTAAATGCCTTAGGCTAATAAATTTCCCAGCAATGGGCAGTGTACAACTCTGCCTTATCCTTCACTTTCTGCTTGTATAGAGCCTCAAGGTCAGCCAGAGAAGAGATCTTAGGACCTTCTCAGAACCACTGTTCTTCACTGTCTGCTTGTGTAGAACCTTAAGGTCAGACAGAGGTATGAACTTAGCACCCTCTCAGTACTGTTCTGGGCATATTCACAGGCTTGTGTAGGTTTATAGATTTTCAATATCATCAAAGGTTTTTTTCAAAGGATCCTTCAGACATCTAATTAGTATGTTATTCTAAGTTCTTTTAGTTTCTTACTAGTTTTGATTCTAACACTGCTTCAGCAGTCATCATGTTAAATAGTTATTTATAATTTTTTAAATGTTTATTTATTTTTTAGAAAGAATGAGAACACAAGCAGGGGAGGGGAAGAGAGAGAGGGAGACAGACTCTGAAGCAGGCTTCAGCCACTGAGCGACAGTGCACAGCCCTGTATGGGTTGAACTCATGAACTTTGAGATCAAGACTTGAGTCAAAGTCAGATTCTTAACTGATTGAGCCACCCAATTGCCCTGTTCCTGATTTTCTTTTCTTCTTCTTTTTTTTTTTTAAACCACACTCTGAGGTAGGGCTGTCTGCATAAAATGAATCATTAGTCAGTTCAAACCGAAGCCCTAAAATGGAGCTCTTCAGAGTTTTCATTGGTCTATGTGTCTGTTTTTGTGCCAATACCATACTGTCTTGATGATGACAGCTTTGTAGTAGAGGCTAAAGTCTGGGATTGTGATGCCTCCCGTTTTGGTTTTCTTCTTCAATATAACTTTGGCTCTTCGGGGTCTTTTGTGGTTCCATACGAATTTGAGGATAGTTTGTTCTAGCTTTG
>NC_043701.1:38637434-38653343 GCF_006229205.1 Suricata suricatta | reverse complement strand
TTTACCCGAGATACAGAAATGCTGATGCATAGGAGCACATGTACCCCAATGTTCATAGCAGCACTGTCAACAATAGCCAAAACATGGAAAGAGCCTAAATGTCCATCACCTGATGAGTGGATCAAGAAGATGTGGTATATATACACAATGGAGTACTAATGGCAATGAGAAAGAATGACATATGGCCATTTATAGGAAAGTGGATGGACCTTGAGGGTGTCATGCTAAATGAAATAAGTCAGGCAGAGAAGGACAGAAACCATATGTTTGCACTCATAGGTTTAACAGGAAAGCAGGAGAAACCTAATGGAGGACCAGGGGGAGGGGAAGAGGGAAAGAGAGTCGGGGAGAGAGAGGGATGCAAAACTTGAGAGACTACTGAATACTGAAAATGAACTGAAGGTTGAAGGAGAAGGAGGAGTGGGGAAAAGAGGTGGTGGTGATGGAGGAGGGCACTTGTGGGGAAGAGCACTGGGTGTTGTATGGAAACCAGTTTGACAATAAAATATTAAAAAAAAGAGAGAGAGAGAGTTTTCAGACAGGTCACATGCTGACTATTCACTAGAGATGAGGCTTTTAAGAATGTCAAACCCCTCTGCTCCATCCAGACTACCAGGCTGCTGTTTTTCACAGCTACCATGTTTGCAAGTCTGTTGGTTTGTAAGGATGCCACAGAGCAAGGGAGAGAAAGGTGGAATTACAGCAAAATAAAATACCACATTGCTTACTGCTCAGACTGAGATTTTGCCATTTTTCTTGAATAAATGCTTCTCAAATTGTTTTAATTCTTTAGTTAATATCCAGACTTCTAAAACATTTTTTGACATTTTTCCAAAATATCATTGACTTTATGAAGGACTGAATTTTCAGAGGTCCTTACTATATAGTGTTCTGAGAGTCAGGCCTTGGCTCTTTTTAAATTTAAAAAGAAGTGAATCTAAATCATTTCCTTGAATGTTGTGAGCATTCCTAAGAACATATGTACTTTGATACTTTAAACAAACACTTTCTTGAGCTGAAGGATGCCACACACAAAGCAATTGATTCATAAACCATTTTACCCTGACATTTGGTTTTGGTATACAAAAGATAATAAACTGGGATGTTCTCCAGTGAGTTATGAAATTTTAAAAGAGCAGTAATTTAAATATAAATCTACATGTTATTTCCAATTCACAACATTTAACATTCCCCTGATTTGTGATATGTAAAGCAAGTTTTGCACAAAATGCAAGCCAAAAGGCCAGAGAGTACCACTATCTCAGAACCAAATAGATTTGTATATAATAGTAATATTAATAAGATGACTGAAGCAGCTTATTAAAAAAGGAAGTAATTCCAAAAAATAAATTATTTAATATGAAATCAGAAAATGCCACTATTTTTCTTCAAGAGTATTTAGACTTTAGAATTTTGGAACTCCTTATTTCATAAGATCCAGAATTATATAAAGCATATTTTTTAAAAGCATTTGAGCTTATATTACTAATAAATACATAATGTATGCTCATAATGCCATTGTGTTTACTTGAGTGGGAGAGAAACAAAGATATACAGTTTTCCAAAATAATGAGAAAGACTAGGGATATAATATATGGGAAATATGTGTAAACCATGTTGATGTGACTCAATGATATAAACAAAATGATCACATGACTGATGATGGAATAGTCCTGGGAAATCTATCAACAAAAATTTTTATTAGTTCACAAAAATCATCAAGTTCAAGATGTCACTTCAAGAAGAGAAATATTCTAATTGTACTACCATAGAGATCCATTTGCTCACAATTCATCTATGTATTTATTTCATTACTTTTACAGTGATCCTTTCTCCTCGATAGGGTGCCAAGTAGCCACAGAATCCATTTCAAGCCCTTATGTTGGTGGGTATAAAGGGCTCTTCATCAGCTGATTTCCACATACTTTTCTAGGCTCACCTCTTGTCAAAGATGTCTCCAAAAGCCCATTCTTCCAGTTACACTGACCACATCTGCAATCCAAATGCATCTGTGCTTCTGCTTCCTATTCTTTTTGCAAACTCTTTTTTGTTTTTGGAACTACCTTCCAGCTCCTTGCCTTGAGTACACAACTTAGATGCTACTTTGTGACATCTGTCTGGACTTCAGAGAAGTCTCATAGTAAAATGATTAAGAATGAAGATCCTTGGCGTGCCTGGTTAAGCTTTCAGCTCAGGTCATGTTCTTGCAGTTCCTGAGTTTGAGCCCCGCATTGGGCTCTGCACTGACAGCGTGGAGGCTGCTTGGGATTCTCTCTCCTTCTCTCTGTGCCCCTCCCTGTTTGTGCTCTCAAAGTATATACATATTAAAAATATATATATTTTGAAAGAATGAAGATCCTTAAGTCACTGAAACTTTGGCAGCTTCATGTTTCTTATGTGAGAAAAAGAAATAGTATCAGTCAACATCATGGATTTTTGTGAGGATTAACTGTGCTGATACATGTAAAACTTCTAGTAAACACCAGGAACTGCTATTTCACTCTACTTCTGTCACTACCACCAGCAACCCTTTTGAAATGTTAGGGGCATAGAATTATGGAAGATGAAACAAGTGGAAGATAAGTCATAATTTCTCAATAGAGTATGAAGAAAAGAATCGAGAGACAGTAACGTGCTAGAACAATGGCATGGACACCGAAGGCCCATGACAGGAAGAGCAGGGTTTGAATAGAATATTGGGAAGGATCCTCCTAGGGCATGAATTTCTGCTGCTGCTAGTTCTCTGCATACTGACCAAAATGTATGATTATGTTGCCTCTAAAGCCATGTACAGGCTCATGTTCCTATTGCATCCAATTTAGCTTTATATGAACAGGAATCAGAGAAAGTGTTTCCATCGAAGAAAGAAGAAACTGGGCAGCCTGGCAGCATTTTTCAGAGCCCTGGTCCCCCGAGATGTTGCTTGAGGAAGAATAGTACCTGAGAGGCTAAGTTTGGGAAATGCTGCACACATCAAACTATATGCCTTGGCATTTCACACATCGTATTCGACTGTGAGGAATCTGCAAGCCTGCAGTAGAGCAACCCACTTGATGCCATCAATCAGAGGGTTCCACAGGTTACTAACCATTGAAACTTACACCCACTTCTTGCTTATTTTTTGACCATTGTTTAACATCAATTCTCACTGTGTGAAAAGAAATTTTGTAATTTATCGTCTTAAATGAAGATTGAAGGAGAATTTTCTAAGATTTTCATGTCTATCACTATAAGGAACTCTTTTGGGCAGAGTCTTGGCAAATGCCACATTGTAATACAACTTGATGTCCTTACTTATCAGATTAATCTAAAAATTAGTTAAAGTGCATAGGCCTTAACATATATACAAGTGGACATGGCAAGGGTTTACTGCTTAAATGCAAATTAACTACTGATTTTAAAGTTTGAGACGTGTGGCCATAAATGATAAAATGGAAATATTACCCTTACATGTACCAACCTTTAAATTCAAACTTTAAATCCTCCAATAAAATCAGTGACCAATTCACATAGCCAGAAAAAAAAAAAAGAGAGAGAGAACTTTATGATTCTATCTCCAGGGTAGCCTGAGGTGATAGAACCTATTCTCTGGTCCTTACTGAGTCATTATACCTACTAGAAATTTCTCATTTCCTTCTCTTACCCGTCAACCTGGATGGAGTTTCAAGGACTCCACCTGCCCTTTGCTCTTCGCCTTTCTTTCCTACTCTTAGCTCCCACTGCTGCCGCTTCCTTCCTCATTGGTTCCAAGCAAGTTTGGAGTTAGCTCTCGAGTACATTTTTCTCATATGCTCTGTTCACTGTTTACAGAGACACACTTTCCACACACTTTATAGAGACACATTTGAAATTAAGAATTTAGTATACAATGAGTATCAGGTTTTTAACTTTTTTTCATGAAAATTCCATCCTTTAGAATAACCTGACGTTTTGAGTGTGTGATATCACCTAAAAGATGAAGGAGATGTTGTTAGAACTGCATGTACAGCATCATGCCCAGCAAAGACTTAAGTGCTCAGTGTGAGAGCACAGATAATGATCTGAAGGAGGCAAGTGACACTTCAAAGGCTTCAGAAACTAGTGAGAAACATAACTGTTCTGCATCAGATGGGTGTAATGGCATGAAGTGTCACTGGAGATTCAGTGCGCAGGGAAATAGAACGTCTTAGGCCTACAGGAACAAGGTCTGGGGCTCAGCCCTGAATACAACATGTCCAGCAAACTGTGTTGTGTAAGATTCGAATGCAAATTACATCTTTTCTTTGTGCCTCAGTTTCTCAGCACCACAGTCATTACATTGTTTCTGCCTACCCCACAGGGTCGTTTCAAGGAACAGAACATTTGGTGTTTGGGGATGTCTCATGAACAGGACAAAGACTTCTTCAATTCCTCCCCTCTCTATCAGTCATTACTTTTCATTCTCTCCTTTAGATCTCCCTGTGATCCATCTCTTCAGTATTTTGAAAGTGCCCTCGGTTGTGTTGTCCCCTGAATCCACTGATCATGCTGACTGTTAAATCCTGAGCTCTGCCTTAGTTCTGCTATTACCCTTTTTTCTTCCTTAGCTGGGACTGTGGAGCTCTACTAGAAAAAAAAAGATATTGGTGCTACTATAAATCCATGTCTGCCAACCACAGCTGGACTTCAACACTGTCCAGTCATCTCTCTCATTTCCTGAGCAGGAAGTTGTCCACAGTGGTATTTCCAAGCTATGTCCACTTTTCTCAAATACTCAAATACCCCTTTCTCCTAATTTTGTCTCTTTCTTAACAAATAGGATGAAAATCCACATGCGAAGTCTCCAAAGTTTTATCTTATTAAGCACTTTACGAGTATAAAATTACTTCAACATAAATCATCTGTTCCCCCATTTTCAAATGACGCTGTGGGAAAAATTACCATACTCTTTACTAGAGCTTTGAATCTTCTCATCTCCTTCTTCTTCAGTGACCTGAGTCTATAGATTACCTCTTCTATTTTATAGCTTCATCCTCTTCATTTCTTAAAATAGATTTTATTCTTTAAGGAAGTTTGGGGTTCAGTACTCAAAAAGATGTGGAAGACATGTAGAGAATTCCCCTATACCCTCACGCCTACACAGCCTTCTCCACCATCAATGTCCTACATCAAAGTGGGACACTTTGGACGTACATTGACATCATTACCATCCAAAATTTGTAGTTTACCTTAAGGTTTACTCTTGGCAAATGTATCCACTAATATATCACCACATAAAATAGTTTCTCTGCCCTAAAAATCTGCCTGTTCGTCTCTCCCTCTCCCCAACCTCTGGCAACCACTCATCTTTTTATGTCTCCATAGTTTTGCCTTTTTCAGAGTGTCATGGAGTTACAATCTTACAGTATGTAACCTTTCCAGATTGGCTTCTTTCACTTAGTGATATGCATTTAAATGTCCCCTGCATCCTTCTATGGCTTAAGAGCTCGTTGCTTTTTAAAGCAACCCTCTTTATTTTCACTGTTTTCTTTTTAATTAGGGAAGTAAATACTCCTTTATTTAAGTACTTCAGAATCTCATCAGCCTTTAATACAAAGAAACTAACAAACTAACACATAAAATGTCCATACAAACCCTTTGTCCTTCACAGGTCATCCTCTCTTGCTTTCTTCCTTTCTCTAATAATCCAAATTCTTGAGTTATTTGCATTTACTCTTTATTTTCTCTGTTTCAGTTTACTTCCTACCCATACACTGAAATCAGACTTCCACTCTCATATATCCACAGGTTTTTTTTCCATATTGACATCACTTTTAAAGCCTTTTTTCCTTTGACTTCCCTGAAAACAAAATCCTGATTTTTCTCTGTACTTTTCTTCATTCTCCTTGATTTATCTCCTTTGATCTTTTTTTTTAATGAGAGATAGATAGATAGATAGATAGATAGATAGATAGATTTCACTCTACACATTCTGCTTGGACAATCTTATCCACATCCATGACTTTTATATGAAAATATAAATATAGGCAGTCTTTGCTTTACATGGTGCCATGTTAATTGAAACATGTGCACATTGGAACAATGTCTGCACTCTGCATGGTTACCATACAAAGACATGTTTCTTATATGCATGAATTTTGGTTAAAACAATATCATGCAAAGTGAATATTGCCTATATTAGTTATATACCACTATCTTTATCCAGAGCCTTATACATGAATATATCATTTTCTTCCAGTTACCTCCACTGGCTTACCCAAGGGCTCCTAAACATTTGTAGGTCCAATCCTGATTTTTTCAGCCTCTGTCCACACTCTGCCCCCCTGCCGTATTCTCTATCATAGACAATCAGTCAATAAACAGATACTTATTATCACATGTTATTGTCAGGCATTGTGCTAGATACCAGATGATAATATTTCAACATGTCCTCTGCCCTCATGTAATTTGCAATCTAGAACAACAGGCAACTTCCCAATATAATAAATAAATATATAATGATTATAGTTAACCAGTGTCCTATAAAAAAGGTTGTTACTGAAAGAGAAGATGAATATGGCTGATTACCCTGAGGAAATAATAAATAAACTGAGGTGTAAAAGTTAAAATCATCTTTAAAAAAAGAGCAAAAGAATATATAAGAATGGGAAACCACATATGTATAAGCTCAGAGGATGGGAAAAAGTGGGCTTCTCCAGGAAGGGATACTATAATTGTCATGGTAAAAGTGAGAGAAAGACCAGCACAAAGCAAATCTTGAAAGATGAATAGGAAATAGGCATGATGGGTTTTGTGATTACTATTTTCTTTTGTATTGTTCAAGTCAAAATCTGTAAGGCATTCTCATTTTCCCTGCCCTCCACTCTATGTAAGCATTCCAAATCCACCAAATTCCACCGTCTCAATCTCCTGAATACCTATCAGACATAGTAATGTCTTTCTATCCCATTTCCTCACTCAGAGTTCTAACAATTCTCTACTGGATTACTCTTACTCTCTGGCATCTGATTATCTTGTTCCTATCCCCTCCCATGTCCTATAACCCGGGCATATGTTGATTGACTTATCCATTGATTCACTTTTAGAAGTTATAGGAGGCACCGTTCCAAATATAAACTTCACTACTACTATATTTACAAAATACTATTGTTATGTCCATTTTACAAATAAGGGCATCAAAGTACAGATAATCTATTGTACTTCCCAGAGTAGCCATCTGGGTTGGGGCCTTGCATGTGCTGCTGCTTCTTCAGGGAAGCTCCACTGTCTAGTACTCCTTCTCCAGCTAATCTTTAGTCATCCTCCAGGTGTGGCTTTTATTCAGGAGGATTTCCCTTATCTTTGAAATGTGATTGTATCCTCTTGCCATATGCCCTATACCACATCGTGAAGTATTATAATAATCTTCATGTCCATTTTCTTTTCTGGCCTCTAAGCTTGTTGAAATTATGTGTGTAATTGCAATTCCATATTTATTTTTTGATGAATAAATGAATTGAAGCATCATATAAGAAATTGAAATGCAAAAGTACTTTGAAAATGATATATAACCCATAAATAGATTTTTTTATAAATAATGAGAGTATCAGTAAGAACAACTGTTTTATTCAGCTAATAATTACCTACTCTTTACAAGACACTATTATGAAGAGGGAATAAATAAAGATGAATAAGAAATAACTACTGTCTTCAAGGAACATATTAAAAATATATCTCATTACCTAAAGTAGCTTTAGGAAATGAGAGCATTTTTAAGTTGTATATGTGCCTTAAAAGATAAAGGCCGAGAGCAGTGCCTAGGTAGATCAGTCTTAGTGTCCAACTCTTGATTTCATCTCAGGTCATGATATCATGGTTCATGGGATCGAGCCCCACATCAGTTTCTGTGCTAACAATGAGGAGTCTGCTTAGAATTCTCTCTCTTCCTCTCTCTCTCTGATATGTGGTTTCTCTCTCTCTCTGTCTCAAAATAAATAAATATTTTAAAAAAGAGATATGGATCTAGAAATAATGTATTCAATGTTATTTATGTTGCTTTACTTCCTCTTTTTTATGTTTGTGAAATGTTGGGACTCAAAATAAAGCACTTCTACATAAACATTACATAGACTTAAATAGTTAAAAGACATGGTCTGTTTGATTACTTGATTTTTTAAAATGTTTTCTGTATGAGTGGACTAAAAATGGGCATTATGCAGAACTCTATATGTTCATTTATTTATCATTCCAGTTATCTAACATTTATATACATAAATGTTATGTAAAAATGTGTAACTTTTATGCACAGTATTTTAAGGCCTACACATATAATTTTAATGCAACAGTAAGCCAGAAACAGTAAGATTTTATGGTCATTTGTTGTAAGAGTGGCTTTAAGGGTAGGAAACTGTGCTGAAACTCCCCTGGGAGATTGAAGACAAGATGTTGCAGAGAGGGAGAAAAGAAAGGAAACATCATATGAAGGTTCTTCCTACCAGCAACATTGTTGAAGGTTTAGGCTTATTTGTAGCTCAGAGAGTAGTAGGCTAGGCTGAAGACAGCCAGTGGCATCCTATGGATTACTGAAAAGTTAGGAAGTAAATTTGCCATAATTCAGTGCTTTACTGGATGCCTCCAAGAGTTAATGCCGATCTCAGAGAAAGAATAACTCTCTTATCCTAATGATGACTAGTCCATTGTACTTTTGGTAGGGGCAAAGTCCGTATGTGCAGCAGAGTCTTGGAAACCTACAAGATGCAACATAAAGGTAAATATTCCCCCAAGGAAAGGTTTAATCTTCATCATATGGTGGTCTGAGAATAAAATATTTGGATCTCATGAGCCCAAAAAGACATGTTAAGTCCGTCATAGAGAGAATATTCTAGACCTAAAACCCTTAAACAGTAACAATTTAATATCCCACAGTTAAAAACAAGAACAAACAAACAAAAATCTAGTAAGTAAATTTTGAACATTTTACATTGCTAGAAAAAAATGACTATGACTCATCTGACTTGCATATTAGCTAAAGAGATTCTATTAAAGCAGAGTGGACTTTTTCATCTCCAGAGGTCTTAGTTTTTCTTACTCAGGCTGGTTATGAAAATGTTATATATAAAATGAAAAATAAATCTAAAAGGTTTGATAGATTATACAGTCATTATATACTGGCTACTTAAGTAGATGAGTGGAAGCAATTTCTTAATTATGGTTGGTTGAAGATACATCTTTTGCCTATGTCTGACCTGTTTATACATATTCAAATACCAGCATTCTGTTTTATACCTTCAATTTTTCTAAGGAAAGCATGGCGGATAAAGCTATGATAATGAATAATTAAATTAGATATTTTATGCAAAGTAGCTCATATAATACCTACAATATTGCCAATAATGGTAGTATTATCCATTGTTTAAAAACATAGTATTTACCTATTTGTAGAATGTAAGAAATGAATTTTTGTTATTTTGTTGCAGTAAAATTATTTATAGTAAAGTATGTAAATCTCAAATGTAGATTATTGAGTCCCAAGAAGCACATATACCTGTGTAACTGACATCTCAAATTAAGATATAGAACATTTTATCACCCAAGAAAGTTCCCTCATGCCCATTCCAGCCAGTCTCCCAAGCCTGCTCTACTATAGACAACCAGTATCCAATTGATAGCCTCGTGGGTAAACTAAGAAATGCTTTTCTCAAAAATGTCTCATAGTTGAGTGGAATTTATAATGCATATCTTTTTGTAAAATGTTATCCAAATGAAGCCCTTCTAAATTAAAAGACAAAAATATTTCAGGTAGGAAGAAGATCCCGTTTTGAGTTAGAAGAAGAGGGAATTTAATTCAGTTAAAAACACCTGCCAATTAAACAACCAAGATTTGTTCTTACAAAGGTGATATGAATAGTAACGGGCTTACACAATTAATACAAGGACCTTAATCCCATAAGCCCTCCAATAAGATAAGGTAGTATTGGATAGAAAAATAGACTGTTTGAATCAAATATTGAATATGTAGGAATATAAAGTATCGCCTCTCAATATATTTTGAACTTCAGAACCAGAAATAACATCTCATTCAATTTTGAATTGAATGTCCTATATCACCAAGTTATGGAAAAATAGCTGATTGTAAAAAAAAAAAATTGGTGCTTGAATATTTACCTTAAACACTCATGGATATGAATGAACTCTTTTGAGGCCTCCACAGACTAAACAAGCAGAAAAAGTAATTTTTATTTTGGAACATATTTTGGATTATATGTGCTAGAATTACAGAGTTTGCATCATCTAAATCTAGAGTTGCATACTTAAGTGTGAGTCAGGACCAGACTAATAGTGTATCAGAATGAAACAAGCCTTATGGAACTAGTGAGTGCATGGCTACCTAAATGGGGCAGTCTCTAATCAGCACTGGTCAACAGTAGCCATTGGAAATTGTTACCATGCAGACCCACTCACCGTGGAGCAAGGGGCTCCCTGTAGAAGTTGCAGTCATTTGGGAGTTCAGCAACTACCAAAGGAGGGTCCCAAAGCAAGAGGAAGTATAACAACAATATTCTTACTTTCTCTTTCTTTCTGCCCTCTGATGTTTTGTGGTGCTTCCCATTTGCCATATCACATAACAAACCAGTCAGTAATCTGCAGGGGTCAGCCACTCTGGACTCAGAGCAGAGTGGAGAAAGATAAAGACCAGATCTCTGGTGCCAAGTAGAATATAACCAGCCCAAGGAATAAGTGTTTTCCTTGTAAAAGGGAGAGGAAAAATGTAAATCCCTGCTATAGTTATGCATTTCTCTTTTTCATTTATATAATGCTACCATGCTCTGTTTTAGACTAAAAGCATATGTAATATTTGGAACTGTGTCAACACATTGAAATAGGTATATGTGATACTCAAATAATGGAAGTACTATTTTCAATTTACTAAATATTTACTATGTAACTACTTAGTACAAAGCCTGCTCTGGGGTAATTGGATATTCTCTACAATCAAGGGCAGAAGAAAGAATAGGCTTAAAGTGCAAGATGAAGAATTTATCATTAGTATTAGTAAGGCTGTGACTTCGTTTTAAATATTTACCTGACTGAGCTCACTTAGATTAGCACAACTTGCAGACAGAGCTATGAAATCTGTTTTCTTTATACCTAGGTGCTATATATATGTGTGTATATATATATACACATATATATATATGTGTATATATATATACATATATATATGTACACGTATATATATATGTATATATATTTTTATATATATATGTGTACATGTGTATATATATGTATATATATACACACATATATATGTGTATATATATACATATATATACACATGTACACATATATATGTATATATATATACACACATATATGTGTGTATATATATATACATATATATATGTGTACATGTGTATATATATGTATATATATATTTTTTTTGTAATGGAGGAACGATGTTCACCTAGAAAGGCTAGAATTTAGTAATTCCTGCTCACAGGTTCAAAGCAGTTTAATCTACTCATAATGCCAATTTATGTGAACAAATATCATAAAAATAAATTGCTTTAGAATTTTTTCCTGTAAACATAAGCAAATAAATGACAATCGGCATCGTAATGTATAGCTTCTACATGCCAGTATAGAATCACTCTGTGGGATTTTTTATGAGCTTAATGTCAAAACTACATTCAACAATAGAAGCAACTTCCAGAAAAATGTTTAAATATTATGCTCTTGTTTATCATATTTTACCATATGTGACTCTACTGCAAATAAAACGGACTAGTCTTTTTTGCTCAGGCTATTGGAGGAACACCTCACAAAGAAATCCTTTCTTCTCACATGAAAAGTGTGTTACTTTCCTAGGGCTGCTATAACAAAGTACCATAAGCTGAGTGTCTGAAAACATCAGACAGTTTTCTTCTCATAATCCTAAAAGCTGTAAGTCTAAAATCAGGACCACACTCCCTTCCCTCTCAAACCTGCAAGGCAATCCTCTCTTGCCTCTTCCTAGCTTCCAGTGGTTTCCAAGTTATCTCTGGTGTTCCTGGGCTTGTGGCTACGCATCTCCCATCTCTCCATCTTTCTCATCACATGATATTCCCTCTCCATCTTCACATGTCACTCTTATAATGGCACCAGTCATATTGGATTAAAGGCCCACCCTACTCCAGTATGACCTCATTTTAACTAATTATATCTACATTTGGAGGTACTGAGAATTAGGACTTCAACATATCATTTAAGGTTGATAATTTGTAACAAAAAATAAGTGATAAAATTTTAAATGCACATCTGGAAATGGGAACTAGGGAGGTTTTTGTAAAATCATTCTATTATTTCATACTTTTCTAAGAAAAAAGCCATTTCTAGTATTTACCTAAACACTTTTTGGTTGTGTTCAGTTGACTCAGGTACAGACAGTTGACATGTAAAAAATTAAGTAAGTATCTTTTTTTAATTTATTCAGTAACCAAAAGCTACGTTAGTTTTCTACAACCCGTCCCATTCTATTGATAAGTTGTCATGGTGTTAGGAATACTTTATTTAGAGCTTTAAGAAGATTAATTAGAGGATAAATTTGGATAGGATAATATTGGGGGAAGAAGTATTAGAGTATTGCTGTGTTTAGGTTGGAGATAGAAGTGAAGAGAAGTGGAAATAAGGTAACCTGGTATGGTGTAGGACACTTTGGTGTTGATGTCTACTGGTCATGTTAACAGATTGTGCGTGAATGAAGGATTTTCTTTGAAAATACTCACAGGAAAGAAGAAAATGGCTTTATTATCAGATAGATAACTCAAAGCATCTCCAAGAAGAGTAAGTGGGAAGATTAGACTTAAAAACCTAGAGTGACCCCTTATAGGAAATGGGAAATTAAAAAAAGGACCTGGATGAAAGCATGCCTGACAGATTCAAGGCACAGTGTGGTTGGAACACTGTACGCAAGACAAGGTGTGCTGTTGAATGACAATGGAGGGACAAACAGGGCCATGTCTTGTGTACTCTTATAGAGACTGTAAGGCCTTTGATTTTTACACAGCCCTAATGAAGCAGCATTCCTTAACAGGCACAGGTGCTATTGCTGCCATGTTTGAAAGGAAACACTGCACATCACAATTATGAGACAATTATGAGAATAAAAACTCAGTCAAGCAGTCTACCATGATTGCTTCTGAAAGCTCAGTTTCTCTGCCATCCTTACCAGAATCAATTCACTTCATCATGTCTTTTTTTTTTTTTCCCATTTTATTCTCTTCCAAACTAAAGTCTTTAATGGCTGAGTCTAGTTGTCAGAGTTTAGGTGACAAGCCAAGGGTAGGGTAAAAGTTTCCAGTTTCTGCCTTAAAGTATGTCTCACAAAGCAGAAATTCCTAAATGAGGTAGAGTTTTCAAAACATGACAAATGTCCAGTAGAGATCAAAGGATGTCAGAAGGGTGAGAAAGAAGGAAAATATCAAGTTAACCCTGAGTATTCAAGTCCCAGAAATAGGATTTTAACTTGAAAAAAAAATGTCAAAGGAAGAGTAAATTTATGAGTGAATTTCAGTTAACAAAGTAAATTTAAGTTAGGACACATCAAGTAGAAGTATTCGCTAAGAAGTGACAATGAATGTGGAAAGAGGGATAAAACTGAGGCCATTGCTGAAGATAAAGATCTTAAAGCCAAATTCGTGAATTGTCCATGGGCTTGAAGCAAGTACATATTCTTTTTGGAAATTAAGTAATGAGAATTTAATAACTGAAACTAAGAGTGCTTATATTTTGTTGTCAATAGGGGATAGGAGTAGCAAGAAAATAAGGTGGATTTAATATGTTTAAGGAGAAAAAAGTATTTGGTAGAAAGATTGATAAGTTGAGAATAAGAGTGATAGAGTATAGTTGAGAATTTAAACGATTCATATATAGTTGAAAAGGCGATTGGATCAGAGAGCATTGTGTGTTACTTTTGTTTTAAAAAGAGAAAATAGCTTTTTCTATCAGGCAACAAAGAAATAAAATATTTTGCCCTATGTTGTCTTCTAGGAGTTTTATATTTTAGGTCTCACATTTGGGTCTTTAACACGTTTTGAATTTATTTTGGTGTAAGGTGTGAGAAAGTGGTGTAGCTCCATTGTTTTGCATGTGGCTGTCCGATTTTCCCAGCAGTATTTGTTGAAGGGACTGCCTTTTCCCCATTGTGTATTCTTGCCTCTTTTGTCATAAATTAATTAACCATATAACCAAAATATAAATCCATTTACTTTTTTTTTTTGGCCTCTCTATTCTGTTCCATTGATCTATGTATCTTTTTTTTGTACCAGCACCATACTATTTTGATTTCTATAGTAGTAGTAGATTATCTTGAAATCTAGGATTGTGATATCTTCAGCTTTGTTTTTCTTTTTCAAGATTATTCTGGCTATTGGCTGTTTTCGGATTATTTGCTCTAGTTCTGTGAAAAATGCTGTGGTTATTTTGATAGGGATTGTATTACATGTGTACATTGCTTTTGGTAGTATGGACCAGACACTTTAACAGTATTTAAATATTTAACAATATTTGTTCTCCCAATCCATGAGCATGGAATATCTTTCATTTGTGTGTGTCATCTTCAATTTCTTTCATCAATGTTTTATAGTTTTCTGAATTTAGATCTTTTACCACCTTGATTAAGTTATTCTTAGGTATTTTATTATTTTTGGTGCATTTCTTTTTTTTTTTTTCACGTGTTAGCCACTTTAATATAAAATGTGATCAAGACTCAATTACAAGAGTTCAAAAAGGCATAGAAAAACCAGTGAGTTTCAATTTTATTACAAGTTTTAAAATCTGGGAGCAGTTTGGGGAAAAAAAAAAGTATATGCTAATTCCAGCCCAGGGTTTATTTTTTACAACCAAACTAATCATCACTATAGGCGAACAGCAATGCAACAAACAAGCGCAATTTGCAAACCCAGGTCATCCGCTTACTAGCAGAGTTCTCGGTCAGGGTAGGGGCAGGTGTCGGCGGGAGCAAGCGACAGAAGCCAGCTGAGGCCTGTTACCTCAGAAAGAAACCTCGCCTTCACACAAGCAAACCATTCTGCTTCACGGAATTTGCATAGAAATAGAAAATGCTAGAACCTTTACCACAAATGAAATTGCAAAGATGCAACCCATTAAATTCAATCCAAGGAGCTCCAAATGTTAGACTGGAGCAAAGGTAGGGCGTTTTCATTTCCAGCTCCCCAACCAGCAGAGCCCGGGAACGTCAGGTGTAGAAATGAGCGGAGGGAAGCCCTTCAACACAGGATCTTACTCGCTGTCATTTTCAAACAATGCAGACATTTCTGCAGAATTGTTTAGATTTTAGAAGGGCACCGTAAGGCATCAAGGCCTCTTTTCAAAGTCACCCCCAAATATGCTGGATTTTCCGTTGGCAACGACACATCTTTACAACTTAATAACCTTTCTCAGGTCTCCAGCCTCCGCGCACAAGGCCACAAAATCCCACTTTCAGTCTGGTCCTGCTTAATGTCAGTTTGTGGGACTTGACATTAAATCCAGCCATGGCCTAGGTGGCTCCGAAGTGACCACTGCCTCGGCGTGTCAACATGCTTTTCCCCATCTCCTCAGCATGAACTGTCTCTCGGCGCTTCTCCTTGGCACCCCACCCCCGGGGACCAGGTTCGGGGCGGGCAGATGCGCAGAGGTCCATCTCTGGACGCTCTACCGCTGCTCGGCTCCAGCGCCCCCTGCTGGGGGGCCAGAGGGACAGTTTGTTGCGAACAGTTGGAGAAACAGCTTTTATTTACAAATTCGTTTTTGTGCACTTTTACTTTAAAACCTAGGACTTTTATAAGCACTCTCGAAATCCTTTCCTGAAGGAGAGTACGCAGCGGCGGAAAAGGACATTTTATTTCTACAGGAAGAAAAAGGGTTAGCATACATAGTAATTGTGTGCACCGAGTAATTTGTAGTCAGAAGGTGAAGTGAAAGGCCCAGACA
>NC_043701.1:38587059-38637334 GCF_006229205.1 Suricata suricatta | reverse complement strand
TTTTAATCCTCCTCTTCCTCCTCTTCCTCATCTTGGTTTATCTGGAAGTAACGCAACTCATAGCTCTCTTTGCTGTTAGCAACCACGCGCAACCAGTCACGTAGGTTATTCTTCTTCAGGTACTTTTTGGTGAGATATTTCAGATACCTTTTGGAAAAAGGCACCTCAGAAGTTACAGTGATCTTGCTCTTGCTCCTTTCAATGGTCACAACCCCTCCACCGAGGTTCCCAGCTTTTCCATCACTTTGATTCGCTCTTGAAGAAACTGCTCAAAGTTGGCGGCATCCATGATTCCGTCTTCTACGGGGTGGGTGCAGTCCAACGTAAACTTCAGAACTTGCTTCTTTTTTTTTGCCCCCCTTCGCCACAAGCTTTTTCACAGGCGCCATGGCGGCAGCGGAGGCAGAAAGGGAGGCCTATTTTTGGTGCATTTCTATATGCTAATGGTGAAGTAGCAGAAAGAGAAATTAAGAAAACAATCCCATTTATAATTGCACCAGAAGTAATTTTTTTAAAGCAAAAAAGAAAGAAAATTTGAGCTGAGGCCTGGGGACTTTAGGAAATATACATTCTTACTTATTTTTTGTTTTTATAAAATCATATATGACCCTGGTTTTTAAAATGCAAATTATATACAAAGGTTTTAAATATAAAAAAAAGGAATATACCCTCATTGCAGGCCCTTTATATATCCTACCCTAGTCTACTCCCCAAAGACTAACCACACTGTTCAATTTCACTATGCATTTGTGAGGTTGTGTACATTGTATATATATATATATGTGTGTGTATGACACATACATGATGACACTTACATCTGTGTTTCCTTTTAGAAATTATTCAATTAGAATCACTGGATTTGTGACATACTACTCTGAAGAAATACTGAAACAATAGATACCATTTTTTTGAAACTTTATTAGTTCTGTTAGATTATCTTAGGTTGTGATAAGAAAGTATTCTCCAGTTTTCAGTGGATTAATAAAACAGGTTTATTTCTCACTGAGGTTACATGTGTAATTCAAGTTAGTGGGAACTCTGCTCCATAAAGTCAGTCAAGGGTCCCAGTTGACAAACACTTCAATTTTGTAGTTGTGCCATCTGGGGACACGTAGGCTGTTTTTAAAGCTCCGGGGTGGAAGTGGCATACTTCACTTCCCTTTACAGCACATTGACCAGCATTGGGTGAGATGCTGCACTTTTCAAAAACTGAGGCTCAGATATGTTGGAAAGCACAGTTATAGTCACCGAGCAGTAAATGACCCTGCCATGCTGACTCACAGGCACATCGAATTACTTACATAGTCCTTTCAGGTTTCAGGTTAAAAACAGTGAAATCACAGATAATTATCACAGGACTTATAGGTAAATATCAATTTTCTGTGACTACATAATTGTGTGACTTCAAGTGATTACCCTTTTTGTTCAAAAATATTTAAACAGACATTGATTCCTACTCTAAGATACACTAACAGATCATTTTTTTCTTTAAAAACCAAGAGTGTAGAAGGTAACTTCCTTCATTAATAGCTATATTTCACATGAAATAACAGTAAACTTTTGAAAGGCTGGCTATTTCAAAAATAGAATATAGTAGTTAAAACAGAACTCTTAATACTTTAGGAAGATCCTGGCCCTTATTAGCATACAGACATTGATAGTAATTTACCTTTATATGAAATCTATATGGTGTCATATAAATATTCAGTAAACCTTTTCTTGTCTGCATATTAAAGCAATGTTATAAGCACTTTAACATATATTAACCCATTTAGTTATATCAACAATATGATAAACTAGTTGCTGTTTGTGTTCCCGTATTTAGTAAGAGAACCGTAAGGGGGAGAGAAGTGCTTAATATTCTTTAACACCAACATCAACCGTTTCACATTTGTCAAATATTCTTCATTAGATTGCTAACTGAGATTTATAGCTTCTGTGCTTTCCTTTGTTTTTCTAATCATGTTTGAGTGAAAGAATACAGGGCCTCTAATTTTCTGTCTTCACAAACATACTTATATATTTACTTTTACATAAATAAGAGAGCAAATTTGCATGTACTACCATTTTTATATCCCTCAGTTTTTGATTACTGAATACAATTTGATTAACCAGTGCTCTATTAATAGTCAATTGAGTATTTCTCCTAATGTATTCAATTGCAAATAATGTTCCATGAATAGCCTAGTCAAAGCACATGTGTATTTCTTTGCCAAAATCTCCAAAATTGCTAACCTAACATATATATCCCACCTACAGTGTTTGTGTGTGCTTTTTTTTTTTAATGCACCATTGTCAACTATGGTATTATGTGATAGAAAAAAGCAAAACATGCAGTTTTTCTCTTATGAGTGAACATCAATGGCCTGTATGCATCTTATTTTACAAACAATTTTCATCTTCTTTGCTTAAACTTATATGTAGTTGTTTGCCATTTTCTTAGTGAGATAAAGGCGTCCTTTGTGTATGTGGTATCCAAAACTTCATACCCCCCCAAAGTATGTGTATCCCAAATCTCATAATCGTGAGTGTGTTACATTTTTATATATTTTGCAGATGTGATTAGATTAAAGACCATGGGGAAACCACACGATTATCTGGATGGGCCCACTGTAATCACCAAAGTCATAAAAAGGAAGATGAGCATCAGAGAAGGAGATAGGATGACAGCTATCTAAGTGATGCCATTACAGAAAGAGAGCGTAGGTCCAGGAATGTGGGCGGCTTTTAGAAGCTGGCCAAGGCGAGGAAAGGATTCTCCCATAGAGGCTCCAGGACTGCAGCTTCGTTGGCAGCTTGATTTTAGCCTAAAGGATCCATATTGGGACTTAATGCCAAAAGTGTAAGACGAATGGCATGTGTTGTTTTAAACCACCAAGTCTGCGGTCATTTGTCTCACAGCGATAGGAAACTAATATAAAATATTGAGGCAGTTAGTCCTATGCCAGTTGACATATGCAATTACTTGAACTCTATCTTTTAGTCTTTGCTTCTAATGTTGGATTTTTGGGGTTTTGCCGCAGTGTGTTTTAAAAGTACTCAAGTTGCTAAGAAACGTATGGTTTTGTATTTTTTATACAAAAGTTTGATCTATTGATTTGTTTTGATGCTGCAGTAAAGGTGGGAATCGAACATCATTGTTTTCCTTCAAAACAAATCACAAGAGATCATAACTTCTTAAGTATGGGTGATATGTTTTATTACTGTGATTACCCCAGAAGTCGACTATTGAACCAATTTGACAGTCAAAAATTTTTGCTTTGGAAGATAAGAATGATTTTTTGTGCATGTGATTTAGTTTGATGAGAGTTACAATGTTGACTAATTTCTCTTCAACATGAATAAGTATGCAGCAGTGCAAAGGAAATGTGAAAAAAATGCATAGAAACCAGGTTGAGTGAGCTTTCCCCAATCCTTTGTTCTTTGATGTTTTAAAAAAGCACAAACTGAAAATCAGAATTTGTCCCTCTATTTCATACATGAAATATTCATAGTAGAATAATAATGGCTTTCGTGTCAGGAAAGTAAGTGATTGATTTGGTTACTTAATTCACTAGGTACCATATCACTTGGAGCAACAAAGGTAAAATCAGACTAACTGATTATTTTTGTCACTTCTAACTCAGTGGATTCTTGGGGAGGCCTCTGGAGGAAAGCTGCCCAAATGATGAATAGGGATTTCTAGCCCCTGGATTGTATGCTTGGATTTTAGTATTCTAGCCATTTCTAATTATTTCCTTTCCATTGTGTGTTCATTTATAAATCTAGAAAGATGTAAAGAGACCATCTCCTTGGTGAACATTGGGGAAAAATAAGGAAACCAACACAAAGCAGTACCACTAGCTTTTTATTAAGTTGCTGAAAATAAAAGAACAGGTGGAAAGCTTTATAGCCTCTTTATCAAGCGTCAAGGAAGCATATTGAACTCTAGGAATGATAGTGACTTGGAATTAATGTGTTTAGTGTAATTTCAATAGAATTAAAGAAGAGAAATGCAAAATATGAAAATGCTCGT
This sequence comes from Suricata suricatta, assembly GCF_006229205.1. Lineage (NCBI taxonomy): Eukaryota > Metazoa > Chordata > Mammalia > Carnivora > Herpestidae > Suricata > Suricata suricatta. Next base: position 38,633,319 of record NC_043701.1, on the reverse strand, counting down.
TTCTGCTTCTCAAAATATTTCCCCATAGTTTAGAGAGAAAGGTTAGTAAAGAATCCTCATCATTAAGGTTTAAAAGAAGTTCTGTGTTTTATAATTAATTACATGTGTTCACAAGTTACTGTGAAGAACTGTTTTGCAACAATGCAGATACTCAATTGGAGGCATTTTAAAAAATAAAACAAAGTATTTTCCAATGAATACTTGGGAATATTAGAATGACAGAAATTTGAGTATCTAATTCGTTCGTAGATCCAAATTAGCCTAAGTATGTATCACATAGAAGTGAATTTATTTTAAGCCAGCTGCATACCTTGCCCACACCAGTAATGGTCACTGAAAGTTAACATTAAATATACTGTTTGGGTTTGGGAGATCAGTGCATTTGGCAATCTGGATATATTTTTGGAACAGGAATTAATGTTGCTAGCTAAGGAACTTTTGATGCCTCCAAAAATCCATTATAGCCTTTCTCTTCCACTGTTTACAACTAAAACTGAACAGAATATAAGAGCCACTTCTTAAGGATCCTGAATTGTTAACAATAGTAAGCAGACTGGTAAGGGAGAACCACAATGTTTAGGATAACTTATAACCAGATTGAGTTTCCCTTTTTTTTCTCTTTTATCTCTCAGCTTTATCTGAGAGTGACCCCAGGATGGAACTGCAGAGTACGTATGGGAAGAGAAATTTTATGATAACTCCTATCTGTCTGGTCAGAGGATGGGGAGAAGGCACCTCTGCCAGCAGTCACCAGCATTAGGGATAAGATTACCATATTTTCTTCTTACTTTCCTCTTCTAGCTCTGCCCCAGAGGAGCCTTGGCCACAGATCTGCAGTTTAGTAATAAAAGAAGATCTAAAATTCTAAGAGAAAACCCATTTTTTTCTGACCAGATAAACTGAGAAAGGGGGACCGTGATGTCCAAAGAATGATAGTTTGAGGACTTCATTTTTTTTTCTTTTTTCTGTCACTGTTTTTTTCCCAGGAAAACCCATAATGAAGAAATGAGCAAAATGGCAGATGGCTAAAATTCTGAGAGAAGCTCTTTCTATCTAAAGATAGATTGAAGGGGTCCCTATTAGGCTTCCCTATTAGGGAAGATAGCCAGAGAAGAGGATCACCTGACTCCGTGATGAAATAATGCAAGTCTAGATTCACCCCTAAAATTCAGTGCATGGGACAGACCAAAAACATCATATTGGAAGATGTGAAAGTTGGACTATAATGTAAATTGAAATCCAGTCTCAGGTGGAACACTAATAGGTATATGCATGAGATGGACCCAAAACAGCAGAACAAAGCCTTTGAAAATTGAGCTTACACTGGAACCACAGTAGGAAGGGGAGATAGAACTTAATTAGATTGACTATCTGCTAAAATAAAATAACATGTACTTTCTTTATGGGGCACCTGGGTGACTGAGTCAGTTGAGCATTTGACTCAGCTCAGGTCATGATCTCATTCTCGGGTTCAAGCCCCACATCAGGCTCTGTGCTGACAACTCAGAGCCTGGAGCCTATTGTGGATTCTCTGCTCCTCCCCTGCTCACCCTCTGTCTCTCTCTCTCTCTCTCTCTCTCTGTCTCTCTCTCAAAATAAATAAATGTTAAAAAAAATTTTTTTTAACAGGACCTGAGTTTCACCAGATAATATACAAAATGGCTATGGTACAATCTAAAATTACTCAACATTCAGAGGACCAGGAAAATATGAGCACTTCACATGTGAAAGGAATCTACAAATAAAAATCCCTGGATAACTTAAATGTTGGAGTTATCAAAGACTTTAAAGCAATGATTGAGTACTGTTAAATACCCTTGAAATTCATGAAAAATTAATATTTCCAATAGAAAAATGGAGGTTATATGAAGAACCAAATGGAAATCTTTGAAATGAAAAAGTAAAATATCTGAAATTTAAAAATTCACTATGTGGTCATAAAAACAGATTAGAAATGATGGAGGAAAGACTCGAAGAACTTGAAGACAGGTAGATAGAAATAATCCATTTGTAGAGAAGAAAAAAATATTGAATAGGGTACTTGGGTGACTCCATTGGTTAAGCATCTGACTCTTGATTTAGACTCAGGTCATGATTTCATGGTTGTGAGATTGAACCTCGTGTCAGGCTCTGTGCTGAGCAAGGAGCCTGCTTGGGATTCTCTCTCTCCCTGTCTCTCAAAATAAATTTTAAAAAGCATTCAAAATCTCTATTGAATAAAATAAACCTCCGGGACCTATGACAATATCAAATTTGGAAAGTTTTATTTATTATATCTAATTTCTTTTTAAAAATGGTTCCTCTCCTTTTAGGAATCCAGTAACCCAAAAGTTAGACTTTTTGATGCTGTATTTTTATTTTTATTTTATTATTTGTTTCATGAATTCTCAGGGCATTGGATATCATATAAAAATAAAAGTTTAAGAGCATTATCATATTTTTATAATTCAAGAAATCCCATTGAATAATTTTAATGAATAGAATTTGAAATCCTCTTAGGTCATAAGCATTAGTCTTAGAAAAAGAAAATATAAAAACGGTTTAGTTTCTGGCAGTGGCATCTCAGACACTCAGGAGAAAAAATATAAACCTATAAGAATTCTGAATAAAATAAAGCAAAGTTCCTTTTAAATGCACTGCTAATTTTGTATTGAATTAGGGGAATCTCTAGAGAATGAAAAAAAAGTTGCTCCAAAATTGAGTGTTTTGTTAGCTGTACTGAATGAATTTACCAACTTTGGTGGTGATGGAACCTTAATATTGACAACTAATTATTATTAACTATTAGTTACTAGCCCAGGAACAGCAGTAAAGACCTTGGGCAGCATAAACTAGAGAATTGAAACAATTATTTACTGTTGCTATCCTCAAATAATGAGATACTAAATCAGAAAAAAAAACTATCCACAATCATAAACAAAGATGAGATAACACGTTTTGTTTTATGTTTTTCTTTTTTCTTTGCCTTTTTGTCTTAAATTAAACCCTGGGAAAAAAATAATCTTCACTCACACACCATTGGGTATCTACATCTATACTACTTATATTATTTTGCTAAATGAAAATGAAAACCAGATCTCTTGTAGTAACTTTCCCATGCTGCCTGGAAGAAAAACAGATCAATATTTTTAAAGTTTATTTCTTTTGACACAGAGTGAGCGGGGAAGGGCAAAGAAAGAGGGAGAGAGAGAATCCCAAGCAGGTTCCACACTGTCTGTGCAGAGCCTGACACAGGGCTAGTCTCTTGAACTGTGAGATCATGACCTGAGCAGAAACCAAGAGATGGGTGCTCAGCCGACTGGGCCACCCAGGCGCCACAAAAGATTAATTTTTTATATTGAGAAATTTACCTCCAATTAATGCATTATGGGATTCTGATGTAGGAAGTTCCACCAAACTTTAGTAAGCAATCCAAAATTACGAAGATATATGAGGAAATTTTATAGGGTTAATCAGTATAAACTAAAGAGCAACATTTGATGACAAGACACTTAGTAATAAAGGAAGCATCTGGTATAAGAAGTATAAAAAAATGCCAAGTTTGATTCTAAGAAATAAGCCTTCACACCATTGTAGTGATTCTGCAGAACACTAAAGACACACAAAGGTCTTAAAAGAAACCAGAAAAAAGAATGCCATGACAAAGGATGTTAATTAGACTGAAGATAAAATTTCAGCAAAACAAAAATATCCTAAAAGAGCTGAGAAAAATAACTGAAAATGCATGATTTTCTCTCAAGGTAAAATATTATTCAAAGAAGATATAGAAATAGAGACTTTTTCAGATAACCAGAATTTAGAGATAATTGCTAGCATTATCAGATTGAAGAACCTTTCACAGATAGCTCCAAAACAGAAGGAAATTTTAAATAACATGTAATATTGGCAATTGGTAATCAGATTAAATCACCAGAATGTTAAAGACATTATGTATCATTTTCAAATCAGAAAGATAAGAAAGAAAAAACCTTTTATCAATCTAAAACATGTACAAAAAGGTGAAAAAAGACAAAAAACATCAAAGTAAATAAAAATCACAGGTATGTTGTAGAAACAAATCCAAACATATAATGCCCACAATGAAATAAAGTTGCCTGTATAAATGACAGTTGTCAGAATATACTTGTGAAAAAGAAATCTTCCATTCATGAGTCATTTATAGAAACATACCTCAAACAAATGTGAAAGAGAAGTTGAAAATATGGATTAATATATACTAGGTATATATTAATACCAAATAAAATAATATCAAATAAAAATTTAAGGTGATTGGGCACCTGGGTAAATCAGGTGGTTAAGCGTCTGACTCTTGGTTTTGGCTCAGGACATATCTCAGGATTTGTGGGGTCAGGTCACAGCAGGCTCCCTTTTGCCAGTGCAGGTCCTCCTAGAGATTTTCTCTCTTTCCTTCTCTCTCTTCCCTTTCACTGCTTATTATCATTCTATCTCTTGCTCTCTATCTCTCAAAATAAATGAATAAACTTTAAAAATATATTTCTCAAATAAAAATTTAATCACCTTAAATATTTCTAAAAATTTTTATGTTTATTTATTATAGAGAGAGACAGAGACAGAGCGTGAGCAGGGGAGGGGCCAAAAGAGAGGGAGACACAGAATCCAAAGCAGGCTTCAGGCTCTGACCTGTCAGCACAGCATCTGATGTGGGGCTCGAACTCACAAACTGCGAGATCATGATCTGAGCCGACGTCGGACACTTAACCACTGAGCCACCCATGGGCCCATTCACTTTAAATATTAATAAACATGATAAGAGACAACTAAATCATGGAGTATCCACACAATGGAATGCTATATAGCAGTGGAAAGAAATGAAATAGAGCTAGAAATTGAATAACACTATAAGTTATAAAGAACAAATATGGTATTCTATGTGTGTTTAAAACATTAAAAATCAATTTAACATAATATAATAGGGGCATAAATAGTTGCTTTAATTAGTTCTTTACCTGGATGATGAATACCTAGGTAATTGTTATATTCTCTGTATCTTCTTGTATACCTATGAAAGATCAGAACAATAAAATAATGTGAAGAAAGAGAATAACAGGTTCTGTAGTAATAAGAGTTCCTCTGGCTTGTGTAAGCCTTTTTCTGGGAATGATAATATTACCTGTCTTTGTATAATGAAAGAATAAATCATTAGGCATCTCAAGATTGATTTGCCAACAGCACTTTTTTTCTTTCAACCCCAACTGGCTGAACTGTGTCGAATTTGTAAATCCCTGGATGTATCACTGTCCTTTTAAAGAAGTCACATTATTTATTTTCTACAGACATTAATTATATTCTGGTTTCTTTTTTTGTAGGTAATTAGAGCATTTTCAAGTTCAACCCATTATTCATTTAGGGGGTGACAAATTCTTCTGTAGCTTGAACTGCCTTTTTAGATTTAAATCTGTTTTTAAGGGTCTTTAGTCTCCTTTACATTCCAACTGTCAGGACATATAAGTGTAAAAAAAAGCATAAAACTTTATTTATCAAACTACAAATCCCAGTTTTATTAGCATATCCATAAGCAGAATGATTCTGATAATATACAAACATAAAAGTAGCACCTGTTATATATGAATACATATACATGTAGACACATTGTATATATACATGTGCATTTTTATATATGCACATATAACAATATCTATTACATATATATGTATATAATATCTGTATGTGTACATATGTAATATATAATACATAATTACACATATATTACATAATACATAATTACACACATACATATGTATCATATACATATGTACTATACATAGAACAATCATGACCTAGGTTTAGTTCAATTTTGCTTTGTTTCCATTTTATTTCACCACAGTGAAGCCTAAGTTTGAGATTCCGGAAGACATATCTCTTTTCTCTGTAACCTTTCTGCCTCAGCTCAATGATCCTTAAAGATTTTTACCTTACTATCACAATGATTGAGGAATAGAATAGATTTATCTCGTGTGTGTGTCTGTGTGTGTGTGTGTGTTCATTTTTTTTTTTCTGATATTAATTTGGTTCTTTCCTATGGTAAATTTCCTGTGATGTCAATTTGTCAGGCCTATCCCCATGTCCCTGGCTGCAAATGTAGGTATATGATCATAGATGGCTTAATAAAAGAACCTCATTATCCTTGTTGATTAAGTAGGGTATGTGACCAAAGCTAGTCTTTTTTATAACTTACTAGCAAGATATCAATAAATAACAGTCTATCTAACCCAAAGTATTTAAGTTTGTGTTATATGAATATGGGGTCACTGACAGCCATCTGACCTGCTAAGAGAGACTGTCATTTAAGGGATAGAGAGAGAAAGAAAAATAAAACAGACAGAGAAGGCCCTGGTGACAACATTCAAGCACCTGAACCCAGTAAGGAAACCAGGGTCTATAATCTGGAAATACAGAGCCTGGAAAAGGCTGTATGGTCCAGATTTGTCTGAACCCAGCTACGCCTCGTACTTCTCAAACATGTGAGTATTTTTTTTCTCTGTGTAGGATTGGGTTTCTGTCACTTGCTATGAATGGATTCAGAATAACACTAATTTTTTGAGCTTATGTGAAGTATAACATATATGCAGATGCAATTAAACATCATAAATATTAAGTTTGTTAGGTTTTCACAAAGTAAACAGTTCTAGTAACTGGCACTGAGATCAAGAAACAGAATACTCTTACGCTTCCTCAAGCCCTTTTGTGCCTTGTCCAGTCATTGTCCTTTCTAAGAGTAATTATGATATCATTTTTAATTTTTTCAATATTGTATTATGAAAGATTTCAAACATATAGAAACTTTGAAAACCTTTCACAGTGGACATTTTAGTAGCCACTATGTACATTCTACAGTTAACATTTTCCTCTACTTGCTTGATATTCTTTGTATTTAGATATCTATTCATCTTTCTTTCTTTTATTTATTTAATCTTTCCAAAATTTGCTTTTAGCATTTATTTATTTATTTATTTATTTATTTATTTATTTATTTTTAATAGTTTATTGTCAAACTCGTTTCCATATAACACCCAGTGCTCTTCCCCACAAGTGCCCTCCTCCATCACCACCACCTCTTTTCCCCCCTCCCCCTTCAACCCTCAGTTCGTTCTCAGTATTCAATAGTCTCTCAGGTTTTGCGTCCCTCTCTCTCCCCAACTCTCTTTCCTCCTTCCCCTCCCCCTGGTCCTCCATTAGGTTTCTCCTGTTCTCCTGTTAGACCTATGAGTGCAAACATATGGTATCTGTCCTTCTCCGCCTGACTTATTTCACTTAGCATGACACCCTCGAGGTCCATCCACTTTGCTACAAATGGCCAGATTTCATTCTTTCTCATCGCCATGTAGTACTCCATTGTGTATATACACCACATCTTCTAGATCCACTCATCATGTGATGGACATTTAGGCTCTTTCCTTGATTTGGCTATTGTTGAAACTGCCACTATGAACATTGGAGCACATGTACTCCTATGCATCAGCACTTCTGTATCCCTTGGGTAAATCCCTAGCAGTGCTATTGCTGAGTCATAGGGGAGTTCTATGGAGAGTTTTTTGGGGAACCTCCACACTGTTTTCCAGAGCAGCTGTACCAGTTTACATTCCTACCAACAGTGTAAGAGAGTGCCCATTTCTCCACACCCTCACCAGCATCTATAGTCTCTTGATTTGTTCATATTAGCCACTCTGACTGACATGAGGTGGTATCTCAGTGTGGTTTTGATTTGTGTTTCCCTGATGCTGAGTGATGTTGAGCATCGTTTCACGTGCCTGTAGGCCATCTGGATGTCCTCTTTGGAGAAGTGTCTGTTCATGTCTTCTGCCCATTTCTTCACTGGGTTATTTGTTTTTTTGGGTGTGGAGTTTGGTGAGTTCCTTGTAGATTTTGGATACTAGCCCTTTATCTGATATGCCATTTGCAACTATCTTTTCCCATTCTGTTGGTTGCCTATTAGTTTTCTTGACTATTTCCTTTGCAGTGCAGAAGCTTTTTCTCTCGATGAGGTCTCAAGAGTTCAGTTTTGCTTTCATTTCCCTTGCCTTTGGGGATGTGTCGAGTAGGAAATTGCTGCGGTTGAGGTCACAGAGGTTGTTTCCTACTTTCTCCTCGAGGGTTTTGATGGTTTCCTGTCTCACATTTTGAGCCTTTGATGGTTTCCTTGAGCCATTTCGAGTTGATTATTGTGTATGGTGTAAGAAAGTGGTCTAGTTTCATTCTTCTGCATGGTGCTGTCCAGTTCTCCCAGCACCACTTGCTAAAGAGGCAGTGTTTTTTCCATTGGATACTCTTTCCTACTTTGTCAAAAATTAATTGTCCATACATTTGTGGGCCCAGTTCTGGGTTCTCTATTCTATTCCATTAGTTTTTAAACTAGCTCACTTTTTCACAAGTTATCTATTCATTTTTTTCTATCTTTTAATCTATCTCACTTTTCCGAAGCAGTCAAGGTAAGCTGCTGAGATCACTATATTTGCTTTGCAAGTTCTTCATCACATAAAGCCTTACAAAGAAACTTTGTCTTCTTTTTAAAAAAAACTTATATAAAATGAAATATACTGTCAACTTGAGTCAACCCTTAAACTCCTTCAGAAGCAAACATGTTTATGTTTTGTTTTCATGGTACTTAGATGGTTTGTCTAAAATCAAAAACCGTAAATTCAGATAGGTGACATATCTGCTATATTTTAGCTAGACCATCTAGGCACTTAATAGCACTATTTTGTGTAATGATTACACTGTAATTTTTCCTCTTTGAATAATCCAGGAAATGTATAAGAATAAGAATATGTAAGAATACTTATATTAATTATTACTTAATCATATTTCATTATGTTAGGTATAGACTAAGTTAACCTGGATATTTCATTTTTAGGCAATAGTTTTCTCTAGAAAGACCTTCTCTGGGTGACTGATACCAAAGCTACAGTAGAGACCCAGCATGTTCAGTGATGAGTCTTCATTCTATTAATTGTTTGACATTCTGTTGATATCCTTTCACTCAAAAGATAACCAGGAAAGTAATAAATTTTTTGAAAAATTAAACATATAGTCTGCCATCCTTGGTATAATATTTGGAAAGGAATCAGAAAGAAAACAATATTCTATATATTAAGTCAGCCCTTGATTTATTGGGTTAATGACTAAGTTCAAATTATTTGTGTGTTTATTCTCACTTCAAATTTCTAATAGTTTCAATATATTTATAACAGGAATATTTTGAAAACAGAATGTGTTGATAAATACAGCACTTTTCTGAGCCAGAAAATAACCTATTTCATTTATGTCATCAGTAAAAAAGTGTGTCAGATATTAAATGCTAGAACCTATATTTACATCTCATGCTCTGTTGCTATTTTTGGTGGAGACAGCACTCAAGGGTAGAGGTGCTGTGCTTTCATCCTCTAATATACCTGACAGGATTCTTAAAGTGTGAAATTGGATACCACTTCCTAATGGGATTATACCATTGAGTGCACTCAATGGACTCTCTTGTACCACAGAATCCATGTTTTCTGTGGGCCACTTTGCATTTCTGCCCTCTTCTCTGACTTCCATTGCACCCCCTGCCTCCAACCAGGGTGGTGTCTTGTTGGTGGTCTCCAACGTTCACCATCTTTAGGTCCCTTGATATTGTTTGTTATGCACTGCAGAATGTGATTATTTGTGCTGGCATTCTCTTTTTTGTTTTTTGTCTGTATGCAGCCTTTAAAAGTACTTAACTCTTTATGTTTTTAAATTTTTAATCTATTTGTATTTTATATTTTAAGGGGGAGGGGAGCAGAGGGAGAGAGAGAATCCCAAGCAGGCTCCACACTTAGTGCAGAGCCTGACTTGGGACTTGACCCAACGACCCTGGGACTACTCCCTGAGATGAAATTGAGAGTTGGATGCTCAACCTGTGGTATAGCCCCTCCCTAAGGAACATGGTGAGAACCTCAAGACAAGGGAAGGCAACCTGGCTATGTGTGCATGTGTGACATTCCTTACGACTCTGTAACATAGATCATCCATCAGACAGTATATTATCATATATGGGAGACAAAGGAGCAAACATTGTACACAAGGCAAACCCCCGCTGCTCTTGGGGCTCAGCCTTTTGGGTCTTAACCCACTGACCCCTTGGTGGCACAGATAAAGCTGCTTCCGGAAAGAAGAGCCTTGTTGTCCAGACTTCCTGTGTGTGACTCACTGCCACAAACCAGCTGAGCCACACAAGTGCCACAGTACTTAACTCTTCTTAATGGCATTATGTTTAGTACTTAGGGACTAAACTGAGTTCTCACCAACAAACTTGAATGTAAACAAATATAATTTTCAAGTGAGGGTTAAATTATAATATCTATTCATAATGAAAATAGCCAAAATAATTCAAACTTATGATTAAAAAAATGAGGATTAACTGGCTCCAACACCAGTAAATTTTGAGTAGAATGCTTTGGAATTCATTCATTGAGTCACTCATTTGTTCAGTCAATAAACCTTCGTAAGCACTTTCTATGTGTTCAACACTATTCAGACCACTGAGGGGATGGATGATACAAAAGTCTTTACCTTCATGGAACCCACATAGAAAGAGAGAACAGCTAGTATAAAAAGGCCTGGGAATTGAATGAATTTGGCATTTTTGTAAAGTATAATGAAAGCCAGTGTAATGAGAGTATAGTGAACAAATGGAAAGTGTTAGAAGAAGAAGACAGTGACTCTTCCTGAGCCCTATAGGCATAGTATTATGGACTACATGTTTATGTCATCACAAAATTTTTACGGCTCTAATCGCCAACATGATGAAACTTGGAGATGTGGCCTTTGGGAGGTGATTAGTACAGAAGGGTGGGGCCCTCTTGATTGATCTATTGTCCTTAGAAGAAGAGATAGGGAAGTGCGCGTGTCTGTCTGTTCTCCGTCATGCAAGGACACAGCAAGATGGCGCTATCCGCGCGCCAGGAAGTGGGTTCCCACTGCAACTCCCTCCTGCTGGCACACTGAGCTCAGACTTCAGGCCTTCAGAAATGTGAGAAATACACATCGTTAAGACAACCAGCCTGGTATTTTGTTACACCAGCCTACAGACTAAGGCATATATATAATAAGTATTTTAAATGGAAAGTATGATGAGACGCCATTAGGCAATATAATCAGGAATAACAAATTGACCAAACTGGTCTTAACTGTCCCCACAACTTAACCAAATTTAGACTCCTTCCTGCCTCTAGGTGCTTGACCTCTCTTTCCTTAGAGCTTTACTTTGAAAACTTGGGGTTGTAATGTCTTTCTCTGCCCCTTTGAGATGTAAATCTTTTTAAAAGCCTCTTGCCAGTTTCACAGCCCAGGAATGCCTTTCTAGTAGGTCATTAATGTGACCTACAGGTGAATGTGGGGGGGGGGGGGAGGCTGGCTCCCAGAGAATATAAGGTAGCCATATGACATAGGGTATGGAGTCTGAGGGAAAGGGGGCATTCAGAGAGGCTGGAGCCCCAGAGAAAGGAGGAGCAAAATTCAGTCTGAAATGAGAGTAATAGGTAGGACCAGCCCATGCAAAATGTTATAGACTACCTTAAATGTTTGCATTTATCCAAAAGCAAATGAAACCATCAAAGTGTCTGGACAAAGAGAAAGGTGAGACTTGACATAGTTCAAAATTTAACACTCTAGTGGTGGTGTGGGAATTAAATAGAGAGGGATAGAGTATATAGGAAGCTTTAGTTAGCAGGCCAATGTGGTAATTCAGGTAAGACAGTATCTGGTAAGTCAGGCAGAGAAGGGCAGATACCATATGTTTGCACTCATAGGTCTAACAGGAGAACAGGAGAAACCTAATGGAGGACCAGGGGGAGGGGAAGAGGGAAAGAGAGTTGGGGAGAGAGAGGGACGCAAAACTTGAGAGACTGTTGAATACTGAAAACGAACTGAGGAACTGAGGGTTGAAGGGGAAGGGGGAGAAGGGGAAAAGAGGTGGTGGTGATGGAGGAGGGCACTTGTGGAGAAGAGCACTGGGTGTTGTATGGAAACCAATTTGACAATAAACTATTAAAAAAAAAAGAAGGTAGTAAAGATGAAGAAGGGTGACATACTTCAACTATTTATGAAGCAAAGTAGACAACTTTGGGATGAAGTAAATGGAGGAGATGAGAGAGAAAGAGCAGAGATGACTCTCAGGCTTGCAAATGAAAATGAATAGAGCAATAGATTAATTCACTAAGGAATAGAATATGTAATAGCACCAGTGTTGGGCAGAAAGAGGGCCTGAGTTGGGAGAAGTATTTATAAAGAATGCAGCAATCAAAAGGGAAGTCAGTAAATCCTGAAACTACAACAAGAAAATCAAAGAAGTGTGTGTAAGCGGTGACAAGGAATTTTCCCTTTACCCTTTTAGGTTTTTTGATTGTGACACCCCTGAATTAAAAAAAAAACAGATTAACAGGAGAATAATAAGCAGAAGCGTAATAACATGAATACCTTCTGTATATATTGGAGATACCCAGGAAAACTGAGTAACTCCCTGAAATGGGTCAAGCCTTCTTCTTAAGTACCATTTCCAGCTAAAGATAGAAGATGATGGAGGTGGGGAGAGGGGAGTAATAGGAGTAATGCCTTTCTTTCAGGCAAAGCGTGGTAGCTGAAGTTATGGTTTCTATGCAGATAGACGTCTAGAGTTTACTGTTTACAGAGTTAGAGACACCCTTACAAATGGAGACTTCCCTTACATATGTAAATACCTCTTGCAAAAGAGTCTTCTGTGAGATTTTCAGAGCTTTTTCTATGTCTGCTGCTTAAAAATCAACAGCTCAAGATAATCTTTATACTAAAAAAGGCATATTTTGGGGTAACAAATTATCCCTTTCATGTGTGTGGACAATGACTTTGAAGTTACGTCTAGGGAAAGGTGTTCATAACCTGACTGATGGGAAATCATGTGGCATGAAATAAATAAGTAAATATATAAACCACAACAGAAATAGTTTTCTTTTAGTGTCTTTCATTCATTCAGAAGTTTACTGTGCCAACTAGGTTCCAGGAAGTTTAAGTCTGAATTTTAGAATCATCTGATACCATGCTTACTTACTTTCTTTTTATTCATAATTTGGATTTTATGTAGCTTTCCCATGGAGAAAAGTGGGCCAGCCAAGGAACATGAGTTTGCAGGAGGCATTTTGGCATTTAAATTTCCATTGCAGCATATTTAATTTGCATTCACGTTTTATCTATCAATATCCTCAGCTTAGAAAATGTGAATTTAGCCAGATATACGGGGCTACTCTGAGTAAGCTAACTAACTACTGAGCTCTCTAAACCTGAAAGGCTAAGATTAGTATACATTCAGAGGTTTTTATCACTCAAAAATGTATGGAAAATGCTTTCCAAATTCACAGCATGGTCACATACCCATTAAGTGTAATGTCTTGAATGGAAAGCCACCTCAACTGAGAAATAAAACTATGGGTGTCTCTATAAATATCCTCGAAGAAGGATTTTTGAACCATTCCACACCTGAGTTATTTTTAAAGTGTTAGACATAGTTCACTTATCCCATGAATACCATTTAACATTATTTGAATTAACACTCACCCTTTCAGATCTTATAGCTACTAGCATTTAACTACCTAGTTGATTGGTTAATTCATCTTCCACTAATGTTTCCAACATGCAGACTTGACAGACTATTACCCTACTTGTAAATGGATTATTTGGTGTTTAAAGTTGGATGTGATTTGACATAACATGACTTATAAGTAAATAAACAATTTAAAAGCCAAATGCCAACTCACTTTGCTATTACATTGATTTTTAGTTAGTGCCTAGTGACATGAAAAAAATATTTTTTAAGTAGCCACTTTTGCCACATTGAAGAATGATGTGACATGGATAACGTGGAAAATATTTTGGAGTGAGGTAGATCATGAATTGAATCACTGCAACCCCTTAAGCATTACTGCACAGCCCCCTAATTTCATTCCCTACACTACACAGGTATTCTGAGGATTCGGCATGTTTGTAAAGTATCTACACAGGAATTAGCAAAAAGGAAAGGGTGTGGAAGTAGGTAATGAGAAATAATAAACTTATTATTACAAACAATTATCATTGTCATCTTGAGCACAGAAGCTTTTGAATTTTTTTTTCAGAATAAGTGCCATTTTTGGTATTTGGGGCAGACCTAGGTTTTGTGGAGACTGAAGCTTATATAATTATGAATGTTTTCTCTTAAAAAAATTATTTAAAAGAAAAACCCACCAAATTAGGGGTAGAGCCTTAGAAGAATCTATGCTACCTAAGGGCCTTGAAACAAGCTTTATTAGTAGAGGGGAACAAAATATGTGATCCAAACATATCCAATTTGGCATGTGGATTATTTTGTGCAGAAACAATAAAGACCCAGCAGATTCACAAAAATATTTACCTCTCCTTTACACCAAAGATTTTAGATAGGGAGCCTGGCCCCAAAAGGAGTTATTACCAGAAATAACTTTATTTGAAGGACCCATCTGTATTGGCAGGGCAAACATCCAGTTACCAAATATGTGTCTTCGTATGTCCTGTGAATTACCCTGCTCCCCTTCAAACCCCGAGTCCCTCTTTCATTTCTTAGCTCAGGATGGCATCTAAACCTCAATTCACTGACTTGCCCTTGGGTCTTATATTCTTATGGGGCTCCCATACATCTGTAATTAAATTTGTTTTTCTCCTGTTAATCTGTTTTATGCCAATTTAATTAATAGACCAGTCAAAAGAATCTAGGAGAGCAGGGCAGAGAAAAAAAAAAAATCCCTCCCCAATATTAGCTTCACAGTAAATAAACCTTCAACAAAAGCAGACCAGGGTTTATAATCTGGAAAATCTGTACCATCACAGTAATTAATATTTTCGCTCCTCGGGAGTAAAATAGAACTGCAGTTCAGTGATGCTCCCTTCTCCAGGGATGTCTGTGCTCTTCCCCGCGTGCTTTTATTTAAGTTTTGAAAATTACATCAGAATAGAGCACATTTGTTCCAAAGCCCTGCTAATACACATGAAGATATGCTACACATACATCCTGGGACTTGAGTAACAGATACTCACCAGTGAAGCTTGGAGAGAAATCAGAGAGGAAAAATAATGAGAATTAGAAGTTTAGGCCTGGGCTTGCATTTAGATGGATGGAACAGTTTTAAATGTCAGTTCAACTCAATTTAACATTCACCATTTACTTCAAGAAAACCATGCAATGAACTGGAGTAGCTAATCCTAAGTACAAGATTAGGAAATTGAAGTTCAGGTGCCCATGTTTCTTTTTTTTTTTTAATGTTTTTTTTTTTTTTAATTTATTTTTGAGACAGAGAGAGACAGAGCATGAGCAGGGGAGGGTCAGAGAGAGAGGGAGACACAGAATCTGAAGCAGTTGCCAGGCTCTGAGCTGTCAGCACAGGGCCCAATGCGGGGCTCGAACCCATGAACCATGAGATCATGACCTGAGCCAGTCGGACGCTTAACCGACCGAGCCACCCAGGCGCCCCTCAGTAGGTTTTCTTTTCTACCTCTACCTCTCTTCCTTTTTCCTTCTCTCCCAGTCAAAAGGGAAAGGCTTAGGTTTTACGTGACTGTGGCAAAAAATGTCTCACAAAAGTAGAAGAAAATTTTCATGTTCTTGGGGGAAGCAAAATCAGGTCTATTTCCCAGGAGGAATCATTTAAGAAAATAAAAGGGATATGTGCAAATGATGAAAATAATCTGTTTATCTGTAATATTTCATTAAAATGTTAAGAGTCCAGGAGGAATCCCAAAATGACCTTCATTGCTAAGCATGCCCAATAACTGCAGAGAAGAGACACCTTTCAGTGCATCAGAGACCTCTCTGAAAAGAAGCCCATCGAGAGCTGGCAAATAGGCAAGTGAAAAAAGACAAGAGAGGCAACATGGTATTGTCCCCAAAGCAGACACTAAAAAGTTTCCTTTGCTTTGGTAACTGTCTCAGTAGGGACACAGCTGAAAACTTTATGTTTTTTTCTCCTTTCACAAAGTTGTAGAGAAAAGAAAAATAGGTAGTGGGGGGAATTATGGAAGTAAGGATCCACTCAGTTGTGCAGTAGATTTTTTTTCCCCTGAGAAATTATAAACTCCTCACAAAAAAAATGTCTAACTAACTGTCGGAGCATGAGCTTAAGGACCAAGGAGCTCCCAACCCAGCATGTACAAGTGAAGTGATTAAAAGACCTCGGGCCTTAATAAATGCTCAAATGCTGTTATGAAGGCATCAGTTCACTAATCCAGCCACTAGAGTTCACTGGCGGATCCAGCACAAGAGCTGTGGCCTAGATCACCAAGATGGAAAGGTCTAGCCAGCGTGGCTCACCCAGTGGAATACCCAGAGCCTTACTATGTTCAGTAAATTCTCTGCTTATTCTAGCAGTTAAGTAGCTTTTTATTCTGAGTCAAAAATGTAACATAATGAAAGCTTATTTATTTGGATTTCAATGGGCTTATATTTCTTTTTATAATTTTGAAGGAGCTAATACAGTATTTCCTTTAGAATATCTCTAAAGAAAAATTCAGCAAGCAAACTAATAGCAAGCGTAGGTTTTTGTTGGAAGGGGCTTTCTCAAAATACTTCATAGATGGAACCTTTTAATCACCGTCAAATAGATTATAATTTCCCACTTTATTGCTAAGGCAATCATATTATAATTGGAAATCACTCATATATTCATATAAAAAACTCTAGGAAGTTCTACCAAAAATAGTTTGTTAGCCTGATTCCAGTTACTTCATTTACAATACATGCAAATTTTGGAACATTCAGTTATTTTTAAAACTCCAATTGTTTTTTATCTGAGAGATTCCATTATAAAGATTATTTTTAACCATGATCAGCCTCTACTTAAAATTTGTGTATCTCATTTAGTCCTATACCATAGCTTTCCCTGAATCCTTCTTTCTTCTATGACTGCCCTAGAGAGGATCGTTTTGGCCTCTTCTAACCTGCCTTTGTTCTTTATATTTGTTGTTGTTATTGTTGTTGTTTTATTTTTATTTATTTACTGAGGTGGAAAGGGGCACAGAGAGAGAGGCAGAGAGAGAACCTCAAACCAGGGCTCAGTCCCAGGAACTGTGAGATCAGGACCTGAGCTGAAACCAAGAGTCGGACACTTAACCTACGGAGCCACCCAGGCATGCCTTTTTTATCTTTTTTTTTTTAATCTTTTTTTATCTGATGTGTTCTCCACTTCTGTGTTGTTGGCTGGTTGCCTCTCCCCTGCTTGTGCCTGGGTATCATTTCATGAAACATTTTTGTGTCACCATCGTTTATCAAACCAGAGACTCATTTTCTAAAGCGTAGCCTTTCTAAGAAGACGGATAACGGTAAAAATCTAAGTGGGCCTAATGTCTTAGTCTGGTGTTTACCAGCCTTAAGAAAACAAATATATTAAGTCATTTAAAAATCAGATGCTTTCAGAACCTTTTGAATGATAATATCAGGATACTTGGAGACTGAGAAAACCTTGAGGCTCATGGTTTTGTTTCGGTAATCCTTGAAATCACCACCAAATTACTATGGACATGGCTGCCTGTGTTGCTGGAACATAGATGCCTTTTGGAATTGAGGACACTACTTTCACTAATCCTTCTAACAAATACTCCTCCCATCCTTTGCCTTGTGTGGCCTGTCAGGCCTTTCCCACTTGTGTGAAAGTTTTAAGAAATAGAGGGCTAATGGGAGTCAAATAGAAATGTGTTATTTTCTTTCAAGTTCAGACCACTCTGTAAGTACAAAATCACAACTAACAGATTTTTATAAACTGGCAAGAAAATATTTAGCATATTTTCAAAGTCATGTTCAAGCAAAAATATTTAGAAATGCAAAACCATCTTTAAACCACCTGTAAAATGAGCGTAATGCATTTTATTTCACAGAATTGTTCTGAGCATATCTATTGGAATAGGTACATTGCTCATCGTGCTCCTGAACACACACGTTAGTAGTTAGGAAAGTGTATATACTTGAATTTACTTGGAGAGGTTAATGCAAATAATGATGATTCCATTATTTCATTTAAATGTGTGCTAATGAGGATTATAGCATGTTTTCCTCCTGCTTCATGAGAAAGAACTTACATGCTTCTGTTGCTTTTGTTTGCTTACATAGTCTGTTTTTTAATTTTTTTTTAATGTTTTATTTATTTTTGATACAGAGAGAGACAGAGCATGAGAGGGGGAGGGGCAGAGAGAGAAGGAGACACAGAACCAGAAGCAGGCTCCAGGCTCTGAGCTAGCTGTGAGCACAGAGCCTGACGCAGGGCTCGAACCCACGAACCTGAGATCTGACCTGAGCCGAAGTCGGAGGCTTAACCGACTGAGCCACCCAGGTGCCCCTGTTTTATTTATTTTTGATACAGAGGCAGACAGAGGGGGAGGGTCAGAGAGAGAAGGAGACACAGAACCGGAAGCAGGCTCCAGGCTCTGACTAGCTGTAAGCACAGAGCCTGACGCGGGGCTTGAACCCACGAACCTGAGATCTGACCTGAGCCGAAGTCGGAGACTTAGCCGACTGAGCCACCCAGGCGCCCCTACATAGTCTGCTTTTAAATGTTTATTTATTTTTGAGAGAGAAAGAGAGAGAGAGAGAGAGAGAGAGACAGAGACTGAGACAGAGTGTGAGCGGGAAAGGGGCAGAGAGAGCCAGAGACACAGAATCCAAAGGAGGCTCCAGATTCTGAACTGTCAGTACAGAACCCGATGGAGGACTTGAACTTATGAGTCATGAGATTATGACCTGAGCCGAAGTCAGATGCTTAACTGACTGAGCCATCCAGGCACCCCTGTTTACTTGCATTTTCTTAACCTCAAAAGAGTTTTTCATCTTAATCTACCTTGAAAAATGTGTTAGTGTTTACATAGCCACAATACCACAGTGTGTGTAGATGTGAGTGTGTGGCTATGTGAGAACAGAGATCATTCTTTCACAGACCCAAAACACCTTAATCATGTTTCTTGAGGCACTGAACACCCTTGTAAAACCTATGAGGTCAGGAATTTTGGGCACTCTGGCTTATTTAATTTCTGATGAATTAATATTGATAATTTTTGTTTTAGAAGTAGTACATAATAGGTTTTGGATAAACATTTATAAGGGAAGAAGTAAGGCAATGCTGAAATGAAGAAAAACAAATATCCTAATGAGCATATGTACTTTAAAAAATAAGGCTTGACAATTAGCAATACCTTGTCACTTAATGGCTTTTAATGTTTGAGTTATCCCAGTCTGTTCTGTGCTGATATATGTGTGTGCATCAATACACACACACACACACACACACACACACACACACACACACACACATCACTTCTCTTTACTGTCTCACTGACCCGCTGTTCTGAAGAAGATTGCTAGTTGTGATAACTTTGATTCCATTAGGGTTGCCTGTTTACTTTTTTGTATTGGCTGTTACATCTCCTTCTCGCCATATTGTTGACACTTGTGCAGCTCTGGCAAACAGAGTAGATGAGTAAGCTGGACTTTCATTTACGGGTTAGTAACTTTCCTCTGTGCAGTTTGAGTTGATATAGGCTTGTTCACTGGTCAGAGAATTGCAGGCCCTTAAAACCCTCACGTTTATTTAGCTTTTAGCTCATCTGTTTATTACTTTTTGGTAATCCATGAAATATATTGCTAATATCATTAATAATTGCATCAAGGCATGGAGACTTATGGAAATAAGTACCCCAGCACACAAGTAGTTGGGCCTGAAGCTCACTGTCTTATTTTCTCCTCTATATAGGATCATGTGCCTGCAGGTCTTCTTGGAGGGGTCTTCTTCCTCTAATAGACCTCTGAAAGTCCAGGACTTTAAAATGATATTTTAGATGCATTCCCATGGTAATTCCTGGCACCTCTAGACCTTTGCTGTTTCTACACTCCCCTTGGGTCAGCTGCACCACTCCTTGGGCTCATCTTTGGGCTAGCAGTGTTCAACCTCGTTAGCCCTAACCACTAGGGTTACTTACACAGGACTCCAGTCTACTGTTATCTGTGGACTCTCTTGTGTTTCTTGTCATCGTCCCTTTGTTTTCTCCCTTTGCCTTGCTAAGGAGTGCTGTTTGGTGACCTCCTTATTTATATCAGCTGCCAAACACCCAAGCCACTGTCTTCCAAATAATTTATCAAGGGATTTTTCTCAAAAAATTAAGGCACTTTTTACCCTCACAAGGCAAATGTTCTGTCCAACTTCTAAAATATTAAATTTTCATCCTAATCGTTTAAAATAATATTTAGCTCTAAAATGAAAAACAGGGATGCCTGGGTGGCTCAGTTGGTTGACCATCCAACTATTGATTTCACCTTAGGTCATAATCTCGGGGTTGTGGGAAGGAGCTCCTTGTATCACTTAGCACTAAGTGTGGAGCCTGCTTAAGATTCTATTTCTCTCTCTGCTCCTCTCCCCAACTCACTCCCTCTCTCTAAAATAAATTAAATAAATAAATTAAAATAAAATAAAATGAAGCACAGATTTATATTAAGGTTTGGTGTGAAGGCAGGATCCCTCCCCATGCCTCATCAAAGGTCAGTCCCTTCCCCCCATCAGCTATTAAATCATCCCCTCAGAATTCACACATAGAAAAATATTCCTCCTTCTATCTCTATTTACTTTGATCTTCTCCTGTAACTCTAAGTCCGGATGATATTAAAACATGATTAGATACTTACTGCTCAAAATGGAACCAACAAGCAGTCAGAATGGATTCTGGTTGCAACAAACAATTGCTTCTGGGCAAGCTATAGTGGTATGTGATGACTTAACCTATCTTCCTTTCAGTCAGCTTTAAAAATTTTTTTTTCTATTTCTTCCACATATCTTTTTAAATTGAAATGATCCCTAAAATACTCTTTTGATGCCATCATCAGGGAGAGGATAACTTTTACATTTTCCTACCTGTGTGTGTGTGTGTGTGTGTGTGTGCATGTGCATGTGCGTGTGCGTGTGTGTGTGTGTGTGTGTGTCTTTATCCTATCCTATTGTCAAAGAAAACCAGAGTTGGACAGTAATGGAAAGTAATGAAAACAGATTGAATTCAAGACCATTGCAATAGGGGAAGAGAGACCTTAGTATAGAACTGGGTTCAAATCTGAACCCAATATGGGCAAGTAGAAATTGATAGCCAGGAAGCAGGGTGGGGCTCAGTAGATGGAAAATTACTAAGAGGAAACATGAGAAAAGGATTATGGTTAAACTTATGTAACAGGACTCTGCTAAAGACATCTCAGGGTGACTAACATCACCTGGGAGATAGTGGAGCATGAGGAATCTGATCAGGTGTCAAGGGTAATCTGACATGGAGGGTAGAGGGTTCTGGTTAAACTGACTTAGCAGGGTTCTTGCTAAAACTGGATTTTGTATGGGAGTGAGAAATAATGCCTATGAGCAGGTTCAAGAGCTTGACTAAAGTTTTGTCAAGGCAAGAATTTTTGTCAGGATACCCTAATCATTTAAAATATTAATAGAGTTGTTTTTCTTTTTTATTTATTTATATTATCTTCAGATTAAAGAGTATTATCTTTGTGCAATACATGGCTATGCTTGTTCTCTTTAAATATTAAAATTTAATCTTTAATTATTTAAAAATTATTATTTATTTTTTATATTTTCTGTTAATATTAATATATCTACAAAGTAAAAAAAAAATCCTCCAAGTCTATAATGCATTTATAATGCAAAAGTAAGTTACCCTGAGGTCCATTCTCCTAAGAAGCTGCAGCAGCATATACTTCTACAAAGGAGGCTTGAAAGTACCTCATGCCAGAACATTTCTCACTGTATAATCAATGTTTTTAATCTTTACTGGAATGATAGATAAAACAAGGTGTGATTGATATATGAATTTGCACTTTTCTAAGTATGAGTAATTTGGCATATTTTACATATGATTAAAATATGCATACTTCTTTTGTATACTATCTCCTACTGTCCTTCATATATAAGTAATATGTAAATAATTACTACTATAAAAGTAAAGTATTATGGATAAAGCTTATATCCCTGCCAAAAACCAATATCATTCCTGTTTTTTTTGCCCATCTTATAATATGTGCTTGTTTACAGACATAAACACATAAACACACACACACACACACACACAATGGCTTGTATATGGTTTCTGTTTTTCATAAATATTATTACTCTTTATGAATTATCCTTCACATGCCTTTCGTTTGTTGCAATATCTTGAAGTTTTATTGATGTAAGGACATGTAGATTTACCTCTTGTTTTGTTGTTGTTGTTTGTTTATTTATTTATTTTGAAAGAGAGAGGAAAGAGAGAGAGGGGAGGTCCAGAGAATCCCAAGCAGACTCCAAACTGTCAGTAAGATCATGACCTGAGTTGAGATCAAGAGACAGGTGCTCAACTGACTAAGCCACCCAGGGATTCCAATCTACCTCTTATGTTTAACGGTTGTATATTATTCCATTGTATAAATATACATGTCAGATAGCCTTGTCCCTAATGATGGAAATTTGGGTTGCTTAAAATTAGTATCCATATACATACTTCATCGGGCATATATAAGGGAACGTGTCTCTGCAGTAGAAAACATGGAAAGGAGTAGTTGCATCATAAAGTATGCATATTAAAAATACTTACACATTGCCAGATGCCCTTCAAAGTGACTGCATAAATTTACACAGCCACCAATAGTGTGTGATTGTATCCGTTTCTCTACATGCTTATCTGTAGTTTATATTCTCAAGTTTTATGATTTTTGCCAACATGATGGATTAGAGAGATTATTTTATAGATATTTTATTTGCATATTCATGTTGCCTAGTTAGGGTGATCAACTCTTCATTTTTTTCGTTATAGACAGATTACTTGTTTTTATTTCTCAGCAGGTTTTCTATTTGTTTACTTTCTTTAATTGATCTGGGAATAAATAAATTCTGGATTCAAGCTTGTTGTCTTCTAAGTCTTTAGCTAATACTTGTTTACACTGCTTTATAATATGTAGGACTTGTTTTCAATTCTGATGTAACGAAATCTATCATTCTTCTTAGAGTTTTGCTTTTTCAGTCTTGTTTTTTAAATTATGCTGCCTTCTGTCTTACAGATATTATTTTTTATTTTTCTCTAATACTTTATACTGTTCTTCATATTTAGAACCTGAATTTATTTGGCAAAAGTGTCTAAACACAATTATTTTACTTAAAAACATTTTTTAATGCTTATTTATTTTTGAGAGAGAGAGAGAGGGAGGGAGAAACAGAATCCGAAGCAGGCTCCAGGCTCTGAGCTGACAGCACAGAGCCCCACATGGCACTCGAACCCACAAACAGTAGGACCATGACCTGAGCCGAAGTCAGACGCTTAACTGGCTGAGCCACTGAGGTACCCCTCAACGTAATTTTTTTGATAGTCTTTTTTTCTCAAATGAAGTGTAACACTTCTAAATATTAAATTTCTATGTATGTATATATGTATATATCATCTATTTTTCTAATATACATAAATAGCATTGAATTTTAGTTATTACAAATTCATAATAACTTTGTTTTATGACTTTTTCAAATAAGTTTGCTATCTTTGTATACATTTTCTTATATGAATCCTAGCTTTTTTGTTAGCATCCATATATAATAAATTGTGAATAGAGATATATTGAACTCAGAGATTAATTACTTACAAAATTAAGAGTAATTGCTTATAATATTAAGTCCCCACCTTCATGAACATGCTACAGTTCTAGAGTTATTTGAGTCTTAAATAGCCTTCAGTTTTCTTTCTTTGTAGATTTTTTTTCATTTCAGTATTGCACAATCATTCTTTACTTCCTATCAATGTCTATATATTTTTGTGGCTACTATAGGTGGGATGCTTTAAATTATATTTCTATTAACTCTACTTTATGAGTAGGACTCCTCACAGGTCTGATGTTCTAGAATTTAGCCAGATTCTTACACTTTGCTAAATGATTTTTTGGTTTGGGTAGATGATAATCAATTCCTTACATCATTTATTTCCTAATTTTCACACATTTATTTCTACATTATATTCTGCTAAACAATTAAGACATTGATTTTTAAAAGTTGTTATTCCTTAAGAAAACTATATAATAAGGAATACTAAATTTTAAGGGAATTATACTAATATCTGCTACATGTATTTTTAATCATTGTCATCTTTCCTTTTTCCTTTTTCTGTTTTCAATTTTATTGGCTGACAAATGCATCCTTATTTGTTGACGTGTTCAGAATTGCCCTCCAGGGAGAGACCAACCTAATCTCTTAGAAGGCATAGATGTATTAACTAGAGTAAGAGAAAAATCTTGGTGATAGGTTTAATTAAAAAAAAAATTAGTACTCCATTTTTAGTAAAACATTGCTATTGCTGTTATGGGGTTTTGTTTTTCTTATCCTTTTTTTTTAATGTTTTATTTTATTTTGGAGAGAGAGAGAGACAGCATGAGCAGGGAAGGGTCAGAGAGAGAGGGAGACACAGAATCTGAAGCAGGCTCCAGGCTCATGAGCTCCCTGTCAGTACAGAGCCTGGTGCGGGGCTTGGACCCATAGACCGTGAGATCAGGACCTGAGCCAAAACCGGACTCTCAACCGACTGAGCCACCTAGGTCCCCCTCTTATCTTTTACCTATTATGATTTATTATGTAGTGTATATGCCACTAAATAAAGCTAAATAATGGTAGGTTGATACAACCAAAATGATATAGCCAAATGAAAAATAATTATTTTGGCCATGAATAGGCCACTTTTGTGAAGTACAGTCTTAACAGGTGAATTTGATAAGAATTTCTTTCTCTTTCCTTAATGACTGAAAGATGATGATGGTTTGATTTTAGGAGTGCCATACTTTATATTTAAAACATTGTAGATGTTGCTATATATTCTCTTAGTATCATTGTTAAGGAAAAATCATAGACCAAACTTTTGTCATTTGTTTTTCACTTGTTGATTACCCTTTTTTAAAAAATGTTACTTTATTTTTTTTAATTTTTTAATGTTTATTTATTTTTGAGAGAGACAGAGACAGAATACGAGCAGGGGAGAAGCAGAGAGAGTGAGACACAATCTGAAGCAGGCTCCAGGCTCTGAGCTGTCAGCAGAGAGCCAGATGTGGGGTTCAAACCTACAGAATGTGAGATCATGACCTGAGTTGAAGTCAGACGCTTAACTGACTGAGCCACCCAGGCACCCCTAAATGTTACTTTAGATTATGTGCTGCATACTTTCCTAAACCACTAATTCAAATATTCAAATATTCAAAAAATTTTATTCATTTTTTTATAATGTTTTATTTATTTTTGAGAGAGAGAGAGAGAGACAGAGAGAGAGACAGAGACAGAGACAGCATGAGCAGGGGAGGGTCAGAAAGAAGGAGACACAGAATCCAAAGACAGGCTCCAGGCTCTGAACTAGCTGTCAGCACAGAGTCCAACACGGGGCTCGAACCCATGACCGTGAGATCATGACCTGAGCTGAGGCCAGACCCTCAACCAACTGAGTCACCCAGATGCCCCTGTTTATTAATTCTTAATTTATAGTGTATTTAAGTGACCATTTTTCTTCTCAGCTTACCTCTAACAGTTTTTACTTTCCTGTCTTGATTCTAGAATCACTGCTTTTTTTCAAAGGACTCTGGTTCGGTTTAGAAACATATCCTGAGAATTTTATGCTCATTGCTACTGTGATATTTTTGTGTCTAGGCTGTTTAGATAGAGCTAAGATAGCTAAGATAGAACTAAAAGGTTTATACATCTAGCAGTTATCTATCTGTCTGTCTCTCTCTCTCTCTCTAGTATCTATCATCTCTTAAACCATGAGCTCCTACTGATTCCACATTAACCCAGTATATTCCTCTGACCATATTACTAACTCTCTCCTCCAGTTATGAGAAATCTGGCTCCCAAGATCCCTAATATATAATAAATGATGCTTCAATGAATTGTCATGTGCAATAGTATTTTCTTAGTATGGGGAGAATATTTAGAACAAATGCCTAGGGAAGAAATTGATAGATCAAAATGTATTTTCAAATTCTCTTCCATGAAACTCATACCATGTTGTGTTTCTATCAGTAGTTATGTGATAGGACTTCTTTACACACAGCAGAAGATATTTTCAAGTTTGTTTCTTAATTTTGTTCTTGTGTTTTGCCAGTCTTGGTGAGAAGACAATGAAATCTCAGTGAGGTTTTATTTATTTATTTATTTATTTATTTATTTATTTATTTATTTATAAATGTTTATTTATTTATTTGAGAGAGTGAGAGAACAAGTAAGTGTGAGTGAAAGAAGGGCAGAGACAGGGAAAAAGAAAATCCCAAGCAGGCTCTGGGCTGTCAGCCTGACGCTGGGCTTGATCTCATGAAACATGAAATCATGAACTGAGCCAAAACCAAGAGTTGCCTCTTCACCAACTGAGCCACCCAGGCACTCCTCAGTGAAGTTTTAATTTGTACTATGAGTGGAGGTAAATATATTTTCATGTTTATGGGTGGTGTTATATCCTTTTCTTAAAATTATATGTTAATTTCATTTGCTTATTACTTTCTATGAGATTTTTGTACTTACCCCTGAAATTTAAAAAAAAATGTGTCGTGGATAGTAGCTTTTTCCTGTGATAGGCATTGTAAATATTTTTTGCAAGGTTGTCAGTTTGTGTCTTGGTTTGGCCTGGGAGTACTTTTCTTTTCAATGGAAAGATAATTTTTTATTTCTTAATTTAGTCCAATGCTCTGATCTTTTGTTTGTCCACCTGGATTTTAGGTTATAGTTAGAAGCCTTTCTCAGTGCTTGGCTTATAGAGGAATTCACATAGATTTTCTTCCAGGAACTGTATGATTTGATTTGCTACATTTAGATCTATGACCTACTTGGAGCATATTCTTGGATAGGTTGTGAGACAGGGATTTTACTTTGCTCTTTCTAAGTGGCTATTTGGTTGCCTCAGTTTAACTTATTAAACACTCATCTTTTTCTTTGTGATCTGTCGTAAGTTCTTTATCATATATTAAATTTGCATATGTAAGTGGGTCACTGTTGGATTTTATCCTATTCCCTGGCCTGTCTGGATGTTCATATATCAGTGCCACACTGTATTTGTCAAGGATTTAAATTCCTTCATATCTATCAGGATTAGTCCTCTCCTACCATTTTCCATAGCTTTTTTTTTTCAGTATTTTTTTAGATAATCAAAATACAAAATGTATATTTTGCTTTCTATAATAGCTGTAGCATTGTTTGCCCATCTGCCTTTTTTTTTTTTTTAATGCTATTTCTATTGAGATTGTGTAAAATGTGTATGTTAGCCAGGGGAAAACTGATCCTTTTATGAAATGGAATCATCTTATCCAAGAACTAAGGAATATTTTTCCATTCATTTAAATACCCTTCTAGGTCTTTCATAAGTGTTTTAAAGTTGTCCTTACAAAGGTTTTGATTACTTATTAAATTTGTTCCTGAATATTTCATCTTTTGTGGAGATCTTATAAGTGGCACTTTTGCTATAATCAGATGTATTTTTTTTTGGTTTGCGTATAGGGATTCCTTTGATGTCTGGTGTATTGTGTTAATGGATCTCCTATTAAGAACAGACCTTCAATTCCTAAAAGAAACTTCATATTGTCAGAGTGTATTGCTTTCTTGCTGAGATATTATATTATTTAAATTAATACTCATGCATGATTTTGGCCTATTATTTTATTATTTTTTTAGTGTTATCACAGTTTTATTTCACACATTAAAAAAAAGAGTAAGTTGTCCTTCATTTTCTACTCTCTGGAACAACTTCTGTACCATTGCATTAATCTGGTTTTGGTTGAGTAACAGAATTTCCTTCTGAATCAACTTGGGTCTGATGTTTTATATAGATAGTTCTTTTGGTTGTATATAAGTTTTTATTTATTTTGAGAGAGGTAGAGAGTATGAGCAGGAAAGGGACAGAGAGAGAGGGAGAGAGAGAGCCCCAAGTAGGCTCCACGCTATGAGCACAGAGCCCGAGGCCGGCTCCACCTCCCAAACTGCGAGATAATCACTTGAGCCAAAATCAAAAGACTCTTAACCTACAGAGCCACCCAGGCACCCCTATATAAAAGTTCTTTTTTTCTTTTTTTTAATTTAATATTTTATTTATTTTTGAGAGAGAAAATGAGAGACAGAGTGTGAGCAGGGGTGGGGCAGAGAGAAAGGGAAACACAGCACCCGAAGCAGGCTCCAGGATCTGAGTTGTCAGCACAGAGCCAGACGCAGGGCTCAAA
The DNA here is from genome assembly GCF_006229205.1 of Suricata suricatta. Lineage (NCBI taxonomy): Eukaryota > Metazoa > Chordata > Mammalia > Carnivora > Herpestidae > Suricata > Suricata suricatta. Next base: position 38,605,085 of record NC_043701.1, on the reverse strand, counting down.
TTCACGAACGCTGAGATCATGACCAGAGCTGAAGTCGGACACTTAACGGACTCAGCCACCCAGACACCCCTACATAGTTCTTTAATAAAGTTTTCTCCAGTGGAAATTGGTCTGTTTGACCTATCTCTAGTGAAGTAGATTTTGACAAATAATAGATCTTTTAAATTATCAATGTAATCTAGAATTTTCAATTTTATTTACTTTGCAGAGGTCTGCAAAGTGGTGTCATAATTTAACGCCTGGCGAGTGTTAAGGATCATATCACCCATGCATTTCTTCACCTTCTCAACATCACTTGCTTTATTGATTAGGTTATCTCTATGGCTTTCCCGTTTTGTTAATTTTTCTTGAAATCTAATAGAATGTGAGTTATTATATTTATACTTTTCAAAGTATAGATAGTATTTTCTACCTTATGAGTTTCTTTCTTCCAGAAAAATAAAACTTCTGAAAAAAAAAGAACACTTTACTCCCAACAAAACTCAAGAGTGTTACGTCATTTAGCATGAAATAGTCATAAGTGTTTACTCTTTATGCTTCTCATCCTGGATATACTAGACTAAAGTAAGTTATTTGCCATCATTGACAGTCATCATTTACATATCAGCAGTTTTATATGCGTTAAACTTTGGATGGTAAAAATCACTTTTGGGCATGTAGTCTGGCTGTCTCAAATATCAGTTTTTACACATCATAGAAAGAATCGCCCTATTTGGTTTGTTGTTAGATGTTTTTGTTCTGTGAGTCAAAGTTTGAGAAAGAAAGACAAGGGAGGAAGATTAGAGTATTTTACTTAGATTATTTCCCTGAATAATTATTTTTAATGTGGAACCTGGGTACATTAAGAAAACATATATGGTTATATTTTGCAGATTATTTTCTCAATCCAGATCCATATGCCTTAGTGCAAACTCTTCTAGTATTCAAGACGGTATCTATCCCTTCATACTAGATTTTTAAATTTTTATTTATTTATTTTTGAGAAAGAGAGAGAGAGCACATGCAAGTTGAGGAGAGGCAGAGAGACAGGGAGAGAGAGTCCCAAGCAGGCTCTGTGCTGTCAGCACTGTCAGCACAGAGCCTGACACAGAGCTTGATTTCCAGGAATTGTGAGATCATGACCTGAGCTGAAATCAAGAGTTAGCTGTTTAACCAACTGAGCCATCCAGTGCCCCCCTCCTTCACACTGGATTTTTTACAATATTTGGTTTTTTACAGAAATTCATTAAGAAGTTGAGAGAAACTATATCTAATATGTGCCTATTTGCCTGACAGAAATGAAATTGGTATCACCTGTAAGAAAAAGAAGGCTGCACTACAGTTGTTTTAGCAGTTGCAGATCTAGAACTGTCTGCTGTTCACAGGGGAAAACGGATCGTATGGGATTTTATAGAAAAAGAAAATTTCCCACAAATAGCCCTGGGGCCTGCCACGATAAATTTGGCTGCCTACATGGTTCAGAAAATCTGAGAAGCCCTCTGTCTTTGCCATAAAATAGTATATTAGTATGCTTTGTGCAGTTGCAACCAGTAATTTGGAAGGAAACTCCCTTCTCTTGGACGTATGATCCATATTGATGTTATTTGAGATTTTTAGAAAGCTCTTTAGACAACTATTTCAGCACAAATGATTATTTATATCTTTAACATTCATCATTGTGTTAGGAGAAAAGTAGCCATTTGTAGATGATCAGTAATGTGGCATTTACTTATTTCTTATACTACCTCAAGTTTCTGGATTCTCATAGTATTAGTACATATTGATCACAATGTAGTAACATTGGAAATTAAATTTATTTATATGAATTAAATTCAAGGTAACAAATATCACCCTTCAAATATAAAATTGATGGGGGGAGCATATTAAAAGTATATGAAATACAGAAGCATATATGTCAGGAGAATTTTATTTTACCCTAAGCTAGTATCAATCTAGAAATGTTTTATAATATAGCTATATAATTATACCTTGCTACCATTTCATATTTGGCCAGTGTTCAGATAATGAAGATATTTTGCTTTAATGGCTCTAGAGATCCATTTTGAAAATGGAATTGACTCTTTCAAACAAAGAGTTCTTTTAAAATGAAATAGCAGGAAAAGTATAGAAATTCAGAACACAGGAAACAAACTCATAAAGTCCCATTTTGTTTAGAAAGCCCTACATTTTATTTTCAAAGTCTCCTTCTTTCCTCTAAATAAAAGGAAGTAATTTACAACACTCACGTAATGTAGAGCTCTAAATGGCCAAGTGTCACAGGCAATAGTCTCCCTCATAAACAAAAGTGCACCGTAATTGTCCTTGGAGGTTGGAGTGAAAACATAACATCATAACAAAGAAAAATTCATTATCTTGTCCACAGACATGATAATGTTAATGTATCTCAATTGTGTTTAAACCATAAATAAAGTGCAATTCTGCTGGGTTAACTTCCTTAGGTTTGATTAAATGATTCAGGATGAAAGCAGCTTTAATTTGATTAAGAAATATGTTTGGATTACATAATGTAATATAACTGTGATGATATATTTTTTTAATTTTTCAACTAAAACTTCATTTTGACATGATAGAAAAAATAGTCTTAGTATAAAATAAAAGCAAAATTAGTGAAATGACAGCAAAATTAAAAAAGGACGAAAGGAAAGAATGATAATACCAGATATAGTATAAAATATTTTCCAGATATCAGACATACAAATTTTCCATTTCCAACTTTTTGAGGATGCATGGTAGTCCAATTTTTTTAAACAGCCCAAACTGCTACTAACATTATATAATATGTCCTTCTTTTATTTTGTTGTCTCATATAACTTTCCATGTTTTCTAATATTCAAGTTTAGTAAGTCCACTATAAAGGTGAAATAGTATTGCTATTAACACTGCATATGAAAGACAGTTATTGGAGGTTAATGCACCAAGACATGGAAAATGGATACTTCTTCACTTTGCTGGAAAGATGAAGTCCTTGCCAATAACCTTAAAACAATGTGAATGGTGTTTGAGAAAGTTGGTCATTAATATTTTCTATAGCCAGTATGTGAAATTTCATCCATATAGAGACACTTTGGTGACAGTGCAAAAAATGGTAAAAATAACTATCAATGAAACATATTCTCATTATCATCTACTGTGCTTCAAATTATTGGCTTAATGATATATTGAAAAATCCTTTGGTGGAAAGGTTTCACTGAAGTCTCATTTCTCCATAATAATTTGGTACAGTGTTACTGAGTTCATCCTTGTCCAATGCCTTCAATTCTCTGTCTTTCTTTCTGTGTGTTTTCTACTCTAGTGGAAAAGTGGAGGCTCCAAGATAGGTCACAGGGACTATTATTGCAGAAGCAAATGTTTATCAAATGATGGCATTTGCATTGATTTTAGAAATGTAGTAATAATTAAAATGTGAAGAACAATTTATCTTTGAAAGTTACACTGATATTTTAAAAACACATTTTATTTTGAAGCCACTAGGAATCATATTTTAAAGGCAATACTTTTTTTATAAATGTTGTTTTCTTTTAATTTTTGTGTTATATGGTACTGTGCAACAGACATTGCTCACTGAATAAGATAACCAGCTCCTTCTGAAAGGGGTTCGTTAAGTAGGTTAATATTCCAGGTAACCCATAGAATGAGCTTTGCAGGTATCCCTCTGTGAACCAATTATACCTTTTCTGTTATAAAATGTATCAATATGGAATGTGATGACTTTGTTGAATTTATCATAAGTTGTATTGCAAATCCTGTTGAGGTCAGGCAAAGTAGGTGATTTTAATTTCTGTTTTATCCCTCTCTATACTAATGTGAAAATAATGCTATGGGTATTGTGAAGTTTAGTTAAAATTTATGGAGAATTTTATTCCAAGTCTATAAAGTTATGCATGGGAGTCCTGTCTGTTTATATTCCTGGGATGTTGTCCAATAGTAAGAAGAATCAGGACATCATATTTCATACTGGAAACTGTGCTTTTAGAAAAAATAATTTTTAATGAATGAGGGGTCTTGGAGGTAAGTCCTTAAAATCTTCTGAGTTGATCCATGGAACAACATCCCTGGACCTGTATTGAAACCTACCTGGAACCACAGTTTTACTTTTGTAAAGCTGATAAAGTAGCATTGACCGTACTTAGTTTCTATGAAACACAAATGCAGCAATGTTAATAAATTAAATGTTTTAAATGACTATTAAGATGTTGAAATAGAGGCACGTGGGTGGCTCAGTCGGTTAAATGTAGGACTCTTGGGTTTGGCTCAGCTTATGATCTAACAGTTTGTGAGTTTGAGCCCCAGTAGGGCTCTGTGCTAATGGGGCAGAGCCTGCTTGGGATTCTCTTTCTCCCTCTCTCTCTCTCTCTCTCTCAAAATAAATAAATAAGCTTTAAAAAAAAAAAAAAGACGTTGAAATACTGGAGGGCTCCATAGTTGAGGAATATGCAGGAGTCCAGACGAAGAGAGGATGGTGTGATGGCTCAGCAGGGATGTGTGCATTCACCCTCAGGGCAATGTGTCTGTAACAAATACTCTGGTTTCTAGGAAAATAGGAAGGGTTAAGAATGTCGGCCGCTGTCAGAGCCACAGAAATTGCCTAGATCCTTGCAACTCAAAGAGCAGTCCATGGATCAGCAGCATCAGCAATAATTGGGAGCTTGCTAGAATTTCAGATTCTTATGTCCCGTCCCAGACATACTGAATGAGAACCTTCATTTTAACAAAATGCTGGGGTGCCTGGTTGGCTCCATTGGTAAACATCAGACTTGGGCTTGGGTCAAGATCTCACAGTTTGTGGGTTCAAGCACTACGTTGGGCTCTCTACTAACAGCTCAGAGCCTGGAGCCTGCTTCAGATTCTGTGTCTCCCTCTGTCTCTGCTTCTCCCCTGCTCATGCTGTCTGTCTCTCAAAAATAAATAAGCATTAAAAATTTTTTTTAAATGCTGAAGTGATTCATATATACATTAAAATTTTAGAAGTGTTGGCTCTGACATCATGATGTAGCCTAGGAATGCCTGTTCTTGATATAATACCTTGAAATTAATAAAAACCAAATGCATGTAGAAAGACTGGGCCAGTAAGACCTGGTGGTATTTTATAATTTTATTCCCCCTTCTTCTATCCTTAGATCTTCCAAATCTTGCAAATCTCCTCGAGTACAGACCCATTAACTGGTCCCTATATCTAGTAACCAGTATATCTAGATAACTAAGTCACAGGATTTAGGTTCTTTATGAAAACAGGGATTTCAAATAAGACTTATATCTGGCCCTATTGCCTTTTTTTTTTTTAATTCTTATTCAGGGAGACTAGCCACCTTAGTTACTGCCTTACAATTACTCAAAAGGCATTTAAGCGTCTCGGAGAAGGCATTGGAGACACCTGCCAGACAAGGGCATATATTCAGGGCATAAGAAACTTGTAAGATACAAACTCAAAGGCCCCAAATACCCAAAGGCCGATTCCCAGGAATCTGCATTCTAACAATGCAGTGTACTTTGTTCTTTTATAGATACCTCATTGTATCCAGCTTTACTCAAACTTGTAATTTTGCCTGACTAGGAATTGACTGAATGGGAACTGACTATTACCAGAAATTTCCTTCACTGTGAGCATGCATTAGGGACTACTGTTTAGGACAAAGTTTTCTATTAAGGTCCATGGACCACATGCATCAGAAATACCTGGAATACTTGTCAAAATTTCATTTTCCATGGCCATACCCAGCAAACCAGTTTTACTGGACGATACAACATTGTTTCTGATTCTCCAGGAATGCCTGATACACAAGTCTGTCTTGTAACTACTTCTCTAGGGCCTTAGCGCTTAGCCCTAGTTGTGTATTAAAATCACCTGAAGACCTTTTCACCATCCCCCTACTTGGTCCTAAACCTAGTGCCTCAGATGGAGTTGGTGGCCGGAGGAGGCCTGGGTGGCCATCAGAATAGAATGTCCCACAGTAATTCTAATCAATGTTCGAACTAGTATAACCTGCAACTGGTGATGACACGTAAGCCTCCTTTCATGAATAATGTTAAGGTCAACGTTGGTTCTTTGCCATTAAAAGGGTTCAGAACAAGCCTTCTCAATGTGTGTGCCTTTGGCATGTGGATTATTTTGAGCTTAAATCAGTCAAGGCCCAAAAGTCTCAGGAAGAGCTTTTACCTCCCCTTTAACCCTAGGCACCTAAAAGAATTTAGGTAAAGGGCCTGGCCCAGGAAAACAGCTATCACCAGAGAGAACTGCAGGTGTGGTAAACTAGAGGGGACGCTCAGCAGGATCTGGGTATCAAATCCCTCTCTGTATTCCATTGTCTCTGTAGCAAACATTAATTATCAAATCCTCCCATCTTCCTGTGAATTGCCTTCCTCTCTTTTGAAGTCTCAGACCCCTACCCACTTCTTAGCTCAGATGGCAGGTAAGTCTCAACTGCCTGACTGCCTGTGGGTCTCATACTCTTAGGGGGCTGCCGTACATACATAATTAAATGTTTTTTCTGTTAATCTTATACTAATTTAATTAACAGACCAGCCAAAATAACCTAGAAAGGTAGGAAAAAAAATTTTTTTTCTTCCTCTGTACCATCCTGAATAAGGGCACTTTCTATAGCTGAAACCCCTCCCTGTTTCCCAAAAGCTAAATAGAGTCTATCATTGTAATTGCAGACTAGTAAAAAACAAAAACAAAACAAAACAAAAAAAACACAAAAAAACCCCAGCCATATTCAAATCAGAAAGAGAAAAATTCCCAGACATATTCTCACAGATCTTGTTTTTGGATTCATTATCCTTAGCCACTGTTCCTTGTCTTCACAGGATTGTTACTGTATTTCATTTTGGGGGAAATGGAGCATATTCCAAGCAGGGGAAATGGTGCAGTAAGTGTAGTCAGGAAAATGTCATAAGTGACTTCTTTTAATTCATGAAGCAGGTCATGAATAATAGTAGGAAGATGTGAGACTCTAATTCTATATCTCTCCAGGGCGTTTTAGTAATCATATCATGTAGCTTCTTTGTCAAAAGAAAACAGGCTGAATTATCATTATAACTAAATCAGGTGCACTTTAAAAGACAGTTATCATAGTTAAAAAAAAAAAAACCAGATAAATAAAATAAGGGCTATACCGGAGGTATAAAAAGGAGCTCTGTCCTTTTGTAAAGTAAAGGAAATTGGCTCCTATTTTTTCAAATGTACATTTTAGTATATTGTTGGTCTACAAAGAAACATGTTCATTTACTTAGCCCCAATAATTTCGCATAATGTGTTAAGCAAAAGAGCACTTAGAAATACCTATGGCACTCATTTATTTGTTTCTTTGTGAGGAGACAAATGCCTTGAGAGTTTATTACCATTTTTACACTGTAGTTAGAGGTAAGTTCAGAACAGGAATTGAAAGTGCCCTAGCTTCTAGCCAGTGTTCTTCCCTCCCCTGCACCACACTTAATCTTTGAAAGGATAAATGGACGTAAGTGTAAAATTTGAACATTTAGATTCATACCATGAAAGCACATTTTTAAAAGGTATTATTGATTTTTCAGGTACAAAAGATCTCTAATGCATGAGCATTTAAATATCAAAATTGGATGTAATATACTCTTCATTAAAGATTTAAAATGGCCTGTGCTTTTAATGTTAATACTTCTCAAATATCTACTAATAAGTAAGCCAATTAATGCAGAATGAATACTTAGCACCATCATTTACATAATGTACAAGTTGGGTGCACTTATTATGTCTTTCCCCCTTCATTCTCAAACTGTCTAAGAGGTTTACATCTGGTAATTTGTCCTACTTACATGTTGCTTTTATAATGCAGTGTATAAACAGAGAAGGAGGATTTGAAGCCAAGTTCATCTCAAAAAGTAAAATCTAGGGGCACCTGGGTGGCTCAGCTGGTTAAGTGTTGGACTTCTGCTCAGGTCATGATCTCATAATTTGTGAACTCAAGCCCTTCATCAGGCTCTGTGCTGACAGTTCAGAGCCTGGAGCCTGTTTGGGATTCTGTTTCCCCCCTCTCTCTCCCGCTTCTTCCCTTCTCTCTTCCTCCCTCCCTCTCTCTCTCTCAAAAAAAAAAAAGTTAAAATTAAAAAAAATTAAAATCTGTGATCAAAAGACACTGCAAGTTTGGTGAAGACAAACAGAGGCCTCGCAAATTACCTAAGCTCTCTTCTCATATACTAATTTATAAAATATGACTTATAATACCTAACTACGTCATTGGGTGTACTGTTGGGATTTTATTAGGTACTTCTTTAAAGCTCAGAAAGAGAATGTGGAACACAAGAGGCTAGATTCTTAAGACATATTGCATTTCTCCTCTTTCTTATTCCCTTTTTAAAAGATAATTTGGGTAAAGATTCAATATTTACATTTTAAAGATCCATTCAAATTATCAAGGGCACATTTTGTAGGTAATTGCCTTTCATGCATTTTTTGGAGAAAAATAAACATAACATCTAGACTAGGGCACCTGGATGGCTCAGTTGGTTGAGCATCTGATTTCGGCTCAGGTCATGATCTCAGAGTTTGCGGGTTTGAGCCCCGTGTTGTGCTCTGTGCTGGCAGCTCAGAGCCTGGAGCCTGCTTCAGATTCTGTGTCTCCCTCTCTCTCTGACCCTCCCTGCTCGTGCTCTCTCTCTGTCTCTCAAAAAAAAAAATTGATGCAAATAATTATATTACAGGAAGTTTTAAAATTATACATAAATTTTATCTATAATCACTTAATCCTGACATTCAACATTTATATAAGTAAATCCAATTTGAAATAAAACCTGTTTTTAAGGAAAGGTAAAGTTCTTTCTCATAGAAGTTGGACATTTGTGATAAACTGGATAAGAAAATTGAGTCTGATTCAGAATACTAGTTGTGAGAAGTTCCAAGACATTATGGATTTCTATAGACCAAATGTTGTCACAAAAACATGCCAAGATTCAAAAAGAAGGCAACGTACCCAGAAATATATTTAGTCTTTATTTTTCTCTTATGGTTTATCATCAAGTTGGTTTCCATGTAACACCCAGGGCTCATCCCAACAAGTGCCCTCCTTCATGCCCATCACCCTTTTCCCCTCTCCCCCACCCCCATCAACCTTCAGTTTGTTCTCAATTTAAGAGTCTCTTATGGTTTGCCTCCCTCCCTCTCCTTTACTATTTTTCCCCTTCCCCTCCCCCATGGTCCTTTGTTCAGTTTCTCCTGTTCTACTGAGTGAAAACATATGGTATCTGTCCTTCTCTGCCTGACTTATTCACTTAACACCTTGGAGTTCCATCCACGTTGCTACAAAAGGCCAGATTTCATTAATTTTTTTTTAATTTATTTTTGAGAGACAGAGCATGAGTGAGGGAAGGGGCCAATAGGGAAGAAGACATAGAATCTTAAGCAGGCTCCAGACTCTGAGGTGTCTGCACAGAGCCCAATGTGGGGCTCAAACTAACGAACCCCTGAGATCATGATCTGAGCATAAGTCAGCTATCTAACGGACTGAGCCACCAGGTGTCCCTCAGAGGCACTGTCTTTACTCCACCACGGGCCATCCCGGCTCTGAACAGTTCTGAGCAGCATGGATCTCCCCTCCAGGGATTCATTCTGGGCCCACAAGGCTGGGGCAGCCTGCCCGGCCCCCCACAGCCTCGCCCACCGCCTTCGGAGCCTGCGCGGAGTCTCGAGGCCCGCCCGCCCTGGCCGGCCGCACTTCCAGGTGGTAGAGATCTTGGTGAAATACAGACTCTAGAGCAGAGTTATCCAAGGTCGCGGGCTGGAGGAGGCGTTGTGGCTGGGGCAGGAACAGAAGCTTTGTAAGTCTGTAAGACTCTAATTCTTAGGTACACACAAGCAGCTAGTTCCTAGGTAATTAAGGTTACGTTACAAATCGGTTGTAGTCTCCTTTGTTTTGAAATGCAGTTTCTGTTCTGTCTTGAGAAACTGGGTAGTTGGTGACTTTACAAATAAAGAAGATTTTTCTCCGTGTTATCCCACTTTTGAATGGACTGAATTAGATACAGCGGTTTGTAACATTAATTTAATGCAGGGGGACTCTTTTGAGAACGAACCCAAAAGAGATGAGGATGACAAATGTGAGAAGAGAAAATGCATTACCAAAAAAAAAAAAAAATTCATCTGCACTTGATAGTAGCCTCATGGATGGTCAGTCGAGTTGTGGGGTCATGTCTGGAAGATTCTGTGCCATAATACCTAGTAGCCCAGAATTATAACTCTATAGGAATACTGTTTTGAACTTGAAACATCCTTCCCTGTGTTATCCTAAGCCTCTCGAAAATGGCCAAGAATAAGAAAGATTTTCTAACCATAACTGAATGAACGAGAGAAGGAAAAAAGGAGGGAGAGAAAATAAAAGTTTCAACAAAAATTGGAGTGATTTCTTGATTATTGACCCTAACTTTTTTTTCTTTTTAATTTTGACTGACTCTGGTGATCAATGAGACATTGCAAAATGCAAGAGGCTTTGGAGATTATAAATATATCCTAGTTGGTCTGGTTGTGAAAATTCAAGGTATAAAATTTGAATATATAGGCTAGAAAAAAAAAGAATTAAAAAGGACAGGTTTATGGGCAAGAAACTAAGTTCAGAAGGAGCCAAAGGTTATTTAGGAATGTTTGTGTCTGATTAAATAATAAAGCCAAATCTACATCTGGCTTCAAATACAAATAGTAACCAATTTATCATTCCTAACATCAGAAATCTTGATTGATCTGTAACGAAAAGAGAACAAAGAAAAGAAAACTAAATTCCTCTTTTGACTCTGTTATAAAATACTATGCACATTATTTTATTATCTAAAAGTCCTTATTTATAAAATGGGCCTGATACAGCCTTATAAAATCAGTGAAATTATTATCTAGGGATAAATAAGCCCAAATCTATGTAAACACTTTGAGGGGAAAAAATCATTGCAAAAATATGTGTTTTTAATTTGTTTTGTTTTTTACTATTTTATTTTCATAATCCTGGAGATCTTTGAGGTATTGCTGATTCTGTTTTGTAACAAATAATATGGTGCTTGCTTTCTTTTATGAAAATAATGTATGCTATTTCCAACATTATTACGTGATTGTACAAATTTTAGGAATAATAGAAAAATAAAAATTCATAGTCCTCTACCCAAGGAAAATGACAATAAATCTTTTGATATATTTCATTCTTATTTCAATATTTTTTCTTTCGCTTCATTTTTTTTGCACTACAGTTTCTTTCCTTTTAGCAGCATGATTCACACACCTGCTCCTACTTTCTAGAATTGCAATTAAATTGCTCCTACTTTCTAAAATTAAACATAAGTATTAAATATAAGTTTTTAAAATTAATTTAATTAATTTTAAAATTAATTTAATCCCGGGGGACTTTCTTTGAGAATAAGCTTGATGAATGTCAGGATGCAGAAATGAGGGAAGATAAAATGCATTTTTTTTTTTAATAAACCCACACTCATGTAAATCACTACTTGGTGGTACTTGATAAGAAACACATGTTACCTAATTTGTTAACCAGTTTGTGGATTCTGTCTTCAGATCATCTGCCTACTTACGTTCAGAGAACTTACTTTTTTCTTACCAAATTTTAAGAATTATTTGAATATATCTTGTCCTTTATATTTACTACAAATAAAATGTTTATACATTTTCTCTTTGCCTATTGCTTATTTGTAATGTTTGGTTTTTGAGGCACCTGGGTGAGTCAGTCAGTTAAGCGTCCGACTTCAGCTCAGGTCATGATCTCACAGTTCCTGTGTTCAGCCCCATGTTGGGGTCTGTGCAGACAGGTTGGAGTCTGGACCCTGCTTCGGGATTCTGTGTCTCCCTCTCTGTCTGCCCCTCCCTCACTCACCATCTGTCTCTCTGTCACTGAAAAATAAATAAACTTAAAAACATTGAAATGTCTGTTTTTGTTTTGTTTTGTTTTGTTTGTTCTTTCAATTATAGATGAGACTTACCCTATCTCACAAGTGTCAGGCACTGAATCATTAATTTAAAATAACTATTTTGAAAACAAAGCAAAGCAATTACCAGTCTTTTTCTCCCTCCTGAACTCTGGTTTGCCAGAGCTTTTTCTGTCTCTGGTATTATATGCTTGTTTGTTTCTTATTTATTTATTAATTATTAAATAATAACGGCTTTTTGGCCAATTTATTTCATTTTGTTGTTGTTGGCAGTAATGTAAGGAATGTAAAAAATCAAAATTATATACGCCTTAGTTTTACCTCAATTTTCAACATAGTTTTTATAATAAAGGGAATATAATTGCATATATTTCAAACAGTTTTCATAGTTCATGGCATGTGATCAGGCATATTTTTTATGAATGCTATATGGGTTTTTAAATGGACCTACAAATAAATATTTTATAATATTTTATCATTTCAGCAGAGCAATATGCTGCAATTCTCCAGGACACCAGGCCAGTTTCCTTTACTGAAGGCTTTTTCTGGAAATTAAGGTAGCCCTACTTTGTTTTGTCCCATTGCTAATGAGTTGTCATCGAAATTATCAGAGATAGGTGTTACGGATGCTCCTTTTAGTTAGGTGATTATGGAAATTGGGAAAATACTCGAAAGTTAGGAATAAATGACAAACATGAATTATAAACAACCTCTTTTGATATCTTACTGTAATTCTTTTCATTCTTTTTTAAAAAAATGGTATACCTAATCATTCTCTTTTTTGGACAAATGGTTGTTTACAGTTTCCAGATGTTGGAGTATTATATTTAAAAATTAAAAATATTTTGAAGGAATTTCTTTTAAATATATTATGACCCCCCCTTTGCCTTCTTGTACAGAAAATAGAAAGCATTGTTTTACCTTTTGTTTCTAAGTCTGTATCATCACTAAGAACGAATTACTATCTGCAGCAATGCCCTCAGTAGTTACTGAGAGAGGTAAACTTGCTTACCTTTTACACAAGGGGGCAATCCTTTTTCTAAGGATGTTTACATAGATGTGTTTGAGCTTTAATGTTGAAATATTATATGTATAGTCACATAAATTTCTCCTGTAATATACCATTTGGTCCCTGCAACATACACCAAAATATTAATTTCTCATCCTCCGGCTGGTAGGGATCTGGGGTTATTATCCATAAACTGATATGTTTAATCTCTAAAATCTTCCTATCCATGAAAAAAATAGTTTCTTATCTAGGACCGTTTTGCGTAATAAATACATAATTGGTAGTGGTTTCTGTCTGTGCACAAATGTATCACTCATGTCTTCAGATAATGCGAGTCATTATTCTTCTTGGTGCCAAACTTAATCAGATAACCTGAGCTTTGCTTTTTAGAGATAAAATATTACATTAGCTATAGGACATTAACAAGAAAAACAATGCAGCTGCAGACTGGAATGTCTCTGACAACTCAGTTTTTGAATGTATCATGCTAATACTGCCAAGCAGATGTTACAGCTTTGTGGCCGTTTTATATGAGCTGCTGGAAGAAGGACTGAGGACGGTTTTTAAATCAATAAAGTGTATAATAGTAATGATGAGGAGAGAATATCCATTCCATTACGGTAACTTTTAAATGATATTCCCACTGACAATGGCTGAGGCGATCTGTTAGGAAGGTATTTTTGCTTTTAAGCTAACCAACAAAAATTCTTTCTTATTTAACAAGAAGCTGGGTATGATATTTTATTCTTTGAAAAACTCCAGGGGCACTATATGAAGGTTAGAGCATTTCGCAAATTATTACACACATTTGGTAAAACCAATTCTCACTTAGCTTAGTGTTAAGAAGGAAAGTATTCCTCTGTGCGCATCTAATAATCTTACCACTGTAGGCAAGAATGGCTACTCTGTGCACAGGATATAATTGGGTAAAAGGATTCAGACTCTTGAACCCCCTAATTATGACCTTGTTTTATAGATCCTAAGACTAGCTGCTTCAACAAAGTGTCAGGTTTTCTCAGTTAGGTGGCTGATAGTATAAAATCACTCCATATATTTCCTGGGTTTTGTTTATTTGTTTCTCATTGTCGTAGTTGTTTTTAAATACATTTGCCTGGTGATTTCACAAAACACATTAACATTTTTCCGTATGACATTGATTTCATAGTAATGGTAGTGAGTTAACTGTCTTTATGTGCTGTGCATTTCCCAAGCAGTTACTACATGATGAGATAGTATGATAATTGATGAGAGAAAGTGCGAAATTGAAGACAGTTTTCAAATTTCTTGCATTGTCATCTGGAAATGCTACCTATGGTAAAATATCAATTTAGGCAGGAGGAAACATGAAATTAAAAAAATTACCATCTGGCATCACAGTAATAATTGTTTAGACAAGAGTTACCAATAGCTACTCAATTGATAGGATGGAAGTTTTATAAGAAACAATATCTTAATACTTCCCCACAAGATATACTTTAATTGCAAATGCAAAGCCTGTCTGATGTGGGAAACCTGGCAGATACCATTGTTACCAGGTGATCAAAATTATCTATACTAGTAATGGGATAAATAGGTATCGTGTGCTTCCTGAATCAAAAGCACATGTCTTCTCTGGTGTCCAGGCTAAAAATCTATAACTTGAATTATGAGATGACATCAGAGAAACTTTAATTTATTCTGTAAGTAAAGTACCTGCACTCTTCATAAATGTCAATGATACTACAAAATAGAAAGGCCAATGAACTGGTTTAGAGAGGAACAATGAGGAATGGCAACTAAATGCAGCATGTGACCCTGTCTTGGATCCTGGACCAGAAATGTGTTTCTTTGCTATAAGGGACATTAGTGGGACCACTGAAATCTGAATAAGGAATGTAAATTAGATAATAGTGCTGTTTTAATGTCAGTTTCCTGAATTTAATCGTTGTGTTGTGGTTATGTATGAGAATTCTGTGACTTCTAGGAATACTGAATACACTGGAGTATTTAAGGGGTAAAAGAGTATTATGTCTACAACTTAGTGATCTAGTGACTCAGATGATATGTGTATATGTATGCACAAAGAACTAGGGGGAATGATAATGCAAATGTCCACATTTTCAGAGCTGTTATCTTTTTCCTTGCAACTCAAAGTGTGCGCCATGGACCAGCAATATTGATACTCTCTGGACAGTGGTTAGACATGCAGAAGTTTTACCCCTCCTCAAGTTCTACTGTTTGAAAATTTGTATTTTATAAGATCATTAGGTGATTGGTATATCATAAACTTTTGAAAAACACTGCTGTATATCAAATTTGTTTTATGTATAATATAGCTTGAGTCATAGAAGTGAGATAGAGCAGGAGTCTTAATATGCTTGGATTTACCATCCTTGGGATGTTTATAATGGCAGGTCTTACTATTATTATTATCCAGTCATATAATATGTTAAAAATTGAAAGACAAGAAACCCTTTAGAATCAGTATTTTATCTTTCCTTATCTTAAACTAGACTTCTCAACTGAAATCTGTAAGTAGGTTGTACAATCAGTGTAGAAGGTTATGATCAGTATTATTTTAAATGAAATACCATGAAATGGAACAGGAAATATGAAAGTTCATCACACATAATTAGATAAATGTTGTGGTTACCCTGAAGAAGTAGAATGGCCCCCACATTTGGTTCAGACGTGGAGACATGATGCCACACATGCACCAATAAAGTGAAAAAAATTATTACCCATGTGAGGCTTTCTGGGGAGAGCAGAGCAGCTCCTGTGCAGGTTAAAAATGACTTGAGACTCACAAAAGGAGAACATTTAAAAAACTTTTTTATTTATTTTATTTTTTATTTTAGAGAAAGAGCATGCTAGCAGGGGCAGGGGGCAGAAGGAGAGAGAGAATCTTAAACAGGCTCCATGCTCAGTACAGAGCCCTACACGGGGCTTGATCCCATGACTCTGGGATTATGACCTGAGCTGAAATCAAGAGTTGGACGCTCAACTGGGTCTTCATGAGCGACCCAGATGCCTCATGGTTTGAGGTTTTATGGTGGTTAGGGTGTGGAAATGTGGAAAAGATTCCTGCAAGTAGTCTGAGCCTTCAGTGGTTTGGAAATTCCATCCCTCTCTATACCTTTTTTGGCTCTAAAGAAGAAAGCATTTTTGTTTGCCCATGTATGAGGTTAGAGATAAAGGGGGAATGATGGGACATGAAAGCTGCCAGCAGTCAAGGATGAAAAGCAGAATCTCACTCTTATTACAGTAAGCAGTACTTCATGAAACTTTTTTTCAGTGTTATGTATGCAAGCATGCATGGGCTATATTCTTTTTTTTTATTAAAAATTTTTTTATGTCTTTATTTTGAGAGATAGAGACAGAGAATGAGCAGGGGAGGGACAGGGAGAGAGGGAGACACAGAATCTGAGCAGGCTCCAGGCTCTGAGCTGTCAGCACAGAGCCCAACATGGGGCTCCAACCCACAGACTGTGAGATCATGACCTGAGCCAAAGTTGGACGCTTAACCAACTGAGCCACCCAGGCACTCCTCGTGGACTATATTCTGCCAAAAAAACAAACAAACAAACAAACTAGTTTGGTTTATGGTCAAAAAGGTTTGAAAGTTCGAAAACCAGAAACTTAAAAGTTATTGAACAAGTTACATTAAATTATAGATCAACTTAAAGGATATACATTCATAGATTCCCTCCCACCCCCAATCATCACCAGATGAAGTGCAGTCATGAATTTTAATGGTCTTACCCAGGCTCTTACTGTTTCCTTATTCTTTTATTTCAGGGAATTTAAGGACTGGGAAATTTAAAGCCCATTTTTTTAAACATTCTTACTGCCTGCCAAGCCATCTGCCTCACCTGAACTACATTACTGAAGCTATTTATTTTCATTTATCTTTGACATTTAGACCTTGTGCTCTAATCCCATTGTAGATTTGGCCTTCCAAACAATCTTATGGTGTAAAAACTTAAATATCTCAGTCATTCTATTAATCTTTTGTATGGCATCTTACTTGGATACTTCATTCTTATCTATTCTGCATATTTGGGGGATAGACTTTTTAAACTTTGAAAGTCCACAAAAATAAAAATTCAAAATAGCTTCATTTGTCTAGCCGGTAGAGGTACTACGGTAGTGGTAAAGTTTCTATAATGTACTTTATTGTCAAATAGAATTTAATAAAAATATTCTATTTTGGTTAGCCTACAAATATATTTAGAATTTGTTTTACCCCATGACTCCTCCCGCTGACTCCTCTTCCCAACTCCTACTCAGGTTATAGCGTTACATGATGTTCCTGTGCATTAGGGTGTATTGGCTTTTATCTAATTATCTCCTTTAGCCCAGAGATGGTCACATGGCTGTGATTTCCAGAGATATTCTAATATTCTGATATAAGAATTATTTAAATTAATTAATTTTTACTCTTAAACTAAGTACTTTTGAAATGTGTATGATTTTTGCATATTTTTTTTGCCATTTAAGCAATGCAATGAGATTATGCCACCGTACAAACATATGTATATTTATATAGACACACACAGCCATATCCCTTTGATAGATAGATGGAAAATGTTGATTAAAATCATAGCACTTTCCCATGTTAATTGAACTGTGATCTCACTGTATAATAAGCTTCCATTTTCAAAAAGTATGCAGTGTGAGGTGTTTTTGGACACTGCATTTTAGATTAGAACATGACTGAATATATAGTCTGTTGCCTTAAAAAGCACAATTACCACCCTTTAAAAGAACAACATAAGTTGCTGCATAATCTCACACGTGAGTGTCTTGTGAAGAGGAGTGTCTTAGGTGTGTGATTTGGGTGTGATGTGAAGTGATAGGGAGAGCAAAGACACATTTCTATTTTGTTCCCCTACCCTTGGTTCTTCTAAAGATTTATATCAACAATTTTCATTTTCATGCTGCTTTCTTTTCTGTGCTTTTTCTCTTTTTGTCACATTTGCCTTTTAAATTTATTTTTGTATTTTCTCTTTCTCTTGCTTCTTTCCCCTATCATTCTTTAATTGCTATAAAATCAAAAGATAATGCATGGTCTTGTGCAATAATGTTCATTAGATAAGGGAAAATAAGGATGGTCTTTATTTTCCACCTAAAAATCTGCTCAATATAAAGTGCT
>NC_043701.1:38579652-38586959 GCF_006229205.1 Suricata suricatta | reverse complement strand
GCTTTTTCTCTTTTTGTCACATTTGCCTTTTAAATTTATTTTTGTATTTTCTCTTTCTCTTGCTTCTTTCCCCTATCATTCTTTAATTGCTATAAAATCAAAAGATAATGCATGGTCTTGTGCAATAATGTTCATTAGATAAGGGAAAATAAGGATGGTCTTTATTTTCCACCTAAAAATCTGCTCAATATAAAGTGCTGTTTCCTCAATTTTTGAAAATGTCTAAGATTTGTTTACACTTGTAATTGGAGTTCAAGAAAGTGTTTGGTTTTGCTCAAAGCAGAACAATAAAAATAAGTTAACTAGCTTTGGTGGTGTATATGCCATATGGTCTTCAACTTACTAGAGTAAGATCACCTTTGGAAAAATACCTTAATGAAAAAGGAAAATGTATCATCTATTACTATTGGTTTCTCCTTAAAAATTTTTTTTTACATTTTAAAATTTTATTTTTGAGAGAGAGAGACAGAGCATGAACAGGGGAGGGGCAGAGAGAGAAAGAAACACAGAATCTGAAGCAGGCTCCAGGCTCTGAGCTAGCAGTCAGCACAGAACCCAATATGGGTCTCGAACCCATGAACCATGAGATCATGAGCTGTGCCGACATTGGATGCTCAACCAACTGAGCCACCCATGCACCCCTGCTATTTATTTATCCTTGACAGAATTTCTGTCACATGGCATGCCAGTGTACCATGTGCCTTAAATTTCAGAAGAAACATATTTCATTAAAATACATGGCTCATTTTCAAGGTTTCATTTTTATTAATCTTGATTACTACACACCAGACATTTGGATTTGTTGCTATATAACTGAGCTAAACCTTTAATTTTTAAATGTTTGAGAAATACAGGCTATCTATTAATATAGACTAATCAAATAATAATGTGTGTGAAACTAATCAGTCAACAGTTGCTGTTTAAGGTAATTTGCTATTTTAAATTGTAAGTTTCAAAGATCAAGGACAAAATAACAAATGATGAAAAATTAATTTTAATTAGTAGTTTAGTTTTGTAGCAAGTTATATTTTATATGAAACAAAATATATTAATATATTAATGTAGTGTTTGCACATTTCATTTTTTTATGTAAGTCATCAATTAAAATATTGAATAAGAAAGAGTATTAAAATATTCCATGGATGACTTCCTTCTATACTCACATAATTAATAACTAACATTTTCTATTAATAATATTCAATTAAATATCTCACACCACTGTTTTTCAGCTCATAAATTAAGCCTAATCTGAAAATTTATGATAACAATGGAATTACTAAAAGTCTTGCTAATCTCATGATATAACTATAACTTTTTATTGGCAATGATTTGTATTTAGATCAGTATGTATGAACACATTTGTTTTGGTGATTGTAACACACTTTGATTCTTTATTCTCATTATTTTATTGCCTAAATGTTAATCAAAATATTTGTCCAGAGGTTCTTTTTTATCATAATATTTACCTATCTTAATTATTTTGGCTACTTTCCATTTACCATCATCTTTCAACAACCATCCAGCTCAGCACTGTGAGACTGCCTCAACCTGTCTCTCTTCAACCCCTGGGATAATTTTTAACAGAACAGTAGATTAAAGAAGACCAGATATCAGTTTGGAATACTTTCAACATGGAAGTTTTCAAAATAGATAATTGAACTAGATTATGCAACCCTGAAATTATTGTTTATGTTATTGAGATGATGAAGGGTAGGGTTAGAAAGAAGATTATTACTTTGGAAACAACTGAACTCTGAGACCTGTAGAGTAAAGGTTGGAATAATCAAGCCTGGTAAGTAGACCTTTAACAAAACTGTTGAAAAAGTTTAATAATGTAACCGACAGTGTTGAATAGTGGATATCTCTCTAGCTTCCTCCTGAAAAATATAAGGGTTGTACGTGATCTAGGCAATGGGTGGTAGATGAGTTGAACAAAAGGTGTATGTACTTACAGAGTTCATTGGAGCAAAAGATACATGAGTATTTACCTGAATGAGTGGTGGGCTACAAGGGAGTAAGGGTTGGCCTGGTAGCATTTTAATCTGAAGGGGTTTTTAGAGGAAAGAGTGGACTAGCAAAAAAAAAAAAAAAAAAAAGATGAGGTGAGGAATGGAAGTGAGAGGAAAATGCATCTGAATACTTCATGGGCAGTGTAGTAGATATTCTCAGTAGGACCTCCAAAAAGCCCATAAAAGCGCCTTATCAGGTTTTAAACACCAGCAATGCCTAGGGTCTGCAAAGCCATCTAAATACAGCACCAGTCTAGTAAGAATTTTCCTGTTCCCTTACTGTCCTTCTTTAAACTCAAACCTGAGGGAGATCAGAATCCTATGGACACAAGAATAAGAAGAGGAAAAAAACCACAATACCGCCCTACCTACCCTACTCAATATGCTGGCCTCTTGCCTACAGAATGTTGTTACTTAGAGAGATTTAATATGTGTTTTGTCATTATATGGGTCTTAGAATTATACTTTCTGAATTGAGTTATTATTTATCGACTTAAGTGACCATTTACTTTTTATTACCTATAAGTAGTCAGAAAAGTCAGTGGACTGACTTAGTTTTTGTGTATATGCAAGGAAATATTTAGGTCACTGAATTGATTTTTAATCTTATTATTATGGAAAATTTTAAATATATAATAGTGCAATGAACTGTCATGCACCTACCATCAATTAAAACAGTTATCAACTCGTGACCAGCTTGTTTCATTTCTGCTGCCACTTTTCGATTGATTGAAGCACATCTCAGATATCCTGTCACTCACTGAGTTCATTTTAAAGAGAAAAAGGGGAGACAAAGTTACTTTAAGATTATACTTCAAGAGTCTTTTGTGAACCAAAAGACATATGAGTGTTTCTGTGTGCCGTGACAGGGACACGGCTGACCTAGGTTTTAAATCGTGCCCAAAAGGGGTTGGATTTATCAGATCCAAGAATGTTGAATTAATTTAAAGTGATTTGAGACTGTTGTCTCCTAACCCGCTTTGGGCTTCTGGGCAGTAATTCATTCTTTCTTTTAGAATTTATGTTGAAACATTTTATTTATAAATGGGAATGTTTATTATCTTTATAAGGTATAGATAATAATAGAGTCTAAATAATTGAATTATCAGTACTAGGGAAACTATATACTCCTCCCTGACGCTGGTCCTTTGCTTCTCCTCTGTGACAGTCATAATCCTCACTTTTGTATTTATTGTGCAATTGCTCTTTTAAGGAACTGGTTTGTGTGTGGGTGTATGCGTGGATCCTTAAAATATACAATACTTAGTTTTGCATGTTTTTTAACTTTTATGTGAAAAGTATTATTGATGATGGGCATTTGGAATATTTCTACTTTTCCAGACATTATAAATAATGATGCTATGAGAATTCCTTTATATAACTTCTTGGGCATCTGGGCAAAAGTTTCTCTAGGGTATATGCATAGGAATGAACTTGCTGGGCTATTAGGCTCATATCATCAACTTCACTGGTGGAGTTTAAATGTATCTATAAAGTGGGTTCCCAACTTACATTCTTGCTAGCTCTGTGTAATAGTTCCCAATGCACCACATCCAGAAGCAACCCATGAAATACACAAAATGCTTAAATGTTTGTCGTTCTGATTAATCTGAAATGGGAATTTGATATTGTTTTGATTTGTAATACTCGTAGCCAAATAAGTAGAGCATTTTTTTCATATTTTCATATGTCATGCACACCTCTATCATCTGAAATGCCTGGTCTTGTTTTTTGCCTAATTTTTAATTTGATTGGATTTCCCCCCTCATTTGTAAGAGTAATTAATTTAATCCATATATAAATCCCTTGCCAGTCTTATATGTTAAAAAGTTGTGGCTCTTAATTACATTTTTAAAATGGTGCATTTAATGAATACAAGGCTTTACATGTATACATTTTTTCCTTATGAGCTATACATTTTACATCTTGTTTAATAAATTATTTCCTACCTTAATGTCATAACATCTTCTCCTGTGTTTACTTCTAGAAGCTTTTAAGTTGTGTTTTCATATTTTCAAAATTTTGTCATCTGGACTTGATTTTTGTATAGTATCCAAAATTACATTTTGTCAAATAGATACCCAGCTGTCCAGCCATTCTTTGTTGCTGCACAGTCCATTCTTTCCCCCGTTGATCTTCAGAGGCAATTTGGGTTTATATTAAGATAGCAAAAAGAAAAATATAGCAAAACTGGAAAGTCTGTTTCTGAACTCAATATTGTTCTAGTAGCTGTTTTCCTATCCATGTACAATGCTACTCTTTAGTTATTATTTTGATTTTATAATTTCTGGTAGGGTAAAGGCAATATCCTTTTACATTCTTGCAATGAAAGATCATCTCTTTTTGAGACTTTAGAATTACCTTGTATTGGATTTTGATTGGAACAGAGAGGAGTACATAAGTTAATATTGAGAGAAAGGTCAAACTCATAACATTATTTGTTGTGAATAACAAATAATTATTGAACAAATAATGTTCTTCATGGATATATTTAGCTGAACCATGTGAAATTGCTTGTATTTGACCAATTTTGACTGACCGAAACAGCAGTTTCATCTAGTAGAACATAATAGTTTGTCTCTCAATTTATTTGTGCTTCTTTAATGGCATTCATTAAAATTTTATTTTCTTTATGAATTCACATAAATTGTTTAACTTAACCCTAGGTATGTATTTTTATTTTAATCTGTTATTGTAAAATACATCCCTTTAAAAAATTACACTTGTTATCCTAGTATAAATAAATGTAGATAAGCTATTTAAATTCCTTTTTTTATTTATTAACTTTAATTTCCTTAACTAGATTCTTGAATATAGTATTCATATGAGCAGTGATGCAGTGATTGGCAATATCTTTGTCTCTTTCAGTTCTTGATTTTAAAGGCATCCAACTTGCTTGAGGTTTTTGGTCAGTAACCTTAAACGGTTTAGGAATGATTTTTTTTTAATGTTTATTTATTTTTGAGGAAGAGAGTGTGTGAGCAGGGTAGGGACAGAGAGAGAGAGGGAGACACAGAATCCAAAGCTGGCTCCAGGCTCTGAGCTGTCAGAACAGGGCCCGATGCAAGGCTAGAACCCACAAACCGTGAGAGAATGACCTGAGCTGAAGTCAGACACTTAACTGACTGAGCCCCCAGGCACCTCTAGGAATTCTGGTTCACAAATATGATTTAATTTAGCATGAATGAAAGTTGAATATTGTCAACATATTTTTCTGCATTTATTGATAGGAACTTAATGGATTTTCTCCACTTAACTAATGGATTAGAATATATTGATAGGCTTTTATAGAGAAGTATATATTCTTTCTACTATTTTTTATTCTTTATATTTAAAAAAACTTATATACATGCCAAATAAAAGTGAATAAATATGTAGGTATGGTACACAATATTTATAAAACCAACACCTATTTGCTTTACCCAGATTAAGCAGTAGAAAACTGTTACTAGCCCAAAGACTAACCAAAAATAAATACTACCCAAGATTTTGTGTAAAAAAAAAAATCTACTTGTATCATTCTTCTGCCAAGCAGTTGTGCCCTTGTGCCGTCTACTCTGCAGGGAGGCACTACCTCTGTCTTCCCAACTCGTTTGCTGTACAAGCGTCATGGATGATTTGGAACAAAAGCTTAAGCAAGATACGTAGCAACATAAAAAGACACAGAGAATTGTCTCTCTCAGCAGCCCTGGGCTTTGAACTTGTGCGGTGACTGTGAAATTCAGAGTTGTGTATGTTAAGGAGAGCTGATGTGCCTTCCCTGCAAAGAAGGGAGTTAACAGATACTTGGAGACCAGAGAGGCAGAGTGTAACAAGGACCACAAAGGCTCAATGATATCCATCCTTTCTCTTCATCCTTTACCACTGAACTACATTTTGGAGACGCCTTGCAACTTTGTGGAGCTGTGTGATTAATTCTCACCAGTGGACTATGGGCTGAAATAATGTGTGTTAAAACTTGCTAACGTTTTTAAGAAGGGATATACCTTTTACATATTTTTTATTTTGTGTGACAGCTAGATGCAAAGAATCCAGTACCTTAGATAAGGACAGAGGTGCACAATGAATAGAGTTCTAGGATCCTGAGTGACTAAAAAGAACAGAGTCTCCTTTCTGACTTTTATCAGACTGTCCATAAATCATAATTTTTTCTTAAACCTCTGAAATGTTGAAGTTGTTTGTTACAGTACTTGGCCTTCCTGACTGATACAGATCATAATTTATAGTTATATTTTATTGAGAACTTATGTGATACCGTATATTACCAGATTTAACTGTCACAAGCCCATGATACAGATTTATTAATCCCCTCTGAGAGATTAACTTCCCTTTTCGAATTTGTCACATAGCTACTAAATTGGGAGTTAGGGTTTCAAACTAGTTAGTGCCAGACCCGTAATTTCTCCTCCTAACCAGTTCTCTATTATGCCAACAGTTAATTCCTTGGTGTACAAAAAAAAAAAAAAAGGTGTGTGTGTGTGTGTGTGTGTGTGTGTGTGTGTGTGTGTGTGTGCTGGGGAGGGCAGCTATCCATAGTCTTGTGTAAATCCATCACCCAAACTGAAAATCTCAAATTGTATCTCTCACTTATGTTTGGTTAGTAGAGTAATAGTTCGTTTTTACAACACAGCTGAAAGGAATGCATAAACTAAGTTTTATTAATGATGCTTGTGATGTTGGTGGCTAACATTCACTATTGCTCTTAAGTTTATAGAGATATGAAGCCCTGACCATTTGCTGGAAAGCCACGTCCAGCATTTTAACTCAATGTTTCTATACATAACATATGAGTGTGTTTGTATGTGTATATTTTACCTATTGCTATTAACAATTATTTGAAATTACATTAAGTTTTTGAAACAATTTCAAAGTTATACAAATTAGTATTTTTCAATATTTTAAATGTATTTTTAAAAAGTACATTGTTGATCTGAGACCCTATGACTTCCTCATTTCTTTTGTACTTTCTACTAACAATAAAAGCATTGTGACCATTCCTTTTTCTCTTCCAAACACACACACACACACACGCACACACACACACACACAATTATTTCTTTGGCTGTATATGTCTATATATGGAAAACCTCAAGTTCTTATCAGTATCCTCAGCTCAAAACTGATAATACATATTTTATCCTGCTTTTCTCCCTTTCCAAATTTGCCAGGCCCCCCCTTTCTAAAAAATGTTTTTTAATTTTTTTTATTTTTGAGAGAGAGAGAGACAATGTGAGCAGGGGAGGGTGAGAGAGAGAGAGAGAGAGAGAGAGAGAGAGAGAGAGAGAGAGAGAGAGAGAG
>NC_043701.1:38509293-38579552 GCF_006229205.1 Suricata suricatta | reverse complement strand
GCTTTTTCTCTTTTTGTCACATTTGCCTTTTAAATTTATTTTTGTATTTTCTCTTTCTCTTGCTTCTTTCCCCTATCATTCTTTAATTGCTATAAAATCAAAAGATAATGCATGGTCTTGTGCAATAATGTTCATTAGATAAGGGAAAATAAGGATGGTCTTTATTTTCCACCTAAAAATCTGCTCAATATAAAGTGCTCTTTCCTCAATTTTTGAAAATGTCTAAGATTTGTTTACACTTGTAATTGGAGTTCAAGAAAGTGTTTGGTTTTGCTCAAAGCAGAACAATAAAAATAAGTTAACTAGCTTTGGTGGTGTATATGCCATATGGTCTTCAACTTACTAGAGTAAGATCACCTTTGGAAAAATACCTTAATGAAAAAGGAAAATGTATCATCTATTACTATTGGTTTCTCCTTAAAAATTTTTTTTTACATTTTAAAATTTTATTTTTGAGAGAGAGAGACAGGATCCGAAAACAGGCTCCAGGCTAGCTGTCAGCACAGAGCCTGATGCGGAGCTCGAACCCATGAACCGTGAGATCATGACCTGAGCTGAAGCCGGACGCCTAACCGACTGAGCCACCCAGGAACCCCAAATCCCCCTCCTTTTTTTAAGTAAATAACTTTCATGTCCTTCTCAGTACACTTTCTGTTGTGTCCCATCATCTTCTTGTGCATGGATGCCTTGCACACGCTGCTCAGGCTCCAGCACCTACAACTCTGACAACCCAGCCCCAGACATCCCTTTGTATGAGTTCTCTTCCTATCTCACTTAAGCTCTGATACATCACATGTAACCACCCATACTCAAGGCATGGATGTTTTCCTTACCCTGTTCTAGTTCTAACATCCTACCCTAGGCTGTCCCTTATGGGGACATCCTCTTTGTCCACTAGGGCATATACAGTTCTCTCTATGAGACATACTTTAAAGCATAGAAATATATCTGTAAAAGGTATTGGAAGTTGGTTATATAAATATCACCTCTTTCTAAAACAACTCTCAGTGGAAACTTGTATTGCTTCCATATTTTGGCTACTATACATATTGCTGCAGTAAACATAGGGGTACATATATCTTTTCCAAATTGTGTTTTCATATTCTTTGGGTACATACCCAGGAGTGCAATTATTGAATCCTATGGTAATTCTGTTTTTAATTTGTTGAGGAACCTCCATACTGTTGCACTGTTTTCCCCAGTGGCTGTACTAACTTGCACTCCCACTAACAGTGTGCAAGTGTTCCTTTTTTTCCACATTCTCACCAATGCTTGTTGTTTCTTGTATTTTTGATTTTACACATGCTGACAGATATGAGGTGATAATCATTATGGTTTGCTTTGCATTCCCTGATGATGAATGATGTTGAGCATCTTTTCATGTGTCTGTTGACCATTTGCATGTCTTTGGACAAATGTCTGTTCATGTCTTCTGCCCATTTTTTAATTGGATTATTTGTTTTCTGGGTGTTGAATTCTGTAAGTTGTCCATATATTTTTGGATATTAACCCTTAATTGGATATATCATTTGCAAATACCTTCTCCTATTCAGTAGGTTGTCTTTTAGTTTTGTGGATTGTTTTCTGTGCAGAAGCCTTTTCTTCTGATGTAGTCCCAATAGTTTAATTTTGCTTTTGTTCCCCTTGCCTCAGGAGGCCTATCTAGAAAAATGTTGCTATGGCCGAATTCAGAGAAAATATTGCCTGTGCAATAAACAATAGGATTTTATGCTTTCAGTTCTCACAGTTAGGTCCTTAATCCATTTTGATTTTGGAGGGGTGTTGCATGGTGTAAGAAACTAGTCCATTTTCATTTTTTCATATGTAGCTGTCCAGTTTTCCCAACACCTATCACTGAAGTGATTGTCTTTTTTCCATTGCATAATCATGCTCCTTTGTTAAAGATTAATTGACCAGGTAACTGTGGGTATATTTCCAGTCTCTCTAGTATGTTCCATTGATCTATGTGTCTTTTTTGTGTGCCAGTTGCATACTCTTTTGATTACTACAACTTCGTAGTATATCTTGTAATCTGGGATTGTGCTAACTTTAGTTATGTTCTTTTTTAAGATTGCTTTGACTATTCAGGGCCTTTTGTGGCCTCACAAAAATTTTGGAATTATCCTAGTTTTGTGAGAAATGCTGTTAGTATTTAAATAGAGGTTGTATTAAATCTGTATATTGCTTTGGGTGGTATGGACATTTTAACAGTATTTGTTCTTCCAGTCTCTGAGAATGGAATATTTTACCATTTGTGTCATCTTCAATTTCTTTTATCAGTGTTTTATTGTTTTAAGAGTAAAGGTCTTTGACCTCCTTGGTTAAGTTTATTCCTAGGTATTTTTTTTAATTTTTGGTACAATTGTAAGTGGAATTGTATTCTTAATTTCCCTGTGACTTCATTATTAACGTATAGAAATACAATGGATTTCTCTATATTGATTTTTGTATCCTGCAACTTTACTGAAATAATTTATAAGTTATAATCGTTTTTTGGTGGAGTCTTTAGGGTTTTCTATATAAATATAGCCTCATATCATCTGAAAATAGTGAAAGATTTACTTCTTCCTTATCACTTTGGATGGCTTTTATTCCTTTTTCTTGTCTGATCACTGTGGCAGGGACTTCAGTACAGTACTGGGTAAAAGGGGTGAGAGTGGACATCCCTGTCTAGTTCCTTAAAGGAAAAGCTCTTCGTTTTTCCTCATTGAGGATGATGTTAGCCCTGAGTTTTTCATAGATGGCCTTAGTCACATTGAGGTATATTCCCTCTACACCTACTTTCTTGAGAGTTTTATCATGAGGAAATGCTGTACATTGTCAAATGCTTTTTCTACATATATTTTTTTAATGTTTATTTGTTTTGAGAGAGCACACGCACTTGTGTGTGTGAGTGGGGGAGGGGCAGAGAGAGAGAGGGAGAGGGAGAGGGAATCCCCAGCAAACGTGGGGCTCAGTCCCGTGAACCTTGAGATCATGATATGAGCTGAAATCAAGAGTCAGACGCTCAATTGACTGAGCTGCCCAGGTGCCCCTCTACATCTTTTGAAAGCATAATATAATTTTTATCATTTCTCTTGTTGATATGGTATATTATATTGATTTATTTGTGAATATTGAACCATCCTTGCATCCAGGAATAAATCCCAGGAATAAATAAAGGACCAGCTCCTGGTTTTGTTATCTTTTCTATTGATCTTTTAGATACGATTTTGTTTATTTCTGCTCTAACCTTTATTATTTTCTTCCTTATACTGGTTTGGGGTTTTGTTCTTCATTTTGCAGTTCCTTTATGTTTAAGACTAGGTTGTTTATTTGAGATTGTTCTTGCTTCTTGAGTAGGCTTGTATTGCTGTGAACTTCCCTCTTCGAACAGCTTTTGCTGCACCCCAATGATTTTGGACTTTTGTGTTTTCATTTTCATTTATCTCATTTTTTAAATTTATTTTTTGATTTTTTGGTTAAGCCATTCATTATTTAGTAGCATGTTATTTAAATGTCATACATTTGTGTTCCCTTCAGATATTTTCTTGTGGCTGATTTCTAGTTTCATAGCATTGTGGTTGGAAAGGATGCATGGTATGACTTCAGTAAGTGTGAATTTGTTGAGACTTGTTTTGTGTTCTAACATGATATATTCTGGAAAATGTTCCATGTACACTCTAAAAGAATGTGTATTCTGCTGTTTTAGGGTGGGAAGTACTGAATATGTCTATTAGATCCTTTTGATCAATTGTATTATTCAAAACCACTGTTTCCTTGTTGAAATTCTGTTTGGATGATCAGTCCGTTAATGTAAGTTGGGTGTTAAAGTCTCTCACTATTGTTGTATTACTATCAATGATTTCCTTTATGTTTGTTATTAGCTGCTTTCTGTATTTGGATGCATTCTTGTTGGGTGCATACATATTTAGAATTGTTATACCTTCTTGGAGTGTTCCCTTTATGATTATATAGTGTCCTTCTTCGTCTCTTGTTCCAGTCTTGGTTTTAAGGTCTTCTTTGTCTGATATAAATATTGCTAATCTGGCTTTATTTTCACTTTCATTTGCATGATATATGCTTTTCATCCCTTCACTTTCAGTCTGCATGTGTCTTTACGTCTGAAATGAATCTCGTATAGGCAGGCTATAGGTGAGTGTTGCTTTTTTACCCATTCTGTCACCCTATCTGTTTTAATTAGAGCATGTAGTACATTTATATTCAAAGTAGTTATTGATGGGTATGTTTTTATTGCCATTTTGTGATTTGTCTTATGTTTGGTTTTGTAGTCTTTCTCTATTCCTTTTTTCCCTTGCTCTCTTCTCTCATGGTTTGCTGACTTTCTGTAATGATATATATGGATTCCTTTCTCTTGACTTTTTGCATATCACAGGTTTTTAGTTTGTGGTTACCATTAGGTGTATAGATAACATCTGTAGATAGCAGTCTGTATTAGTTGATGCTAACTTAAGTTTGAACCCATTCTTTACTCCTCTCCCTAAACTCTGTGTTTCAGGTATATGGTGTCATACTTTACATCCTTTTATTTTGTGAATCCCTTGACCGATCTTTGTAGATATACTTAATTTTACTGTTTGTGCTTCCTACTTTTCTTACCCCTACTTATGGTCTTCTTTTCTACTCTAAGAGTGTCCTTTAGCATTTCTTATATGGCTGATTTAGTGGACATGAATTCGTTTGACATTTTTGGCTAGAAAACTGTATCTCCCCTTCTTATCTGAAGGATAGTCTTTCTGGATAGAGTGGTCTTGCTTGCAAGTATTTTTCTTTCTTTTTTTTTTAATGTTTATTTATTTTGAGAGAGAGAGAGAGAGAGAGCACGTGAGTGATAGTAGGGCAGGAGCAGAGGGAAAGAGAATTCCAAGCAGGCTCCATGCTCAGTGCAGAGCATAATCCACGGCTCAGTCTCATGACTGTGAGGCCATGGCCTGAGCTGAAATTAAGAGTGAGAAGCTTAACTGACTGAGCCATCCAAGAGATGCAGGTCCTGAGCCAAGAAGCTCAGTTGCAGTTTTTTAAATTTTTTTCTAATGTTTTTAAATTTATTTTTGATAGAGAGACAGAGCATGAGAAGGGGAGGGGCAGAGAGAGAAGGAGACACAGAACCAGAAGCAGGCTCCAGGCTCTGAGCTAGCTGTCAGCACAGAGTCCGACACGGGGCTCGAACCCACGAACATGAGATCTGACCTGAGCCAAAATCGAAGGTTTAACCCACTGAGCCACCCAGGCGCTCCATGAAGTTTTTTTCTATCTGCACTTTGAATATATCATGCCACTCCCTTCTGGCCTGCAAAGTTTCCACTGATAAATCAACTGATAGTTTTATGGGGTTTCTTGTATATATAACTATTTTCTTTTCACTTGCTGCTTTTAAAATTTCCGTTTTCATTACTTTTTTCCATTTTAATTTCTATGTGTCTCAGTGTGTACCTGTTGGGTTGATTTTGTTGAGGGCTCTCTATGCCTCCAAATTCGGGAAGCTTTCAGCTATTATTTTTGAAATAGGTTTTCTTTCCCCTTTTCTCTCTCTTCTCCTTCTGGATCCCTATAGTGTGAATAACTTGCACTTGATGGTATTACTGATTTCTCTGTCTATTTCCATTTTGTGTATTTTTTTCCTTTCACTTATTCACCTTGATTGCTTTCCATTACTCTGTTCTCTAGGTTGCTGATCTGTTCTTCTGCTTGCTCTGGTGTATATTTATTTCATCTAGTATGTTTTGAATTTCATTTATTGAGTTCTTAATCTCTGAATGGTTCTTTTAGATGTTCTCTATGTCTTTTTTAAGGGTCTCACTGAGATCCTTCACTCTTTTCTCAAGTCTGATGAGTATCTTTATAACCATTACTTTAAATTTGCTAGTAGGCATATTACTTATCTCCCTTTCCTTTAGTTCTCTTGCTGTGATTTTTGTCCTTTTCTTTCATTTGGGACATATTTCGCTCTCATTTTGTCTAACTCTCTGTGTCTGTTTCTGTGTGTTAAGAATGTCAGCTACATCTCCTGCTCTTCCAAGTAGCAGCTTGATGAAGAACGGGTCCCATAGTGCCCTGCACTGTAGTCCTTGTTTGCCAGAACTGGGTGCTTCAGGGGTGTCTCCTGGTGTATTTCATTCTCCAGACTGTTGTGGCCAAGCCATATTTGCCTTGAGTTCAGTCATCTGTAGAGGCTTCCTGTGTATTGTGGGCAGGATTTGATCCCTCTGTTGTTAGTGAGCCTGTCTGGGGCCACCTTCAGCTTGAGTTTAGTTAGACCAGGTATTTGCAAGAGATGGGCCCTCTCTCTGGGTGGTTGACTGAGAAGCTTTTCTTGATGGACAGCCTAGAGTCAGAACAGATGTGTGTCCCCAACCCACTGCTGGGGGCCATGATCATACAGATGCGTGTGGTTATCTTCCCCTCTCCCCGGGACAGGAGTCACTTTGTAGTGGTGTCAGTCTGTGCCACCACTTTTGGCGGTCTCTGTCCAAAGGAGTATTGGAGGGAGGAGCCTTGCAGGAGAATGTAGGGGTGTGGCACATGGTGTTTGCAAGGTTTATGTACATTGTTTGCTGGAAGAGGGGACCTGGAGCTGAGACTGGAGAGGGCAGATCTGCAGAAGTACAAAGGGCCCAGATGTGTGCTTAGCATGCTAGGTAGAGAGTGTTGCACTGCACTGGTTCCTACATGTATCTAGGCTAGGAGGCAGGGAGTGGAATGGTGCCCACCAGCTCTTTTGTTTAGAGAAGTCTCCCAAGGTTCCTAACCCCTCTAGCACAGGTTCTCAGACTACTAAACAAATCTCTCTCCATGTATTCCAGTTTTCAGACTGCTGCTGTATCTCATTGGGGCTGTGTTATGTGCTGTCTCTTGAAGGATGTGGACTCATTTGCCTGTCACTCTTCTGGCTATCCCAGAGCCGAGCCTATTGATTTTTAAAGTTCCTGGTATTAAGCCCTGCTGATTGTAAGAACTCATGAAATTATATCCTTCTGGTTTTCAAAGATAGATATTACAGGCATTCATTTTCCCCATGCGTTCCTTGTGCCTTGGTGGGAGAGTCTGGTCCTCTCTCCTCTCTATGCCCCTAGTGTCACTCCTTGTTATGTACATTTTTCTGGGTCTCCTCAGCTCCTGACCATGTCTCTGTCCTTACTGCCCTCTTCACTGTGCAGTGTTCTCTACATTTACCTGTGGAGAATATGTTCTGCCAGTCTTCAGGTCATTTTCTGGACCATTTACACTGATGTGGGTGTTCTCTAGCTGTATCCGTGGGGCAAGGTGAGTTTAGGATCCTTCTCTTCCACTGTCTTCCCTGGAAGTCCCCACATTATAATTTTTAATGTCTGCATTCTACTCTGTGTTTGTGTCATGAATTTTAAATTGAAATTTTTAGTGTTGGATGTCTTAACATTCTTAATTTTTTTACATGATACTATAATTTTTGAGACCTCCATTTATTTTCTTAAAGAAGATCGCTACAAGTAAAATCACTAGATTGCAGCATGTAAAATTTTTAAACCTTTATAATGTGAGAAGAAAAAAATGCTCTTCCATTGTTCTCATTTCCACTTCCTTAATTAATAAAAATTTTGCATGTTTTATTATTTCCCATATTCCCCTTTGACTTTGTTTTCATGTTCACGGACACCATTTTTTTAAATCGTGGTTTCCTGATTATTTTTAAAAACCTGTTTATATTAAGCAACATAATACTTTGTCATTCCTACTGCAACATGCTCAGTAGGTTTTCATTTCGATTTTATGGTATATTTTTAATGTACCATCATTTAAAACACTTTTAATATTACTGAATAGTTTCTATGGTATATTTAGAAAATTCTATCTCAATGATAATTTGTTTATAGCTTTCTTCTATGACTATTATTGTTTCAGCCTTCATATTTATCTCTTTAATATATTCATCAAAGATTTATTTCTGGTGAAGATTTTATTTCTTTTCTGAATATAGCACAATTTTTTCCAATATTATCAGCTGAATAATTTCCCTTTATTTAAATATTAACATGATATTATATCCATCTCAGGGCATTTTATTTCATCTATCCATATCTCAGGTCTTATACTAAGACGACAATGTTTGTTTAAATAGTCAGTAGACCAAAAAATTCTTTTTATGCCTTATCCTATTCAACACTGTCTACGCTATTCTGAGTGTTTTTGCAGATGGTCTTAGAACCATCTTTCTTGTTTTTCCCCAGGAGACTTTATAGTATGTTTAACCTATTATGTTTTATCACTCACCCAAATCTGTGATGTGTCTCTTCTTTTAATCAGTCCTTCTGTCTCTTGACAAAGTTTCATCTTTCCTTGTTATATCTGTTCCTAGATGTTCTACGTATTTTGTTGTCCTTATTAATGGGTTCACTTTTTTTTTTAATAATTTCCACTGTCTTTCTATTATATAGGGAAATTTACTGATTTTTATGCATTTATCTTATGTCAGACTACTTTATTGTAGTTGTTTATACTACAAACATTATGTAATATTTTTCTAGGCATTTTAGGAATACATTAATATTACCTTAATACCTCTTATGTGTCTTCCTTCAAATAATCTGTATTCAAATAAATTTATCAGTAAATTATGAAAGCTAAACTTGCACTGCACACTGTTATCTAGGATGACAGATTTCCTTAGCAATATTTTGTTAGAAAACATACCTCTATCTGGGTTTTTGGAAATTAGACCTACTCCCTAAATCCGTGTGCCTAAGAGAAGATATAAATGGCTATTTAAATATATATTTTTACGAATATAAATAATATATAACTATAATTTGTTATAACTTATTTTAATTATAGGTACAGTTTTAAAATGTCTTTAACTACATTTTTTCTTACTTTTCATTTATATGCAGACCATTTCTGAGTCCAGTTTTAATAGTAATGAACCATATTAAAAAGTCATTCTGTATTATGCTGATAACAACCATCTGAATTATTAAGTGCTCTAGGAAATCCCAGTCCTTAACCCCAGGAAAAGTTCATACAGATGTAACAGGAATCCCTATATGACATCTTTAACAAGGAATTTTATAAAGATGTTTAATGACTGCACCTAGAATGAAAACAAATATTTTTTAGACATTCATTTGAATATAAGTCAATATAGGTGGAAGCTCTATTTGCTGTTCAGTGAGAGATTCACCAAAGACATGACCTTCCATCATCCCTGTTGTGTTCTCCTTTCTACTGGCTTTCTTCTTTGTTTGCTTTACCACTCTGTCCCAGTCCAAAAAATAGCAAGTGGTGAAACATTACCAGGAAATATTTAGTTTTTTGTGTGATATCAGGAAAAAATAAGTCATAAAATGCTTTTTTCTTTTAAAATAATTGCTGTCATAAGGGAGTGATTTTGTTTGGCTCTTGTCTAAATATTCCAAGCCTCATAACCTGGTAGGTCTGTTAATTCCCTGGGGACTAACCATTTCTTCAGTATTTATGCCATCGTAGGATAGGAAGTGCTAATGGCTCCCCTGGCATTTTCATCAAGAGAAATGTCTCTATCTAGATACTTTGATTATATCTAGTCAGTAAACTTTTCATTAGTCCATATTTTGCTTCCTCAAATGTATAGAGAAGCTCATTAATTATCTTGGAACATTAGGCTGGGTAGAAAACCTGCTGAAAATTTCTGTGGGGAGTATCGTTTTTCAGAATGTTTCCAAGGATGTGGGAAGGACTGGGATTGTAATTTACCTGTTTAATAGCTACCTGGAGTAAGCCGATATGCACTACTCATTCCCCAGATATTCTTCTCCTCACCTTCAGCAAGATGTTAAATGCTTTTAAATAGCTATTCTGTACTGTTTTATTGGTGTTAACAGAACTGTTATGGCTGTTACTGGCCATCTTTATAGCCCTTTGCTGCTTCACTTCCGCGGCATGCATGTCTGGCTACCAAAAATGTCATTGATCATTGCTTTAAGCATCATCCTTAGATGATAAAATTGGTGATATCGTTGAATGACAGATTCAAAAGTATCGTAAAAAGTCTCTCCAACAGATGGCAAATATACCACTGTTTACATTTTTTAAATGAATGCTACAGATGGTAAGAAATTATTCCTCTATGTTTAATAGGAAAATTCCACAGCATTTCTACAAAGGCACTTTTCTTTTTACTGCAAGGAAATATATTCAGCAATTTAGCTACCAACCACTCTTTTGACTTCCAAATTGTATATTGGAAGCATATGGGGAAGATCTCTAAAGAGCCAGTATTCATTTTTTCTTTATGTGTCCTTAAATTTATTGAGTTATAAAAATAAATAGGAATGAGAAAGGTGTATGGATGTGCTCATTTTTAAGGAAAAAATCATAATTCCTAAATCCATTCTTAGGTAATTTACTCATTCAATTACAACATGTTTATGATTAAAATTTCTTGGCCAAAAAAAAGACATTTAAGTGTCACATTTAACATTTTACAAAGTATCATTTTTAATGTATTGATAGTCTGTATTGTATACTAAGTTTCTATTTATATTATGAAATGACATAACAATATTTTGAATGAGAGGGATATATTAATAAGCATTAGACAATAAGAATTTAAATTTTCTATTTGATTATATATTATTATAGTTTTAGTAGCAGAGTAATAGAGATTATTATACATTAAACAGTTGTTCATACCTTAAAATATTTTGTTCTTTCTCTTAGTAGTTTATACATACTCTGTGGCACTGATGAGGAACTCAGCCTCTTCATAATTAAACTACAATTTATGCTACATATTTTAAAAAACAAAAATTTAATTCTGACATCAGAATCCCTTTGTAGAATGTTAGTATCACTCTCACCTTTTTTTCTTCTGAACAATTACTATAACTGTCTTGTTTTGCTTCCTTTTTTAAAAAATATTTTAAAATCTTTATTTATCTTTGAAGGCATGAGAGACAGAGCATGAGCAGGGGAGGGTCAGAGAGAGCAAAAGACACAGAATCTGAAGCAGGCTCCAGGCTCTGAGCTGTCAGCACAGAGCCCGGACATGTGGTTTGAGATTATGAGTCATGAGATCATGACCTGAGCTAAAGATTTGTATGAAAATATACGTTATCAGATTTTTCCCCTTCAAATAGCCTCT
The DNA here is from genome assembly GCF_006229205.1 of Suricata suricatta. Classification (NCBI taxonomy): domain Eukaryota; kingdom Metazoa; phylum Chordata; class Mammalia; order Carnivora; family Herpestidae; genus Suricata; species Suricata suricatta. The sequence continues at coordinate 38,568,457 of NC_043701.1, read as the reverse complement.
TGAAATATTTCTCACTTGTGAGTATAGGGTCCCTGAAGGGCTGATAGAGATGGTCTCTGGTTGTATCACACATAAAATATATCTTGTTATATTTATGTGTTAAGAGTTGAGGTACAGTCCTCCTCGCCTTCTGGTTGTTGTTTGCTCCCATCATTCCTTCTTTATATGGACCTTTGAAAACATAAAAGGCATTGTTAAAATTCTAATTCTGTAATTTTTAAAAAAATACTAACGGTATTGAAATGAATGAGAGATGGACTCAAAACCTAATGTTTATAGGTCAACATTTAACATTTCATGGCACATGTGTTTTGTGACAATATAGTGCCCAGTGGCCTTTCAAAGGCAGGATATACACATTGCCTCAGTGTACCAAAGCCAAGGTCATTTAAGACAAAACTGTTAGAAATTCTTCTGTAGTTTCGATTTCTATTTTTTAAATAGAGGTTCTCAAACATTATATCATAATCACTTGGAAGGCTGGTTAAAACAATGATTACTGTGTCTCCTACCCAGAGTATCAGAGCCAACAAGTCTGGGGTGGGTCCATAAAATTTGCATTGCTAATTAGTTCCTAACCAGCAGCTGATTTTGATACTGCTCATCTGGAGACCACACTTTGAGAAATACTACTTTAGCATTAAGACAAAGGAGAAAAGTTTTAACTTTCTAAATTCTGTTTTGCCATAAGCTGTGTGATCGTGGAAATGGCATTTACCACTGCAGGTTTACTGGTTTATTGTTCTTCAAATGAGAGCTTTCATCTAGGTGATCATTCATTTTCTTGTGTTTCACCCAAAAATCTGAATACAAATCAAGAGCCACAAAAGAGTATATAGTACCTTTATAATTAGGATGATTCAAAGGTCTTATAAAAGAGCTCTGCAAATACATTTTAAATTTCACTGGAATTCTGCCCTTCATCCCTGCTTCCTCTGAAAAACTGACTACAATTAATGATAACTGAACTTAATGTGGGTATCATTTTGTAATGAATAAAAATAACAAATCACTCTGATATACACTTGAACCTGATAGGATCTTGTTTGTCAATTACACTTCAATTATCAGTCCCCACTTGAAATATACCAAAAAAAAAAAAAAAGAGAGAGAGAACTAAAAATGTTTTCTAATGTGTATGTCTTTCTAAGTTTAATCTTGTCTTTATCATATTACCCACAATTTGTCAGAGACTCTTGGTCTCAATCTGCTCTTTAGGGTCAATGCCTTAGAAGTCAGTTCCTTAGCACTGTATATTGATTTAAAACCCAAGGAGTCTAGAACATCTTCCCAAGCCATCATGTGGTAGATTTTTCAATAAATACCATTTTCTGTTAATTATAATAGTGGCTTTCCCCTTCCCTCTTTCTCAGACTTAAAAACCTCTGAATTAGAATTAGAATGACTGGGGCTTGGAAATACACAAATGTTCTCTCCATGATTAATGTGATTGAGTTCTACTTAGGTTGAAACTACCTAGGTCCACTTAATCTTTCTGAAATACATTATTGTGTTTCAGTTATAGCTGAGTCCATGTTGGTCACTGATGAAAACAGACTGGGAAGATTATTGACTCTTCAAATCCATCTAGGGCATGAGGGCTTCCTTGTTTTGACAGAGCAAATGAGTGTTAGGAAAATGATTTTCAAATTTGTACCATTGGCAGTCTCCAAAATTTTACCAAAAGAGCTATTAAGGTATTAATAGTTTTAAAGAAATAAGATGTCATATTCTAATTTTTTTGGTAATCTCTTCTTTTATAAAATTAGTCAGCCTGAAAACTTGTCTGGCCTATAGGTTCTCCTTTCCCTTCTCCCCCTTCATTAGTGATCCACAGAAGCAGGATCATCAAAAAAGCTCAAAGCTCACATCAGTGCCTGGCCTGCTATGTGAACATGTGCAGACTGGCAAAGAAAGAAATGTTTTCACAATTGCTTCAGGCAAGTCATCCACAGTATATATTATGCTATTTTAGAGAAAGTGCTAGTGATACTTGTAATGAGTCAATCTAAAAGGTATGTAGAGCCTTATGGTTACAGGAGCTTAAATTTTAAAACTAAGTGTCTTTAGAAGAGAATGATAGAATGTTCAATAGAAGTCCTTAAAGTATAAAATTATTATTACATTAGAATAAATTAGTGTTGCAGAATTGCAATGAGAGTCAAAGAGATAAAATTAATGAAATAAAATTTCCTACTATGAAAAAATGTAGTTTGTTTTGTGTTTGTAAAGGAATGGCGATGATACCAGTTTGTTTCCTAGGTGTCAGTGCTTTAATAATGCCACAGTTTCAACTATCTGTACTTAAAATTTAAATTTTAGACACCACTTTAAAATTTGTGAGAATAGTTTTGAACAATTCTTTTTAACAATATCTGCACACCTGTGTTTTATTATTGAATAAAGTATAAAATTGACAACTCTAATAATAATAATAGTAATAATTCAGATACTGATAACCAAGTCTACAAAGAATTTCTGAAATAAATTGGAACTGAAATTGTCATATAATGAGGGTTTTTTGTTTTTTTTTTTTATCTCTTTAGAGATTAGGGAACTGACCATAGGGTAACATGGGCAAGTGAGTTGCTCAAAGTGAAGATTGTATGAAGGGTGCAGCCAGGACAGGATCTGATCCAGTGATTTCAATATCTACTCTTTCTACCTAATTTCTACCTGCATGTAAAAAGTGAATATAGACAGGGGCGCCTGGGTGGCCCAGTTAGTTGGGCGACTGGCTTCAGCTCAGGTTATGCTCTCACAGTCTGTGGGTTTGAGCGCTTCACTGGGCTCTGTGCTGACAGCCCAGAGCCTGGAGCCTGCTTCAGAGTCTGTCTCCCTTTCTCTTCTCCCCACCTTGTGTTCTATCAAAAATAAATAAACATTAAAAAAATTTTTTTAAGTGAATGTAGACTATAACATACCAAGTTCATTTTGTTTGTACGTCATCACTGGGTCTGGAAAACTTTGTAGAAGAAATTGGCTTTCACCAAAATAGTTATAATATATAATTCTTTAACAATTACTGTATTGTAATCGTGTGTTTTCTTCCTACAGCCCTAATATCTTTCTATTCTGAACTGTTCTTCTTTTGTAATTAGTGTAGGTCACTTTCCAAGTGAAGCACCAGTGGAGTCAATGTCATCGAATCCAGTGGAGTTAAATTATCACTTCTGACTGATAATTGTCAAGAGCAAATTATCTCTGAATTCATTAGGGAGATCAACACTTGTAATTACCTTTATTAAAAAAAAAAGAATAAGAAGAAAAACAAGAAGAAGAGGGAGTCTAAATTAGTTCAACCAAGAAAAGTGAAAAAAAAAATGTATTTGAAAAAAATGTTGCTATTGGCCGTAATTAAGAAAATAAGTGCCTGAGTTTCCAAGAATATTATTTCACACCTATCTCACACTAACATTTCATTGCTTTCCCTTAAAAGGTGTTAGGCTCAGCTTTTATCTTGATAATTAGGTATTCTCAAGTCTAAGATCAACACTGGGAACAAAAAAAACTTTGCCAATAATTCCAACTTGAAAATAAAATCTTGAGCATTTTGCCCTCAAATATTTATTCTAGTATATTATCAACTATTAATCTAATACTTGTTGGAGAAAGAAATATAACCTACCCTGAGTTTCATTATATATCAGTTTCATTGATTTAATGTAATCTAACTCATTAGTTTCAGTACTTCAAATATATACCCCTTCTGAGTGCCTAAAAATGTCTTTGGGTCACAAAGTGATTATAGTTAAGTCTTTAAAGGGGAAAACAGTTCTTCAGTTCCCACATATGTGGCACATAATGTAAAGTTCTCTTATAATTGGAAAATGTCTCAAGGAGATTTCCTCTATCTCACCAGAAAGGCATGTTTAAAATTTGCTATGTATCTACTGGTCAGAGAATAGGATTTTCAGAACATCATTAATTTCCCCAGTACTATCTAATTTTATCTGTGGTACGCAACCTTGACTCAAACTGAAGATCAGCATTATAATGAGGCTTAAGTTTAAATATGTCATGTACAACTGATTAGTGATGGAAGCTTGCATTTTTGAAGGAAACATTTTTTAATTTGGGTCCTCTTTTAAATACAGAACAGTGTATTAGTTGTAAAATTGAAGAGTATTTTTAAGTGTTTTTATTCATTTTTTTCTTTTGTTTTTTAATAGTTTATTGTCAAATTGGTTTCTGTAAAACACCCACTGCTCTTCCCCACTAGTGCCCTCCTCCATTACCACCCCTTCTTCCCCTCTCCCCCTCCTCCTCCAGCCCTTGGTTCATTTTCAGTATTCAATAGTCTCTCATGATTTGCATCCCTCTCTCTCCCCAACTCTCTTCCCCCTTCCCCACCCTATGGTCCTCTGTTAGGTTTCTCCTGTTAGACCTATGAGTGCAAACTTATGGTATCTGTCCTTCTCCACCTGACTTATTTTGCTTAGCATGGCACCCTCGAGGTCCATCCACTTTGCTACAAATGGCCAGATTTCATTCTTTCTCATTGCCATGTAATACTCCATTGTATATATATACCACATCTTCTTGATCCATTCATCAGGTGATGGACATTTAGGCTCTTTCCATAATTTGGCTATTGTTGACAGTGCCGCTATAAACATTGGGGTACATGTGCCCCTATGCATCAGCACTTCTGCACTCATCATCAGGGAAATACAAATCAAAACCACACTGAGATACCACCTCAAGCCGGTCAGAGTAGCTAAAATGAACAAATCAAGAGACTATAGATGCTGGCAAGGATGTGGAAAAATGGGCACCCTCCTACACTGTTGGTGGGAATGTAAACTGGTGCAGCCGCTCTGGAAAACAGTATAGAGGTTCCTCAAAAAACTATCAGAACTCCCCTATGACCCAGCAATAGCACTGCTGGTGATTTACCCAAGGGATGAAGAATATTTTTATTTTTAAAGTTACATAGCTGTTTTTAAGCCAGTTACATGTTATCTCTAAAAGGTTTGGATAGTAGTAATGATAGCACATGTTGATAAAAAAAAGAAATGGGTAAGTTAAAGCTTAGGTTAAAGCTTGTCTTTTCTGAGTGAACCTGATGACAGACATGGATTACAAGACTGAGTGAAGGGAAAACTTTCTCCAGAATGGATATAGGGAATTATTCTCTACTTATTAATCAGAGTAATGTTCATGACATTTCTAAGCCTTAGAAGAGTAGGAATTCATAATAGATCCAGTCACACTTTTACATAATTATGCAGTCAGATGGTGCCAAAATGAAGGCATTTTTTTTAAAGTTCAAAAAGGAATAAAATTCACTTTCTAAATATTGGATAACCTTATTTGAATATCAAAATGGTATTTTCCAAGTTATTAGAATAAAAGCATTTCTTCATCAAACTTTACTTGGTAAAATGTGTTTATAAGACAGGTTCACATGTTTATACAAATACAATTCATCTAAAGCTCATAGCATTGCTAGTAAAGTCAATTACTTTTTTCTTGGTCACACATTATTTGGCAGGAAGTCTATTGTTGCTGCAACATTTAGGTTTTACAAGCAGTTCTATTTTATAGGAAGCAGTGGTAGTACTTTTTAAAGAGAAGCTATAAAATGCATTTTACAGTCTCTGAGGTAAAATGTATTGTATTCAGTGGTGCCAAGAATAGATAGCATGGGCTGGAAATATACAAACATGTCCATGGTCATGATACAGTAGTCTAGCACTGACATACAAAATGTCTCCTATTTCAGCCCTTGACATCTCAATGGAGATTGGCAGCTCAATCTTGTACTAACTTGTCCAAACATGTGGCAGAGTTCTAAAATATGAATCTCTATTTGCAAGTAAAAACTCTAAATAGATTTACTAATTTATGACACTTTTACCCATAGAAATTGCCTAATATTTTAAATTTAAATAAAATTTATTCTCAAAATGATTTTAATTTTCAGACTTCTATTAATCTAGCTAGGTATCATGTGTAAAATACTTATATGAATGTTATTTACAATAATCTTAGAATTTGTTATCTAAATTAAATTTGATCAGCCTACTGGAAAACTTTGAGCTTTCATGAGTAACTCACCTCTCTTGTTAGAAGAATTTGGTCAAAGGGTAAAACATGGTTAAGTTTCCAGACAGAGATATTAATGTTTTCAATGAACATGTATTTGAGAATCATGAAGAGTAATTTTAAATATTTTAATACGTAATTTATTTTCCTAATTGTGTAGTAAAACAGCTATTAGTAGTAATCACACATATTAAGACAAAAACAGTTTGACTTGTGTCTTACTGCCTTTGCTTAGATAAATGAATGTAATTATTTGTGATTTTAATAAAGTTTTTGGTTTAGAATATGTCAGTTCTACCCCACTGTATTATAATGTAATATGAACATGAAGATATAGAGTTATGCATTTGAATATAACTGAAACTATAAATTATTTGTTGTACTAGTGAACCCATTAATCAAAGAAAATGTAGTAAAAACCTAGAAGAGTACCCCATGAGTCTTTAACAAGTAATATCATAAGATCCAATAAGAACTGGAATATATATATATTCTAGGATATTTTCCATTATTCTGCTTAAATGAGATATGCTACTTTTATAGAAAGGATAATGAATGAATGGATGAATGAATGAATAAATTGAATGGAGTAAAGAAATAAACTAGCAAACAGATAAGCTTACAACTTGATTAAACTATAGCATTTTAAACTTCTGCTCCTATTATAGCTTTCATGCTTTCTTTTCCCTTGGACACTTAGTGGTGTCCAGCATAGATTCCTATTACCCTCGCCAAAAATAGTGTCACTTTATATAGCAAATACCTGTCATCTAATTTCATATGAAAGTTTGCTTTAAATCAATGAACTTTTGAATTAACAACATGCTGGCATATTAACTGCTGAGTGGTGTGTTTAAGGTACATTTTTAATGCAACTTTCATTGATTAACCTATCATAATAATACCAGTTTATTTACATTTCAGAACTGTGAACTATATTGACTAAAAAACAATGAAAGGTGAATTAATGTATTAGGTCTTACTGTTTCCTAGGAACAATAACAAACGACTATTATTAATCCTAGAAATCTGTCATTTTACATTTCTCATTTTTCTTCTCCCATCTATTGATATTTAGTCTCCTGTTAAATTTCTAGCACAAACACAACATACCCATTATTGTCACTTACATTGACAATTTTTTTTTTATCTTGAAAAGAGCACATGTAATTCCATATCAGATTATGCCATATATGGTTACTCAGAATAGTGTTACATGCAGAGCATTTGCCTGCCTAAAATATGTCAGATATTTTAAGTGTGATAAATCTTCCCAAGCTTTACTAGTTCTGGATACTGTCAGGAAAGTAAAACATTGTTTGTAGATGAACCATGGGAAAGGAAATGGCACACTTTAGAAAGACGTTTTTTAAACAAGGTCATGCCTGTAAACTCTTTAGTTTCGTATCAGGAATGAAGAAAATGGTTAAAAGATTCTAAATATAAAAAAATGACATAGATAGGTACCCAATTATTTTCATATTAACTAAATTGAAACAGCTTAAAGGAGATGAAGACTTTTTTCAAAGCTTTAAGATTTCAGAGCAAATTTAATGAACAATATTTTATAAATAAACTACCAAATAATAATGGTAGGATATACTAAAGAGAAAATGTGAAAACAGAGGTATTTGACAGAATATTAGAGGAAATTAAGAAAGCCTGTTAGCATAGGGAAAACAGTACCAAATTACCTTCTTGAGATCGTATTAAAAACAAAAGAAAAGGAGACAATTTTTTTTTCGGAACTGAGAGTCAATTTAGAGTGAAAACAGCTAATAAAGGTATATAGAGGATTCCATAGAAGGACTTTGATATAAAATTGAGGTATTTTGATGGTAGAAAGTGAAAGAGGAGGAAGATTTCAAATAGAATCAAATAAACCAAATAGAACTTCAAAAGTTAAATACATTATATATGTGTATAATTGGTAACAGGAATTCAGTGGATAGTGTTACTGAGCATATTAAACTCAAGTGAAGAAAGTACAAATTCTTTGAAAGACAAATACAATTAATAGATCAGCATGCAGCCAGTTCTGCAACACATGAAATCATTTATATACATAAAAGGATAAGTTTCAACATAGATAGGATTGCAGTTTCAGAAAGATTTGATTTTATATATTGAGTTTCACATATTGTTGGTGAATCTGCAAATTGGTAACAAAATTGGAACCAATTTGGCATTCATTATAAATTTAAACATGAGTATCATTGGTTTCCAGCAATCCACCTCTTAGGTGTATAACCTATAGGAATTATTTCACATGCATTAAGGGAGTTACATAGCAAAAACAACCCAAATCTTCACCAGTATTATAAATAATAAATGATATGCTCAAGCAATAGGATATTATATAGTATTGGAAATGAATGACTATAGCTAAATAAAATAAAAAGAATGAGTTTCAAGAACACATTAAGCATAAAGGAAAGCTTTGGAAAAATACACACTATTCCATTCATAGAAATTAGGTATAGGCAACATTAAATAATATATTGTTTATTTTTATATATTTATATAGCAAATCTATGAAAAGCAAGGAAATTATAATAACATTTAAGATAGAAGTTATCTTTATGGGGCGCCTGGGTGGCTCAGTCGATTAAATGTCTGACTTTGGCTCAGGTCAGGATCTCACTGTATGTGGGTTTGAGCCTTGTGTCAGACCCTGTGCTGACAGCTCAGAGCCTGGACCCTGCTTCAGATTCTGTCTTCCTCTCTCTGCCCCTCCCCCACTTGTGCTCTGTTTCTCTCTGTCTCAATAATAAATAAACATAAAGAAATTTTAAAAAATTATCTTTAGAAGAGATGTGATGAGGTGGAGGGAGAATACAGTGATTTGGATGAGATAGTGTCTAAGAACATAAAAATACAAACTTCTAATCAGAATAGGAGGAAATAGGAATGTGGGATCATATTCAAAGATTCATAACCAAGTAGATTTTATACCAGGAACTCAAAGTTGATTTAATATCTGAAACTCAGTATAATTTACCACATTAATAGGACAGGGAGAAAATATTATATAATTACCTTAATAAGTAGAGAAGTTTTTCCCCTAAAGGCAAAGATATCTGCTCACATCATACTGTTTAACCTTGCATTAGATGTCCTATGTAGTTTAATAAGGCTAGATAAGTACTGTGTATTATAGGTTACGGGTATTTAACTTTTGGGAGTAGAACATCTGATTAATTGACCTTGATAAACACTGTCAAAAAATATGAGCAACCACTTAAACACATATCTTAAGGAATGAAAGTAAGTTTCAAATAGTATGGTGGTTTGAAATTTACATAATACTTCAACTGAATTTTTTAATGACTGACACCTAATCTTATATTTGTTTCAGTGTTTATCATTGTATCCATTGGAAATAATCCATATTTCCTGCTGGCTCTCCTCAATCAGATAAATAGAACCAGTAGGAAATATGTATTAAGAGAAAAATTTCAAAGCATTGCTTCATGCTGTAGGGGCTGGCTAGGCAAGTATTAAATCCATATAGCAGGCCATGAGAAAGGTCAGACTGGCACTTTGGGACAAAATGAAGCATCCAGTCCCAGGCCAAATTTCTCCTTCCTTAAGGAAGCCTCAGTTCTTAAGAATTTTCTGACCAATTTAATTGAGCCCATCCAGATATCTAGAGTAATCTCCCTTATCTCAAGATGGACCTAAACACATCTGTGTAATACCTTCACAGAAACAATGAGATTGATATTTGACTAAATAGCTGTATACTGTGGCCTAACCAAGTAGAAACACAAAACTGACATTCATGGTCTAACCTTTGTCAATTTGGCACCCATACAGAAATCTCTTTCAATTATATTAATCTCTAAATAAAGATAATGACATCATACCTCTGCCTTACATGATGTAGCTGTCTTGCATGCAACTAAAGACATTCTAATCCTTTCTCCATAGGAGGATGCAAAGACCTTACATAATGTTCACACTTCTTCATTGATATTCAGGAACTTCAGTTCTATGGTATAAAATTAGCTGCTATTCATTTATGTTATGTTAAATAATAAGGGAAAAAGAGGGCGGAAAGTAAAAACATTGTGTTAATATGTATAACTAGATGTATTTATAACAAAAGAAGGAAGAAATATTCATAATGATAAAAAGGAAGTATTCATAATGTATGAGGGTTCTTCAGATGAGAGAGGGGGAGAGGGGAAGGAGGAGGGGGAAAGACAGATTGATTGGATTTATTTTAAGGAATTGGCTCACATGATTGTGGTGGCTTCATGAGTCCCAAATCTGATCCAGTGGACTGGTAGATGAGAGATTCAGGAAAGGGTTGAAGTTCTAGTTCAAAAGTAGTCTTCTGGCTGCATTACTTCTTGCTTGGGAAAGGTCATTCTTTGTTCTGTTAAGGCCTTCAACTGATTGGATTAGGCTGATACATGTTGTGGAGTTTATCTGCTTTATTCAAAATCCACTAATTTAAATATTAATCTCATCCAAAAATTACCTGCACAGAAATAGCTAAAATAATGCCTGATGAAATATCTGGGCCTCCTGGCCCAGCCAAGTTGACATATGAAATTAACCACTACACATAACTATTCTCAGTTTTGCAGCTGGTCGTGTGATATAGCTGGTATTTATGGCCACCTTCTTCTACTAGTGATTCCATATCCCCTTGATCCTGAGCAGTGATCTCTGCTGTAGTTCTTTGCCTAGTAGACGACTCACATCTAATGGTCTTGAAGGTTCTGGACCTTTAGAAATCTACCCTGAATTGAGTTGTAGTTTTCCGTTGACTTTAGTCATAGGACATGGTGCCCCTTTAAGTCATTTTATGGGATATCTTGTATTCCTGACATACTTACTTCCATTATATGAGACCAGCTTTCCCCTTGGTAGTATCAGTTGTTCCAGCCAGTTTAGTAAGTTAACACTTTGCCTATTGATGCAGAGGCATGCAGAAGCCCAAAGGGGCCAAATGGCAGTCTCAACTTCCAATTTAGTGGTCACAACTGTTTCCTAGTGGTAGCAATACTTTCTTTGGAACTAAGACCTCTAGAACATCAGGTCCTAACTTGGTAGGAAAGGAAGCAAAAATTTTGCTGGTAAATCACTTGGGCTAAAAAAAATCTATGGAGCCACTCCCATTTCCACCAATTGATTTCTACCTCATAAATCCTAGGTATGAGAGAAGAAGCACTATTACACTGATTTAGAACATGGTATCTTGGAGGACATTGCCCCAACCCTGCAAATTACTGGAAGCTAGACTGATCTTATTGCTTATTGGTACTATAAATGATCTTCAAGGTCCATTTTACCATTTTAGCAAGACAACTGCTTCTGGATAATGGGGAACATGGTGAAACCAGTGAATTTCATGAACATGGGCTCATTACTGCATTTCATTTACTGTGAAGTAAGTTCTTCCATCAGAAATAATGTGTTGAATACTGTGATGGTGGATAAAGCATTCTGAAGTCCATAGATTGTAGTTTTAACAGAAGCACTACATGTAAGAAAGGAAGATGCCTTTCCAGAGAACATGTTTCTTCCAGGAAGAACAAAATACTATCCTTTCCATGTTAGAAGTGGTTCAGTGTAATCAACCTGATACCGGTTAGCTGATTGATTATCTTGGATTATGGTGCCATTTAAAGGCCTTGGTATTGGTCTCTGCTGCTGGTAGATTGGGCATTCAGTGGTGGCCATAGCTAAGTGGACTTTGGTGACTGTAAGTCCATGTTAGGATTTCCAGAGAATAAATGTTAAAATCAAAAACTTAATTTTTCACAATAAATATCTAGATGGGTAATTAACAAGTATTATTGTACAGAGTTACCAAGGTTGATCCATTTTCATAAGACTGAATATATGCCAAAAGCAAGGCAGAGGGAGGGTAACTGTGAATGCATATTTACCTTTACAACTCCTTAAGCACTTCTGATAATTTGACATTTGCCTATAAAGATATGTGTACTTGTAATTACTATTAACACTACTTGTGCCATGAAGGCAGAGAATCCCATTGTGGTGAACTGTAACTACTTTATACCCTTATCCAGAAGACGTCCTGTCACTCTTGTCAAGGGGTTAACATTTATTCATAAAGTAATAAAGGATTTGGTTGTCAGAGAGGTCTCTTTGCAAGCCCTAGTTCTAACCACTGAACTGGATTTTATAGACCAGGATCTTTAATGATTTCCCAGTTGTAACTGCTCTGGTTAGAGAATTGTGTCTTCCAACATAATTGGCTCAAACTTTGACTTCTGAGGAAAGTTTACCTGTTTCCTGGCAAACAAACCATCACTAACAGTGTTTGAATTCCCAACCAACCTGGTTTATTTCTCAAGTTGTACAAAATAGATTTTTTCTTTTCTACAAGTGATATACTGTATTAATTAGATGTGCTTTCTAAGTGGCATCAAGCTTTTCTATAGATACACAAGTGTGAAGGGAAAGCAGACAATTAAAGCAAGGCAGCTTTGTAGACAATTTGATAAAGTCCCGCTTTGAAAGGATTTTGAAAAGGAATGATTTACCTGAATGTTTAGTCATGGAAAGAAATGATCCTTTTTATAGCCTAATTGATGCACACAAGATCTTTGAAGACATTATCCATGTAAAGCACATTTTAAAATTATATAAAATCTTATTAAACTAGCATTTTTAAGGTAAAATCCAGTCAGGTATCAGCAATTTCACATATAATTTAAATATTTTATAGTATTATCATTTTTATCATTGTATAATCACACTGTTTTAAGTTTTTTGATACTGTTTTTATTTAAATACTTTTTTTTCTGTAGCAATAGGTATTAAAATTATTATATTTTTTGTTTTAGGGAAGCATGTTATTGTCAGGGAGAAGAAAAGTTTCCTTTATCCTTGAAAGTTATTCTGGCTGGTCTAAAAATTAATTTGACCTGATACAGATTAATAGGAGCAAATAAAATTTAATTATATATGTACAGGGAATCCACATAAACATGAGAGATTTCAAAGATAAGTCAGGCAAAATAAGGTATATATGTCATCCCAAAATAAGGAGAAGGAGGTGAGGGCCAGGTCTTCACAGGGAAGGGAAACAGTTCATAGGAAAAGAGTAAATATCTGATAAATATTTGCCGCTCCACACAGAAACAATGCGGCATGAGAGGAATTTTAAAAAACAGACTTTGCTAACTTCCTTCCTGTCTACCACCCCTCTTTCATTTTATAATGTAGTTATCTTTGGTAACAATTCCATTCCTGGAGCAGGTTCTTTATCTGAATTGTTTTAGGAAGGTAGGGAGAAGGTCAAAGTTTCATCCTCTGTCTTTGGGGCCTCGATTGTTTTCAGCTCAAAATCATCCACATGCCAACGTGATGCATCTTGGAAGAGTTGGTTTTGAAACCCAGCCTCCGCGTCCACATTATTGAAACTTAAATCATTTTTATTGAATGAAGTTTTTATGTTCTTGGCTCTGATGACGGATTTTGGCTTATCTTATGCGCAGTACAAGAGTTACAGCGTGTTACAAAAATGTTCCAACTGACTAAGACCCACTGAAGCCCCATATTATTCCTGCATATATAAATGGTGGTAAATGTGAGGGAGACAGCAGTGAGACAGTCATACAAAACAATGTGCCACCTTTCAAGGAATATTCAGGAAGACTGGTTCTTAGGAGATTCAAATCCCATGTAAATATTTCAGCCATTTTCTCACTGAACTAAGATTTTTATGTCTATTAAACTGCTTACAGAAGAGCTGACACCCAAATTGATATTCAGCTTTGTTTTCCTTTATCCCTTTGAAGCTTAGTGGATACCCAGGAAGGACAAAGGAAATAAAATGGAACACAAGATTCAGTAATAGATGATCCTCAGGTCATACATGCAAACAAGCCTTTGTGACTTCAGGAGGGGCCCTGCCATCAAAATGTATCTGTGGTGTTGCATTTGCTTTCACCAATGAGGACTTTTTAAGGGGACAGGTGGGAAAATAGATATCACTTTCATAGGTATTTTTTTAAATTTTTTGTTTTCAACTGAATCTTTTTTTTTTTTTGCTATTACTTGTTTAAACAACTTGCCTTTGATTGTCCTTGATACTTCCCTATGAGAGTACATAGTGAATAACCTTTTTAAAAATTAATTTACTGATGTGTCTGTTAATATCAGTCTGTAGCTTTGTGTGACAAGCCCTGTCAAAATGACATACAGTGGACACAGTAATGCGCCCGTGCTGTAGCAACTCATGACAGAGGCTTATTTTGCCATATGATCTTCATATCTGATGGGTCCCTGCTGAACCCGAATGAGTTACTGAAAATGACAGGAAGAGCAGGTCAGTGCCTCGCATCTCAATGGTAGGTTGAACAGCACCTCAACTGAGGAGTCTTTGTGCTGGTATGAATCTTGATGCAGTGTTGGCACAAGCCACAACATGTGTTTGCCTCTCTTCGATATGGTTTTCAAATTCCTGATTTATCACTTTGACATTTGAGAGAGCAAAGGAAAATAAAAAAAGCACAATTCAGTGCCACTAACAACTTTCTCTTTCCTCAAAGACGTTGTAGGTTTGCCTGAGGAGAGTTGAATCTCTATTTGATTGTTAATTAGAACTGCTATAGGAACACTCCAATATCAAAACAAGTATAATCTGGTTTGTGTCATGTTTGTGACACTAGGGCAAAATTGTCAGTTTACTGCAATTAATGAATAACTGCCTCCAGGACTGTGGAAGTGATTGGCCTCAAAGAAGATTTTAAATGTATTATAATGCCAGAGCTTAAATACATGTGCAGACAAATAAAGTTCAGGCCATTCTTAACAGCCCTACTTAACTAAAATTGGTTTAGACAGATGCTATTTATTTAAAGACAAGTATGGAAATTATATTTGGTATTTGGTTTGCTGACATTAGTAAATACATGAATATTTTGGATCTTAATATGAACAACTCAATACCCATTTTAAAAAATTTCCTAGGTCTTTTATTGAACAGATCATTATGGAAATGGTGTGTGTCTAAATTCACCCTTTAAACAGACAACCATCAATGGTAATGCCACATGAGAAGCCTCAAATCCTCTTTGGAGGTAACAAAGGTATATGGGAAGAGAATTAAAAAGATACTGCATCACACGGCTAGAGCTGACTATACCCTTCAAAGTTTTCAATGATAGTTCTGTGTTACCCACTTCTTAGTTTAGGAGTAAATGCATCTGGTTTTCTTTATTAATGGTTCATAAAACAGCAAATTTAATTAAATATATCGGCCCTTTTTTCTGTTTTAGTAGTTTCATTTTTTTTCATTTCTTATTTATTTTACTACTTTACTTTCAAATAAATGGTCAAACATAAAAATGCTACCTTTTTAGTCATTCATTTATTAGCAATAATCATTCAGTGTGTAGAAGGAAGCATTAATAGGTTCTGTCCTTTGAATTGTATTATTTGTTAATCTCTATGACTTACACTGAGCTCAATCACTCATTTTATAATTGCTTGGTATTTTAATTTAACATATATTCTGAATTTTTCTTAAGTATTTCCATTTTATTTTTAATTGTCTTTGTACCTTTTTTTAAACTTCTCTAATAGAAATAGTCATCATTTACTGAGACACTTAAAAATGCTCTATACCACCAATTTCTCTTCATTCTTCTAATAGTCTTGGGAGGTAGATACCATTATTGGCTCTGTTTCATGGATTAAGTCCAGAGAGGTTAAGTCGCTTATCCAAGATTGCATAGCTAACACAAAATTGTTCATCGTCATTCACAAGCTAAGAGGTAAGACGTTTGCATTCACAGAAACCTCTTAAAAACGGTTACTTACCTTAAATAAATGACTCTAGTGGAAATAATTTAGGTGGGTCCTTGAAAGAAGTATATTGCATACATGGAAACCTTTGATAAGGTATTGGATTATGATGGCAACTGCTTGCTTCACTTTTATCCTGGAAACATACAAAATTTACCTCTCTCCCTTTCCCTTTCCCACTCCCTTGATTTAACCAAGATATTAACAAAAAAGAATGTTTCTTACCTCACATATTTAATGACAAATAAAAATATTCAGATACAAAAAGTCAGTTTATGCTACTCATTAAGTTATTTGTAAAAAGTGAAATAGATATGCATATGCAAGATGAAAGGGAAACACAGATTAAGGATTATGTATGTTTCTGTTATCTGTTCTCCTCACTTTCTATACCTATCATTGCTTTCTTTATTTTTCCCTCTAAATGCCACAACTCTAGAATCTGTAGGGTAACATGATGATCTTCATACCAGTATCTCACCTTCTTTTGAGCTGCATACTTACTGCTATAGAATCTCCAAATTAATGTATCCAAATAGATACCCAACCCTCCTAACCATTTCCTCTTCTATTCCATTTTCACCTACTCTTCCCTGCCCTTGTCTTTTATCATCTTTCACCTTTTTTCCTGTTGACTTCCTGCTTGGAGACACTCAGTCCATCAGTCAATCATTAATCACAGTGACTACAAATTACCTGTCCAAACACTTATCTTCTCAGAACCAAGTTCAAACTCCTCAGCAATGAATATAGTTATGCTAGCTGGTCTTTCTTTAACTCTTTTGTACTTACCAAGATTACATCCACAGTATACTACCAGTTTGGTTGCGTTGGATTAGTACATCTTTTAAAGTCATAGAGCAGTGTATATATATTTCCTTCTCATGAAGACTTCACAAATACTTGATTGTAGAATATGGAATAGAGATACCTTATTTACTCTTTTTTTGTGTGTAAGATTTTATGAAAACTAGTTTCTTTTGAAATGTGAAACATGTTTGTAAAAGAATTTAAAGTGCAAAAGAAAGAATCTATACAAAATAAGAATGGAAAGAGGGAGATTCATGAAATGTGTTCGGTTACAGGACATACTTTATTCAGCACACCCAAAGTCTTTCAAAAACGATGGCAAATTCTGGTTCAGAATGAAAAATTGAGCAAAAACCCCTCTCCACATTTCCTAAAACCATGATACAATGCTTAAAAACAAAAACAAAAATACATACAAACTTCTTCAGGGTTCTTTGCTCCCCCAGTATGACAGCAGCAGAGGACAGGGTACTTCTCTCTGGTTCCGTGAGCTGTTCGGAAACAGCAGGCAGGTTCTGGATGAGTAGAAGTGGCATTTAAACCCACCAGCATCCAGATGGTCCAAGATAAGGTAGTCAGAGGTCTGAATCTCATGACACCAGTTTCCCAAAGAGATGCATAGCGATACAATGACAATTACAGTTTATGCTAATACTATATGAAATGTATAGTGAACACTAGACTTTTTAGGGCTGTCAGTAGAAAACACTTCATGGTCTGAATAATTTTACTTACGCATTCAGAGTTTTGTGTAGGCAGGCTCGTGTCCATGCACACATATGTATCTGTGGTTTTTGGTGGCTTATTAGAATTGCCCACACAAGGATTTATGTTAATAATTAAATTAAATAATTCTCGTTTGATGAATCTGAACAAAGATCCTTTGAAGTTGATTTTATTAATATCCAAATTAATTACTATAACTAATGTAAGGAAAACAAAGATAAGCACATTAATACAGTTGAAAGGTGGTAAGAATCTGGAAGGAGAAAAAAATTATTGTGGAATTTGTTGAAATTCAGTTTCTTAATCTTTCCTATTATGATGAAATTCTTAAACTTCTCACACTTCACCGTAGCAAAAAGAAAGGGTGAAAATTACTTCATGTCTCAAGTTCAGACCTTTATTTCTTTATTTCATTGTGCATTATCTTTATGTTCTGGTGACAGCAGCCCTTAGCAGGTTTCTAATCCTCAGGGTCTTGCCTTATACACCATATTAGTGCTACATGGTGGGGACACTGCATTTTTATATGCTTGGGACCGAAGCAACTACAATGATAGTTTTTCAACACTAGTATCTCTCCACTGATAAAGAGGATAATCACATTTATATCCTTTTTCCCTTATATAGTCAGTATGTTCTACACATGCATTTCTTTTCTTATACATGGGGAAATAATTGACTCCACAGCTGCATAGAGATATGGGTCATCCCTAATTCTTAAGGAATTTGATTACAGAAGAGTTTAAATTTTTTGTTAATGTAGTTTGTTGAAATAATTGTTTAATATTCAAGAAAAAGTTCCGATCATTTTAGGAGTATTATACATTAAAATAGATTTTTTTTGAATTTCTGTATTATTGCCAACATTTAGAAAGAGTTAACTGCTTCATATTAAGAGATTATCTTTGTTTCTAATTGTTGGGGTTTTTTTTTTTTTAGCCTCTGAACCATCTTTAGCTCTAAATTATCCCTGATGGCAGATGAAATGAAACACCTGAAGGCAGTTTTGTCAGTTTAGTGCTGGGATCAGTCCAAACCTTCTTATTTCTTTTTTTCAGTGTTTAATTAATTTTGAGGGGGGTGTGAAGGGCAGAGAGAGGGACACACACACAGAATTGGAAGCTTACTCCAGACTCTAAGCTTTCAGCACAGAGCCTGGTAAGTAAGGGGCTCGAACCCATGAACACCAAGATCATGACCTGAAGATGCGTAACCATCTGAGCCACCTAAGTGACCCAGTCCACAGCTTTAAAGAAAGGTGTATCTACCAGTAAGCAAAATCGATACATGAAAATTTTCATGTAATCAAGAGGCTATTTATTCTCTTTGCAGAATTATTTTGCATGTTGGAAATAAATTTGCACAGTTTCTTTGAGTATCCTGCCACACTATTCCATTTAAGGAATTATTTTATTGCAAAGCATTTTTCATACTTTCTCAGGCAATTATCCACTATAAATC
This sequence comes from Suricata suricatta, assembly GCF_006229205.1. Lineage (NCBI taxonomy): Eukaryota > Metazoa > Chordata > Mammalia > Carnivora > Herpestidae > Suricata > Suricata suricatta. The sequence goes on along the minus strand of NC_043701.1, from coordinate 38,549,611 downwards.
CAATAAGTGGTTTATCTAAAAGTAGATATTCATTCATTCATTCACACATAATTATATTGATGAAACTCCAAGGGTGTAATTTTGCAAACTTGATGGGTGCCCTGATAATTACATTTAATTTGCTACAGACAGCTAAAATTTGATTCTTAACTCTTTTTAACCACATTAAAATCGAATACTGTGTCATAGAAGAATGTATCAGTGGATGTCCTAAAATTTATTTTTTGTATTTTTTGCAGTTGGAACAGTGAGAAGAAAATAATTTGTATCTCTCTAAGGCTCATTTATGGTCTCATTCTCTTCATCCAACTACTTTTTTTTAATCACTCTTTATGTTACAATTTATAGTTATCGGAAATCAATTTAATAGATGTTTATTGTGTTCCAGCTATGTGTTATGCATTAATTTAGGGACTGGATTTACAAATATATGTCTGGATTTAAGGAATAACATAATTGGCAGATATGCAAGTAAAAGGGATAATACAGTGTGATAAAAGTGATAATTACAGGTATGAAAAGAATTATATAGAAGACAAAAGTATGAATTACAGTATGAATAGGATGATATGGGAGACAAAAGAGGGATTGAGTAATTCTGCTGGCTCGAGTTGTTTCAGAAAGCTTTATGGAAAAGATGATGTTGGATTATTATTTTTTTTATGTTTTTATATTTTTATTTATTTTTGAGAGAGATTGCAAGTGGGAGAAGGGCAGAGAGAGAGAGAGACAGACAGACAGATAGAATTGGAAGAAGGCTCCAGCCTCTGAGCTGTCAGCAAGAGCCCGATGCGGGCCTCGAACTCACAAGCTGTGGGATCATGACCTGAGCCGAACTCAGGCGTTTAACCGGCTGAGCCACCCAGGTACCCCAAGATGATGTTGAATTAGTTTTTTGCATATAAACAATTTATTGTTGTTCTCTTTGTTCATTTTTTCCTCAGGTTTTCATTGTGGTAAAATGCATATAACAAAAATTTACTGTTTTAACAAAAATTTTAACCATTTTTAAATATACTCTTACGTGGTATTAAATACATCCTAACATTGTGTACCCATCACCATCATCCATCTTCATAATTATTTGCATTTTATAGAGCTGAAACTCTATTCCCATTAATCAATAACCCCTCATTCTGCTTCGCCACCTACCAGACCTTGGCACCCACCATTCTTCTGTCTGTCTCTGTGATTTTTGACTGACTACCCTAAGTACCTCACATAAATGGAATCATAGAGTATTTACTCCTTTTGATTGGCTTATTTCACTCAGCATAATGTGTTCAGGATTCATCCATGCTCTAACATATGTCAGAAGTTTCATCCTTTTTAAGGCTAAAATATTCCATTGTATGTATATATACCACATTTTGCTTATCCATTTATCTGTTCATGGACAGTTGGACAGTTCATGGAATGTTGTTCCCACATTTTAGCTATTGTGAATAATGCTGCTATGAACATGGGTATGCAATATCTCTATGAGACCTTGTTTTCAGGTCTTTTGGATATGTATCCAAAAGTGTAATTGCTTGATCATATGGTAATTCTGTTTAATTTTTTGAGGAACAACATAATGTATTCCACAGCATCTGTACCATTTTATGTTCCCACCAACAATGCAAAAAGGTTCCAATTTCTCCATATCCCTGCCAACACTTGTAATTTTCTAGGTTTTTTAATACTACTCATTCTAATGGGTATGAGGTGATATCTCATTGTAGTTTTGATTTGTGTCTTTTTATTTGGAGAGAGAGTGCAAGAGAGTGAGTGGGGGAAGGGCAGTGAGCGAGAGAGAATCCTAAGCAGGTTCCACAACACTATGGAACCTGACTTGGGGTTTGATCTCAGGACTGTGAGATCATGACCTGAGCCAAAATCAAGAGTAGGACACTTAACCACTGAGCCACCCAGACACTCTGATTTGTGTTTAAGTTTGATTTTTGATTAATTTTCCTTAAACCAGTGTTTCTAAGAGTGTATTCCGAGAATTAAATGTTCAAAATTAATGAAAATGTTCATTAACAATATAATTTTTTATGCTTGCAAACTTTTATTGAATAGTTATGGTATCATATACAAAATGTACACTTTTAAACTCCTCAGGTGATTTTTTAGCACAGTAAATTTTGCCATAGAATCTGGTGATAATTATTTTCTCTTTCACCAAGATTACTCTCATCTTTATAACCATATTGTTTCCTAGCATCATGTCCAAATTCTGTTAATGAGAGCATATATTTAGATTTCACAGACTTATTGCATACCCAAAAGCACATGGTTGTCTTAAAGATAGATTAGTGAGCCGCAGATTCTGGGATTCGTGGGTACTTTATAGAGCAAAGTAGTTTCAACCCCCATTTAATCTTCAGATTCTTTCTGCAATATGCTACCAAGTCACCTAGCCTACAGTTGGTTCCTCTCTTTGGAATATATTTTAGCCCTCACTGTCTGCAAATGTTTGCCCATATTTTACATCCAGTCCAAGTGCCTCCTCTGTGAAGCCATCCACGGATGACTTCAGCATGGCAGAGCCGATGTTTCCTCCTGTGTATCATCACCAGACAACGCTTTGCCCTTGAACATACCCATATTGCAAATTTTGTTGCCAAGGCTGCCCCAAACTGCTTGAGGATAAAAACCGTTCTAATTAATTTTAATTTTTTGTCTAAGACAATGCCTTATACCTAGTATATAAAAATATGTTCTTTAAAATCCATCTGAAGTGAAATTTTAACAAATCTTAAAATAGCAAGTTAATGAAGCTGGCATGAAAATTTTGTCCACTCAAAGGGTTAAAGATTAAAAATTACATAAATCTTCTCAGTTGAAAAATATTAGAACTTGAATTTTGTGAATAAAACAGAAAATCTGTAGTGATACAGAAAAGATGATATGACAAGAGTCTATGTTAGAAAAGTATGTATTCTTTGGGGCGCCTGGGTGGCTCAGTTTGTTAAACATCCGACTTCAGCTCAGGTCATGATCTCACAGCTTCTAAGTTTGAGCCCCGCATTGGGCTCTGTGCTGACAGCTCAGAGCCTGGAGCCTGCTTCAGATTCTGTGTCTCCCTCTCTCTCTGTCCCCCACCTCCCAACCTGCTTGCACTCTCTCTCTGTCTCAAAAATAAACAGACATTTAAAAATTTTTTAAAAAAGAAAAAATGTATTTTTTTCAGAATTCTTTTGCAGTGATAAACAGGTACATTCTCCTAACAGGTAGAAAATAAGAATAGATATATATTGCCCTTTGACATAAAATGTAGAATTTTAGTTTTCAAATAAAATAAGGATAATAAGTGTTGGAAATAATCTGTAGATAAGATATTAATACAGATATCTTGGAGTATATAATGTACAATTTCAAGACAATGCTAAATTTACTTTTTTGTTGTTTTATGATGTATATAATACTGATGGAATGTGTTTTTGAGATAACATTTTAGGACCCTTCCAAAGCAATAAATTAGGAAGAGTAATTATGGAGTACAGTTTGGAAGACTGTATAGCTCATCTCATTGATGGCTGTTTTCTTTAAAGAACAGTCCAATCCTGGAGCCCACAGAATCTCCCACAGATGACGTACACTAATTGTGCAAACAAACCAAAATGCTTTAACATGTTTGCCCTCTTGGCCACTCAGGTAATTAGCTGTAGGTAGAATCAATAGTTGTTTCCCCAGTACCACTGCAGTGACAATGAAATCATCCTTTTCATTATACTCTTCTAATTTGGTGCATTAGTTCAAGGACCAGATAATCCAAAAATAATAATCTACAATGAAAAAGCCATATAATCTATAATGCCCATTAAAAAGTGAAAATTTCATGCATGGCCATAAATAATAAAAATGTATTACTGAGATAGTATTAACATTAACAATATTAGTTGAGTGTTCTAAAGATTTATGACAATCTGATGGCAGGCAAATGATTACAGTAAGCTAACAATTGACCATGTACTTCAAAAATAATGAGCCAAGCCTTTTCCAGAAAGCCTAGGGAAAATGGCGGTCAGGCCTGCTCAGAGAGGCTGACAGGGAGGAAGTAAAATGCCCAGGATGGCGGTAAGGTAGTCTTCACCTGATTCATTATCCAGGTGTGAAATCCCTATGAGAAGTCCCATTAAAAATCAATGCATATTGACCTTTTACTCAAAAATCTTCCTCCTGAAAAACATCTGAAGGCTTTTCAACTTGAGATTATAAAAAAAGAAAAGGAAAAGAAAGGATTTTTTTTTTTCTGAGTGAAAGAAAGTTCTCATAGATGCCTTTCTGTGAAAATTTAGGAGTGCTTTGGGCCGTCCCAGAAATGTTTTTACAGTAGTACCATTCAGAATATAAACTTTCCTCTTATAAGTGCTGATATACTCTCCGTCATTCTGTCCTTTGCTTATCCTCATTAGTTCTGAACTTACACCTAGTACATGGGGCTTCTGGAGATGCTCCCAATCTTTCTCCTCTAAGTATGATATATAGAAAAGGAGAAAGAAAATAAAATTACTCAAACTTTGCCAATGTATTGAAAGGTGATGGGTTAAAGTGACCTGTCAGACCATTCTGTAGACTTCAAAGGTCAAATTGAGAGGTTAGCAATTCTAAAGTTTCACTTCATTAACTTCTTTTTTTTTTTTTTTTTTGGAAAAGTGTTGGAAAATTTTGTTCCCTGGGTTTGATCCTGTCAGAGAACACTGCCAACCCCCTTTAATCGGCCTTAGTTGTATTGAATGTTCTTCTTTCATAGCCAGCAAGTGAGTGGTAGATGATTGTCAGTTTTGATCTATTAAACATTTTGATAGTCTTCCCTCAGTAACATCAGTTGTCTGCCCAAGATTGTGCAGCCATTCTGTGCACTCAGAGGTGACGTTTTTTGACAGATGGACGGGCGGAGGCTGAAGGTGGCTTGACAGCACCTACAATTCTATTGTGTGTCAGAATCAACCTGAAGATTGGCACCAGATGAAGGCAAATGTGGGCAACATCTCACCTGCTACCACGTCCTGATATCACTCTGCTCTGGTTCATTTGTTGTTTCATTGCACTCACTGGCTTTGGTTGTTTCTAATTTTGACATGCTGTGACTGAAGAACAGGGAGGATCCCTGGCTTTGGGGTCCTGAAATCTGTGGGACAGTGGGAAGCCAGCCACATAGGCACTCAGGAGATAAATGTACATCAGTGTACACAGTGTGTGTGTCTATCAGAGAATTTTTTACTTAAATTCCCTTATGAAACTTAAAACTGCCACTGTTAACCAAACATACCATACTTGAAATAAGTATATGATTGCTTTTAAGATTATCATGAATATAATACTTTTAAGGAAAAGGAATCTGGATGTTTGGAGTTAGAGAGGCACAATGCAGATAGGCTCTGCTCCCCGATCTGTGCCTGCCCCCCCTGCTCACAAGTCACTGCCCAGAAAGAACTTCATTATAAATTCAGGCATTGTGTAAATTTCTATCATGTTTTGAGATATGAAGAGAACACAGCCTCACCTACACAGTCCGATGTCGCAAGGAGAAGAGCAGTGGGTGCATTGGGTCCCCCGTCTCTCAGCGTCCTGCAGGAGAGCCAGCTGGACATCTTGTGCTTCAGGACAGTTTTTACAGGGTGTGGTAGTGAACCTGCCTGGCACTCTGTTCAGGTCTCCTCATACATGCTCCTCATCTCCAGCTTCTAAGTGCTTTTGTTTCTGATGGCCTGTACCGAGGCCTGCCTTCATCATACAGCCCTCTGGCTACCAGAGTGGTTTTGCCAATAGCACAAGGAACAAAGCACAAATGGCCAGTTACAATTCCCCACTGCTCAACCAGGCCACCCTCAGCTAATGATGAACGACTCGGAGAGTATGAAAGCCCACCTCCTTCGTGCAGGACACCTGTGAGGAGTAACAGAGACTCCAGGTTCCCTAGTGGGAACGGGCTGAACCTACTCTTCTCCAGTCTTTGTCTGGAATCACATCCTGGGTCGTCTTCATCTTTGGCACCTAGTTTCCCTCACTCCTTTGTGTGCTTCTCCAAGGAGGACTTCATTAGTAAATCCTCACCCCAGGTCAGGATCTGGTTCTAGACAACGTGATCAAAAACCTTGGTCAAATGTGAAAGCTGACTTATATTAACAAATTTATTTGATCACTAGTCTACCTGGATTTAGTGTTAGTCATGTTCAGTTATGAGATAGGAGCGGTTGATCACCTGGAGACATGGGGAACTCATGAGAGGTTAGGTAGATGTATTAATTATCTGTTATTGGAACAAATTACTCCAAAGTTTGACAGTTTACATGATGCATCTTTGTAATCTCACGGTTTCTTTGTGCCAGGAATTCTGATACAGCTAAGCTGGGGCTGCTTCTTCAGTATCTCTCATCTGTAATTAAGGTTGTAGTTGTCTCAGGATTGAACTGGGGTGGACCCACTTCCAAGTTCACTCAGAGGTTATAGATAAGATTTAGTCCATTGTGAGCTGATGGATTTATTTTCTTGCTAGCTGTTGGGTGTTCTTGTGCCCTCAACCTTGCCACATGAGCCTCTTTAACAGGGCAGCTTGCTTCAGCAAAGTAGAAAAAAACAAAAACAAAAACCAAAGAGAAGGCAATGGAGAGTAAGAGAGAGTTTGAGAAAGGGAGAGAGAGAGTGTGCACTAGAATCGGTGGAGTCACAGTCTTGATATTTCATTACTTTTGTCACTCTCTTGGTTGGAAGCAAGTCCCTATAGGTAGCCCACACTTCAAGGAAAGAGATTGTACAAGGGCATGCTTACAGGAAGTAGGAATCTCCTCCTGTAGCCTGCATCCTTCTAGGCAATCTGACCAAACTGGGGTCATCTTTGCAGATTCTTGCTTGTCACTCCACTTTACTTTCATTAAAACTTTATACTTCAGTGATCATATTCACAACTAAATTCTATGGAGTTATTTTATATAAAGAAGAAGCACATATTTATACATAAATATCCTTTAAATGTCAGTATATGGGAGAAATGCTTATAATACTTTCATCCTTGGAGTACCTTAAAAAAATTAAATGGTTAAAATTCTGTCATGACAAATCATGTAGCTTAGAAACTCAAATATCTCTGCTGCCACTCAGTTGGCATTTCTTTTGACACCTTCTGAAATGATGCTTAGATAATTTTCTCCTTTGCTCAATCTGGCTTGACAACTGGGAGGTATTTTATGCTGGTCTTCTATGAAAGGCTCTGTGTCCACTTCAATGGCTCCAAAATGAATCAGCTTGACTCCTGGATATGAATGATTCATTGGATTTTATCTCCCTCATGCTGGCTGCCTTGGCTCTCAGTTTGCTAATATAATGATTTCCTAAATACTGAGTCCAGATGTTCCCTTGGGATAAGCAGGGCAGAGGTGTGTAAAAAGACAGTTTGTTTTATTTTGAATTTTTAATTTCAAGTAATTGTAGTTGTGGCTTATAGTCATCGGCTATATGCCATAGGCTATAAGCATATGGCTTATAGTCACAGGCTAAAACCTTTAATGTAATAGCACAGACAACCCCGTTTCTCTCCACCTGCATGAATATGTGCAGAGATAGCTAACTAGCTAGATGTAGCTAGCTAGCTAGCTAGATAGATAGATAGATGCATTTGTGTCTCTGCCTTATATAGGTAATAAATAAGTTCTGGTCTGCAGAGCTGCCAAGACAGCCTTTATTTTGAAGTTGGCCTTACACTGTGTCAAGTTTTAGAAGAGATTGAGAAGTCCCTGCCTCTACTAGTTAGTGAGAAAACTGAGTGGCATTAAATAAAAAGTAGTGATCCTGTGTCAGATCAAGTGGCCTTTCATGCTCACGAACTCTGGAGTGCGCTGTAACTACCGACAGAGGCCTGTGACCTTGTTTTAATAGCACGTATGCATGAAGGTTGTATCTTTGGTTTCCATACATTTTTATTCAATGTATAATTGATTTTAAGATGAATCATCATTATATTTAATCATTAATTTAAAAAAGCGTGTGTGTGTGTGTGTGTATTTAAAAACCCAAATAGCTGATGAAAAGCCTTGCTTTGTGCCAGAATGTTTAAAAAGCACTAAAATCCCAGGGCACCATCAGCCAGACAGCCACTGAGAAAGCTGAACAAAATGACAGAGCTATGCAATTCATACAGATACACACAGATGTGATGCTGGAAACCCATTATTTTTCTTGCAGGCTACTTTCTGTCTCAACAGCAATAAAATTTATACAATTGTTAAATCAAACAGATGTAGCTTACATTGTGTTTAAAGGCCACCAAATCTGGATTCTGTAAGAATTAGATAAGAGAGAAAGCCCTTGTGTCCAAACTGTAAGCCCAGCACTGACTTCACCGGCCTTTATGCTACTGTGAAGGGATAAATAGAAGGTGGAAGTCAGATCCCTATCTACAGTTTAAACTTTCCCAAATGAAATGATGTATTTGCTGCGCAAGAAACCTGTAACGCCTCTTACCCCAGTTAAGAAACTCTCAGGACTATGGGCAGGAGACAGAGATTTTGGTAGTTGGGACTCTGAGATATTAGGTGAGCTGACCAAAGCCTTTCAAAGACCAGGGTTATTTTCTAAAATTCAACAAAATCTGATGCAACAAAAAAAATTGATTTTATTTTTTAAATATAGTATAAATTCAATATTTAAAATAGAATTAAGCTTAAAAAGAAATTATCACCCATCATTTCAACACAAAGAAACACATTTTCATTTATAAATACTCGTGTGTATATACACATACATATATATACATATTAAATCCTTTTGAAAAGCAAAGTTTGACTATACATATTGTTTGTAAACTGTTTTCTAAACTTTAAAATATATTATGAATACCCTTCAGATTATGTTAGAAATTAATAGTTACCTACAGTCTAGTTACCTAACATTTATTCCTTTTTTCCTGCTAAACAGAATTTAGTGTGAAGCAGCTATGTATTTGTAAACTGTAAGAGGCTGGATGGGAATTGATTTAAGCCATTTACAATAATCTTATTCCCTAACTTTCTGGCTTCTTTAACATGTTGGGTGAGCACATGGTCAGTTTAGACCAATAAGGTTTAAGAGAAGAGAGTCAGAGGGGCGGGAGGCGGGGGTGAGTTCTGATTTTCTGATTAAATAAGGTAGATGCGATTATCTTGGTTCTCTCTCTCTTCCTCTCCCCCTACCTCTGACTTGCCCCTGGACAGGAGGGCTGATGCTGGAGTGGCCTCCTTGGAACCACAAGAGAATGACAAAGAGGATCATGGTGATAGTATCCCTGAACCTAGGCCAGCACTGCCAACCTCTAAATTCCCTTATTTATTTTATTTATTAATAGGAAGATAAACATAGATTACTAAAGCTGCCTTGACTTGAGTTTTTTCTATATGCTAAATATCTAATATGCCTCAATTTTTTCTTAAACGTAGGATATTTATGGCTGATGCTATGATTATAAAATCTAGTTGATGTTTGGAACAAGGTGTTAGATAATATTAATTAAGTCTTACAGGGAAAACATTATCCTACTTTGTGTTTTGTTTCAATCATTCTGTTAATATATAAAGAGGGTTGTAATTTGACTTAAATAACTAATTTCCTTTTTATAAAATGCATTAACAGGTTTATCCAGCTCAAAATTAATAATACTGTCTTGGATATATTTATTTCTTATCATTACTCTTAATTATATTAAGCAATATTGGTTTCTACTTGTGATAAGATATTTAGTGGACTTAGGGAGGTATATTAAGAAAATATTAATTCAGGTGGCACATACACAGGGCAAAAATCTTAAATGTATACTAGCACATGATTAAAGTTGGAAAACCACATTCTATTATATCATTTAAAAATTTTTTAAAGTAGTTTATTGTCAAATTGGTTTCCATACAACACCCAGTGCTCTTCCCCACAAGTGCCCTCCTCCATCACCACCACCTCTTTTCCCCTTCCCTCTTCCCCTTCAATCCTCAGTTCATTCTCAGCATTCAGTAGTCTCGCAAGTTTTGTGTCCCTCTCTCTCCCCAACTCTGTTTCCCTCTTCCCCTCCCCCTGGTCCTCCATTAGGTTTCTCCTGTTTTCCTGTTAGACCTATGAGTGCGAACATATGGTATCTGTCCTTCTCTGCCTGGCTTATTTCGCTTAGCATGACACCCTCAAGGTCCATCCACTTTGCTACAAATGTCCATATGTCATTCTTTCTCATTGCCATGTAGTGGCAGAGAGAGAATACCAAGAGGCTCCACACTGTCAGTGCAGAGCATGAGGTAGGGCTGGAACTCAGAAACCATGAGATCATGACCTGAGCTGAAACCAAGAGTTGGATGCTTAACCAACAGAGCCACGCAGGCACCTGCTTTTTTTTTTTTTTTTTTTTAGTAAGTTTTCAGTTCTCTTAAGTTTTATACTGGTTTTTAATTTATAGAGCATTTTATAAGTATGTGTGTCTGAGGAATATTAACTTTTGTTTGCAGTAAATGCTTCCAATCCTTCCCTGGCCTATTGTCTTTTAGCTTTTCTCAGTGTATATTTGCATCTGTATCTGCCAAAATTTTTCATGCAATAAAATATGTATATTTTTCATGTGGATCCTTAAACAACAGAGATTTTATTTTTATGTGAAATGTGTTAAGCATTTAACTGTATTTTCTTTAAATTGCATACCTAATCATTCCATCTCCATTTAATAAGCAAATTATCATTTTCTGACTTAAAATAACACCTTGTCAGTGGTGTGCTATGGATACCAGTTACTTGATTTTCAGAAGTTTTGCATGCTGATTATCATGACATCTGGCCCTTAAAGTTGACCATGGTAGGAGTGTTCTTGTGTTATATTCTTTTTGCTGATATCCTTGGAGCTATCACAGTATTTTATTTCATTCATTTAGACTCAATATTTTGATTCCTTCAGTTTAAAAAATTATATACATATAATGTACTTTTTATTTACGGTACCTTTGTCACTCTGGTATAATAAAAAAAGCTTTGTTCTTTTGTGAATATCTGTTGTCATTTTTCTCAAACATTTAAATGTATTTTAAAATAATTTTGACATGTTGTGAGTTTCAAATTGTCCCAAAAAAGCAAAAACTTTTATTGTGATCAAAAGTATGTTAAATCAATATATTCATTTGGTAATAATAGATCTTTTCATTTATGTTAAATTCTTTCACTCAAGAAATTTGTTTCTCCTTTTATTTAGGGTATCAATATTTCAATTTATTTATTTTTTTGTTGGTGTGTTTAATTTTTGAGAGAGAGAGAGAGTGAGAGAGAGAGAGAGCCCATGAGTGAGGTAGAGGCAAAGAGACAGAGGGATTTAGGAAACAAGAGAATCCCTATCCGGCTCTGTGCTGTCAGTGCAGAGCCTGATGAGGGGCTCAAACCCGAGCCATGAGATCATGACCTGAGCTGAAATCAAGAGTCAGACACTTAACCTCCTGAGCCACCCAGGCACCCCTAGGGTATCGGCATTTTAAAGAAACATTTTTTATATCTTTAGGCTCACTATAATAGATCTACTTTTCTAAGTGCTGTAATTTAAACTGTGAAACAGAAAAGAGTCCATTCATATTTTCAAACTGCAAAATGGATGAAAACCTAGAGGAAATGTCTCCTTTTTTATGAGACACTTCTTTATGTAACAAATTCATTGGGAGGAAGTTGTGAAGTAGTTAATCTGTCTACGTATCTACTGACCTGTTTGCTTAAATTCCATCGTTAATATGGCAAATGAACAAAATAATTGCCAACTGGTACTTTTATTTATTTATTTATATAAGGCTAGGCATTTTTAAATTTTTAAATTTTTATTTTTTTATAGTTTATTGTGAAGTTGGTTTCCATATAACACCCAGTGTTCTTCCCTACAAGCGCCCTCCTCCATGCCCATCACCCCCCTTCCCCTAACCTGGTACTTTTAAAAAGTGTGACGGTCCAGGCCACTAGCCCTTGTGGTAGCTCTCGGATATCCGGTTGACCCTTTGTTTCCTAGTTTACACAGCTTATGTCACTCTGTGCTTTCAGTAACATGAGACCGAAAATTTCAGTGTTTTCCACCTCCGTTCATTACAGGGTATGCAGACTAGAGGAACTGATTTGGAGGAAACGGGAGCATCTTTCTCATGCTTTTTGAAAAGCTGCAGGGACAGAATTATACCTCTGACTTGTCCTTGAGAAAGAGAGTGTAAATCCCTGTGCCTCAGTTTGCCATGAATATATATGTAAAGAAAATGACATGCAAATCCTAAAGGAAGGATAAAAATTCTGGGGGGGAACGTAGTTGACCTCTTTGGCACTAACTTTTTGATAAAATATTGTAGTGTGAAAGAAACTGGAAGTTTGGTATAAGTTTGGATCATTAAAATTTAAGGAGAGGAAAGAAAGGAATACGGAAAGTACCTCTAGATATGTGCATAGTGAAGGAAAGTAAACCCTTTGTTCTTCATAGACCAGATAGTGCAAGTGCTAATAAAACCAGAAAAGCTGGTGGCGGGCTTTGTTTTCAGAAATGGGGCTTGGCTCATTATCTAAATGTAGTCATTTTCATTTGCTTTCAGCTGTAAATCAAGAGAAAAGGGCACAACTGACTGACGGACTAAAATTAGTGGACACAGTAAGGGATGGTTTTAGTTGATAATAAAACATTTTTGCAATCCTTTTCAAATGTTTTGTTTTTAATAAAGATTTAACTCCGTGTGTGTGTGTGTGTGTGTGTGTGTGTGTGTGTCTACCTTACAAAATTGAAGTAAAACCCTTTGTTAATCTTAGCCTTAGTTAGAGCCTTTTGAACTTCATATTAGATTAATAGTACATTCTTAACATGCCTGAGAGATATTGGGGTCAGGTCTTGGTGAGGCCTGGCCCTGGGGGGTTGAGTTCTTATACCTAATGAATATGCAGCACCAATTAGTCCATCTTTTTTAGCATATTACCTCATAACATGTGGGTGAATTTAGAAGGGTATATATGCCTTTGTTGTAGAGAATTAATAGCTGTTTCTTTCGTAAGAAACCAATGAGATTATTGTTATTATTTCCATTATTTGTAATAGTAGTAGTAGCAATATTATTAGTAGAAATAGCAAATTATATATTTCTATGATCTTACCTTAAAATATGTTGTTTTGCTTATTCAGAAAATCTTTTCTTAATTTTTTAATTTTATTTAAATCCAAGTGAATTAACATGTAGTGTAATAATGATTTCAGGAGTAGAATCATCTCTTATGTATAATACTCAGTTTCATCCCACGAACTATCCTCCTTAATGCCCATTACCCATTTAGCCCCAACACCCTCCAGCAACCCTCAGTTTGTTCTCTGTATTTAAGAGTCAGAAATTTTTAATGGTCTTCTAAGGAAGACCAGGCTGATGATCTACAGGAAGTCCATGCCCAGAAGTTAAATTCTGTCATGAACTGACATATCTCTCAGGGCCAAAGTGACCTATAAATATACCCTCTGCTGAGAGTCAGAGCTTCCCAGTTTCTATCAGCGTCTTGCAGAATGGAGACACTCTTTTGTAAGCAAAGAGATAGTACCAGGTGGATCACATACATGGGTTCTCTAGAGCTTAACCGGCTCGTTTCAAATCCAGATGTCCCACTACCTGCTCTGGCTTCTTCTCTGGCACGATCTCCTCCCTCTCCCTGAGGCTCATCGCCGTCAGCAGTGCTTACCTTATCTTGATACCTTTAATGTGCCAAGCTAATCTAATGAACTCCCAACCCAGGAACTTTGAACTTGCTGTTTAATTTTCTGGGATGTTCTTTCCCTAGACATTCTTAGGACTCATGTTGTTGAGGTCTCTGTAGATGGCGTGTTCACTGGGAGGCTTTATCTGAGCACCCTGGGTAAATATTACTCCCTAATTATCTGTCCACTTACCCTTCACCAATTCTTAACACTTTATGAGAAAAGAAAACAAATGATGAAGAGAGTTTTTAATTACCTGGATGTTAGTAAGTATTCAATAATTATTGTTGTTTAATAAATATTTGTTGAATAAGTCAAAAACTGTTGATATTCTATTCCCTCCTCTACACCCCCACCTTCCAGATTGAGACTGGAAAAACAGTGCTTACAAAATGTAGCTTGTTTGAGTTGTTGATTACACAACTCCATAATCCGATTTCTGTTCTTCATTTACTAATCCTGGTATCACTTGGCATTGTTGATAGTCCCCTCATGGTTAAAAACCACTTACTTGGTTGGTTTTTATTGACACTATTTCTTTGATGACAAATATACCCAGTCTTTTTTATCAGTTTCTTTTCTTATATCTACCCTCCAAATGTTAGTATTCCACAGGGCTTCATTCTCCGTAATGACTCTTCCTTCACCACCTGCTTTTCCTAAAAAATACTGGCCACTCTGAGTTTTAAATATCACATTTTGCTAATAGTACCTAGCCTTGTCTTTATTTTCAGACATTCCATATAACTTTCCTAGATATCATTTCTATCCAGATGTTACATAAGCTGCTCAAATTCACTTGGCTTTACCTGAGATAGTTATATTCCCCACCAATCTGCTCTTTTTTAGGTATTCTCTAACTCCTTTGGAAATGAAGACTCCCATCCATCCAGTCTCCCTAGCCAGAGACCTAAAGGACAGATTACATCATTTATCTTAAAAAAAAAAAAAAAAAAAAGAGGGAGAATGGACAGGAGAGAGACAGAGAAAGAGAATGGAAGGGAAAAAAACACATGCAAAGAAAACATAAAAACTTATATAGAGAGTATAAAATAATGAAATGGCCATCTGTATATTTATCACCCATGCAGAGATATAGAATATTAACCTTATTCAGGAGCTTACCCAGAGGTAACCATTCCACTAAATGTGTAAATCAGTCTTTTGCTTTTGGCTATAATCAACACCTGTCTACATCTTCCAAAAAGCAAATTATTCACTTTGTGCTAATGTGTAGAAGTAAAGTCATACACCATATACTCTTCAGTGGCTTTATTTTTCCTTTAGATATTACATTTTGTTTGTGTATTTTGAAAAAGAAAGAGAGTGGGAGAGAGAGAGCACATGAGCAGGGGAGGGACATAGAAGGAGAAAAAGAATCCCAAGCATGCTTCCCAGTGTAGAACAGAGCCTGATGCAGGCAGGGCTCAAGCTCATGAACCATGAGATCATGACCTGAACCAGTCAAAAGTCAGATGCCTAACCAACTGAGTCACGACCTAGGCAGTCATCTATATTATGTTTCTAGGACCACACCTATAAGTACATATGGCTGTGGTTAATTCAGTTTTACTATTATTTAATATAATGTGGCAAGAATACATCATAACTTATTTATCAATTATATTGTTAATGGATATGTGAGCTATTCCCCCATTTCTGTTTGTTTTACTATTAAATGAGGTTGCTTACAAACCTTCTTATATGTCACATGATGATGCACAGTGCAAACATTTCTTTAATGTGTATATCTAGTAGCAGAATTGCTGACCTAATACTCAGCATACCTGACATACATACTCAGCTTTGTTATGAGTTGCCAAAATTATTTCTAAAATGTTTTATGCATATATACTTAAACCTGCAGAGGAAGATTGCTGTTGTTTCAATTTCCTGCCAGAAATTGGTAATATCTAATTTTTCAATTATTGCTAATTTATTGGATGTGAAATTTGTTGGATTGTCTCACTGCAGTTTTAATATATGTTTATTTGAGTATTAATTGACTGGAACACAGTTTTATATATGATAAAGAATTCTAAGTTTGTCTTTTCACTGTCTTTACATGATGTCCTCTGATGAAGAAAAAAAATCTTAATTTAAGGTAACTAAATTTACATTCCTTTCTCTTAATGTGAAGGATATTGGCTCATATGCAATTTGTTGGCAGTTCTGAATAAATTTCTGTGTATAGGCTTTGTGTGAACGTAAGTTTTCTTTTCTGTGGAATGTATACTGAGCAATGGGATTCCTGGGTTATATATTAATACATGTTTAACTTTATAGGGAGCTATTGAACAGTTTTCTAGAGTGGTTACACCAGTTTACGTTGCTACCATCAATGTAGAGTGCTTCAGTCCCTGCATATCCTTTTGAGCACTTGAACTGTCTTTGCTGTTTTGTGTATGTGTGGTTAGCCATTCTAATGAGTGGTGACATGTCTGATTTTAATTTTCAGTTTCCTAATGATTAATTGTGTTGAACATCTTTTCTGTACTTACTTACCATCCATATATCTTTTTTTTTTTTTTTTAGTGAATTGTGTGCATATCTTTTGCCAATTTAAAAAACTGGTGCTTTTTTGATTCTTATTACAGAATTGTGAGAGTTTCTTATGTATTCTGGATACAAATCCTTTCTTAGATGTGTATTTTACAAATACTTTCTCCAAATCTTTAGCTTGTTTTTTTTTTTAATCCTCTTAAAGTTTTTTTCTCAAAGAGCAGAGATTTTTATTTTGATGAAGACTAATTTATCACTTTTTTTCTTTTATGGATCATACATACATATATATAAAGTATCTATAAAGACTTTGCCTGAGCCAAGATCAAATATATCCTTCTATGCTTTCTTCTATAAGTTTTATCAATATACATATACAAGATCTGTGATCCATTTAGAGTTATTTCTGTATAAGGTATAAAAAATTAAAAAAAAGTGGGGTGTGGTTGAATTTATTGGTATCTATTGATGTATTACTTATTATCCTTTTAATGTCTCGACCTCCCACTTTCTCTCTCATATTAGTGATGAATGTGTTTCTGTTATCTTTTTTCCTTGGTGAGTCAGGTTAGGGATTTATGACGTCATGGATCTTTTCAAAGAACTTGTTTTTGTTTCATTGACTTTTATACATAGCTTTTTTTTTCTTTCAATTTTATTAATTTCTGCCTTTACTTGTTTCCCTTTTATATACTAAAGATTAAATTTTCTCTTCTTTTTGTAATTTTCTAAGTGAAAGCTTATTATTTCATTGATTTGATTTGTGTAGTTTCTTGTCTAAAATTAGAATTTAATGCTGTAATATTCTACATACTGCTTTAGCTGACCAAACAGTTGTGGAATGTTGTGTTTTCTTTCCATAATTTTTTGAAAAATTTCCCCAGCAACAGCTTCTTTGACCATTGGGTTATTTATATATGTGTCAGTAGATTTCAAATATTTGAGGGTTCCTAGTTCTTTCTGTCTAACAAATTTTATCTTAATTGCAGTGTGTTCACAGAGCATACTTTGTATGGTTTCATTTTCTAAAAATATATTAGGTTTGTTTTATGCCCAGAAAATGATGTATCTTTATTAATGTTCTGTGAACTTGACAAAAAAGTCTATTATAACATTGTTGGGTGGAATGTTCTATAAATGTCAGGGCAAGTTGATGCATAGTGTTGTCTGATCTTCGATATTGTTGCTTATTTTATGTATAATACACTACTGATTACTTTGAAAGAAGAGTTGAATATTCAGCAATAATTATGGGTTAGTCTTTGTCTTCTATTAGTCCTACCAGTTTTTACATTATGATTTTGATGTTCTGGTTTTAGGTACATACAAATTTACATTGTTATATCTTCTGGGGGGATTTATCCTTTTTGTCATTATGTAATTAATGTCCCACTTTATCCTTAGTAATATTCTTTTATTTTTTCTTTGAAGTCTAGTTAATCTAATATTAATATAACTTTTAAGCTTTCTTTCAATTTGTGTATAATTACCTAGACATTTATCTCACTTAGGATTTACTTAGCTTCTTGAATCTTCATATTCATATCATTTGCTTGTCATAATATTACTATACGTGTGTAGGTTTTATTCTGTTCCACTGTTCCTTTGGTCTGTTCTTGGGCCAGTACCAATTTGTTTTAACCATTTAATCAGCCTTCATATCTGATATTATTTATTTTTTTAAAGATAAAGCTATTCTTGGCTCCTCATGTGTGTGTGTGTGTGTGTGTGTGTGTGTGTGTGTGTGAGATTATATACATGTATACAAATATATCTATGTAATATATATGCAAATTCACAGACACAATAATGAACAAAATTTGCTGAGATAATTAGTTTTTTTAGTTTTTTTCTTTGCCATGTGGTATTTGTTGAACAGTCAGTGAAATGTTGAAAATAAATTGTGAAGAGTACAAGTTTCTAATGTTGACAAAATTCAGTTAATTATATTCTCATATATTGTTCAAACTCTGTGGTTCCTGTGTAAAGAGTCTTTGTCTGTTCTCCTAAATGTTTCTCTAAAGTTTTATGTTTCAGATTTTACGTTTACATATAAATTCATTTCAAATTAGTTTCCTTGTAAGGCAGTGGTTCTCAGTGGGGATGATTTTCCTCCCTGGAAACATTTGGCAATATCTAGAGACTTTTGGGGTTGTTATACCTGGGGAGAGGATGTTATAGGCGTCCACTTTGATAGAGGCCAGGTGAGCATCTTAAAATATACAGGAAAAATCTCTACGACAAAGAATATCTGATCTTAAATGACAAATGAGGTACAGGTTGATGGTTCCTTTTTTTTATATACAAATATTTACATACACATGTAACAAATATGGTTAAAGTTGTTGCCAATGCTGTTACATGATAATGATTGGATCACTGTACCTGTGTCACAATTTCCTGTGACTCCCCCTTCCCAAGCCCCATAAACACCCTGCTCAGCCCTTGTTCGGGGCTCTCAGCATGGATCCACTGTGTTGATGAAGTCTGTGAGCCCGAGCTTAAACCCGTAATAAATGCCCTTTGCTTTTGCATGTGTGACTCAGTCTCCCTGGTGGTCTCTGGTCTTCGGGGATATTGCAATCTGAGCATAACAGGACTATTCTAAGTTGTTTGAAATTTTATATACATTTAGAATCAGCTTCTCCAAAATAGCGTGTTAGAATTTTTATTTTTGTTATACTGAATCTAGAAATCTATTTGGAGAAAACTGACATCTTAATATTGTGCCTGCTGATCTGTAAACATTATGTATGTGTCTTTTAATTTCTAAAAGCAGTGTCCTGTGGTGACAGAGCAGAACACTTGTTTGTCTTTGGTCAAAATTATCCTAAGTATTTTATGTTTTCAACACTTTTATAAATGCTTAATTTTAAAATTGTCTGTTTCTAGTGTATGCACACACAATAGTTTTCATAATTTAATCTTGTCTTCATTAACTTGCTAAATTCACTTATTAGATGTTGTAATTTTTTTTGTAGACTGCTTTGAATTTCCTATGTGTACATTCATGTCTGCTGAAAATGGAAGCTGGCTTATGTCTTCATTCCCCATATGTATGCCTCTTCTTTTCTTTTCTTTTTTTTTACCATCTTGTGAGAATTGTGTTCTCCTCCTGCCCCCTTGCCCCCATAGGATAGTGAACAAGTGTGGTGAGAACAAGCATCCTTATCTCATTGTCAGTTAAGAGGTCAAGCATTCAGTATTTTACCATTTTTAAAAGTGAGGCTACCTGTAGGATACTTGCAGGTTACCTTTGTCAGCTTTTAATCTTAAATGGGTGTTAAATTTTATCAAATGTTTTCCTGTAGTTTTTGAAATGACCATTGGATTTTGTCTTGTTTTCTGTTAGTATTGTGAAGCATATTGTCTTTTATTTATTTATTTATTTATTTATTTATTTATTTATTTATTTTTATAATAGTTTGTTGTCAAATTGGTTTCCATATAACACCCAGTGCTTCTCCCCACAAGTTCCCCCCTCCATGATCATCACCCCCTTCCCTTATCCCCCTCCCCCTTCAGCCCTCCGTTCATTTTCAGTATTCAATAGTCTCTCATGATTTGTGTCCCTCTTTCTCCCCAACATTCTTTCCCCCTTTCCCTTCCTATGGTCCTCCATTAGGTTTCTCCTATTAGACCTATGAGTGCAAACTTATGGTATCTGTCCTTCTCCGCCTGACTTACTTCGCTTAGCATGACACCCTCGAGGTCCACCCACTTTGCTACAAATGGCCAGATTTCATTCTTTCTCATTGCCATGTAGTACTCCATTGTAAAAATATACCACATCTTCTTGATCCACTCATCAGGTGACGGACATTTAGGTTCTTTCCATGATTGGCTATTGTTGACAGTGCTGCTATGAACATTGGGATACATGTGCCCCTATGCATCAGCACTTCTGTATCCCTTGGGTAAATCTCCAGCAGTGCTATTTCTGGGTCACAGGGGAGTTCTATTGATAGTTTTTTTGAGGAACCTCCATACTGTTTTCCAGAGTGGCTGATTGTCTTTTAAATAGAAACCATCTTTGTATTCTCAAAAGAAACCCTACTTTGTTAAGCTGCAATCTTTCTTATGTGTTCCTGGAATTATTTTGTTAAACAATTTGTAGTTCTCTTCACAGACACAAAATTGGTCTCCGTGGTGTGTAGTATATTTGAAATGTTGAACTCATAAAATGTGCTATGAGATGTTCCTTCTCTATTTTTGAATGGATATTTTTTGTAATTTTTTGTGTAAATTTAATGATTATTTTTCTCTGTATTTTTTCCCGAGCTTCTATTTTTTTGACATTTCTAAATTCAGCTATCAATTCATATGTACCTATAAATTCTTAAGGTTTTTTCACATACTATCAAGCCGTTTTTAAGTAATGACAATTTTATTCCTTATTTAATTATTTTTGTTGGTTCACTGGTTAGCATTTAGAGAAATGTTGAATAGAAATGGTGATAGCTGACACTATTTTTTCTTGCCTTTATAATTAATGTTCTATGTTTCAAAATAAGTATAATTTTTGCTACTGTTATTTTTCCACAATCAATTGATATAGTTCCAGAAAGTTCCTGGTTCATTCTAGTACTAAGATTTTAAATTAATGAACATACATTAAATGTTATCTATATTAAATTTGCATCCGTCTCGATAGTCATATTTATTGTCTTTACTGGAGACTGTTAATATAGGAAAATAACTGGTTTTCTAGTGTTAAGCAAATCTTGCAAAACCATGAGACTTACCTGCCTGAAGTATCCTCTTCCCCCCAAAAAATATAAATCTGGGCAAAATGGTTAGAAACAATATCCATCATCTGAAAATTATCTAAAAGCAAACACAAAAACAAAATCAAAAAACCACGAAACTTAGAATCTTTCATCATGAAAATCTACTATGAATAGCAGGACACTGCAGTCTTTTTGCCTGAAGTGTCCTCCATTCTTTCCCGATCTGTATTGTTCCCAGGACAGGGCTGGTCATTAGTTTAGCAATCTGCTACCGGAGTTAATAGATTTGATTTGGGGCAAAGGGTGAAGCCTCATGCTGGGTGGTTTGCTGGTGAAAGTAGCAAACTCAGTCGAAAACAAATAGGAAAAATCCACTGTTGTGCTGTCTCGATCTTATGGAACTGGTTATGGCAGTGGGAGAGCAGCCAGAAACTTGTGGGGGAAGGGATTCAATATGTGAAAGAGCCACGCAGAAGATAGATAAATTCTCCACATATCCATAGTGGACTAAAAAATAATGCACATGTACAGAGCAGATCAGTGACATGCCCACAGAAATTGAACCGTAAAGTAGACTGTTAAGTGTGCTCACAAACCCACACACAAATCCGGTGACATAGCGGTCAAAGCCTTATAGGCTCAAAATGTCTGACAAGATCAGTTCAAATAATTGGTGGATTACTTCTCTCTGTGGACACAAGAGCAACCACTAGAAAATCAAATGAAGTAAAATAAAAATGACAAGACATGAACAATACCTCAGTGATTGCACACCATGAGGAAGACATACTTACAATTTTAATTCAGACAAGTTGAAACCTTCAGAAGAAACAAATTAAGTCAAGAATTGTTAACTTATTATTAGATTTTTGATTTTTCAACACAAAATATAGAAACATGGGAAGAAAAAGCAAACTGAGACCCATAATGCAAAAAAAAAAAAAATATCAGGCAATGGAAACTGATTCTCAGTCGGCCCAGATGTTAGTTTAGCAGACATATACTCCAATAATAGCTATTATGAAAAAAGTTTTGAGAATTCTAGGACAATATAAAAGCAATGTCTCAAAAACAAGAATATGTTTTAATGTTTGTTTATTTATTTTTGAAAGAGAGAGAGAAAGACAGTAAGCAGGGGGAAGGACAGAGAGAGAGGGATATAGAATCGCAAGCAGTCTCTGTGCTGTCAGCACAGAGCCTGATGTGGAGCTTGAACTCGGGAACTGTGAAATCATGACTAAGCTGAAACCAAGAGTTGGACACTCAAGACATTAAGCCACCCAGGTGCCCCCAAATAATAATCTTAATAAATACAAACTATAAAAGGGAATCAAGTGGGAAATTTAGAGTTGAAAATATAATAACCAAAATTAAAATTTCACTAGATGACAAGGATGTGGAGCAACAGGAACTCTCATTCATTTCTGATGGGAATGCAAAATGGTACAGCCACTTTGGATGACAGTTTGACGGTTTCATGCAAAACTAAATACACTGCTACCATATGATCCAGCAATCATTCTTCTCGGTATTCACCCAAATGAATTGAAAACTTATGTCCACACATAAGCATATGGATGTTTATAGCAGCTTTATTTATAATTGCCAAAACTTGGAAACAACCAAGATATTTTTCAGTAGGAGTGTAGGTAAATGAATTGTGGGGCATTTATACAATGGAATATTATTTAGCACAAGGAGTAAATGAGCTATCATGCTGTGAAAAGACATAAAGGAAACTCAGATGAATACTATTAAGTGAAAGAAGCCAATCTGAAAAGGCTGCATACTGTATGATATAACGTATGACATTCTGAGAAAGGCAATTCTTTGGAGACAGTAAATAAGTCAGTAGATGCCAGGTGTTAGGAGGATGGAGAAATGAATAAGCAGAACACAGATCATTTTCAGGGAAGTGAAACTATTATGTATGAAACTACAATGAGAGATACATGCCATCCACATTTGTAAACTAGGACCATTCAACAGCAAGATGAATCCCAATGTAACTATAGATTTTGAATGATTATGCTGTGGCATTGTAGTTTCATCATTTGTAACACATGTGCTGCTCTGGGGCCAGAGCATGGGAGAGGTTGTGCATGTGTGGGAGCTGGTGGTATATGAGAACCTTCTGTACTTTCTGCTCAGGGGTTTGGTGAAATTAAAACTATTCTACCAAATAAGGTTTTTTATTGAAATAAAACTTATAAGAGAATAAAGAAATCATTAAATGGACTCAAAAGTAGACTTAAGATGGTTAGAAGATCAATAAAGATAGATCAATAAGGATTATCCAGTTGTATAACAGAGAGAAAAACAAAGATCTTATACATAAATATACATATGTGTGTGCATACGTACATATATGTCATACATACAATAATAACAGTACTAAGGAAGAAGGAAAAATACTTATATTAGAGAAAAGTTTCAATATTTTACCTGAAGTAGATTGTGATTAGTTAAGATGCATATTGTAACACTTTGAGCAACCACTATAGAACTTTAACTCTGTTTAGCTCAGCCATGTTTCTAGCTAGATGCCAGCAGTGGGAAAGGAATATGTCATACTCGCCTTCCTCTACCCCTACTTTAAATTTCCATGTCTTTCTGTTCTTTCCCTGGATGCTTCAAAGCAGAGGCTGACTAGTAACCTCATGGCAGTCCACCACATACATATATGCTTCTGGCTTGGCACATGTTTAAGCGACTTTTTCTCTTACATAGCCCTTCACCTGGATGCTTGGAAGACAAGCCTCTACCTAATCATTAGATATCTCCAACTGAACCTTTTCTGATGTGTGGAAATATATATATTCTCTTTTTTGTTATACTTTATTGCCAAGTTGGTTTTTATATAACACCCAATGCTCATCCCAACAGTGCTCTCCGCCATGCCCATCACCTGTTTTCCCCTTTTCCCCACCCCCCATCAACCCTCAGTTTGTTCTCAGTATTTAAAACATCTCTTATGGTTTGGCTCCCTCCCTCTCTGTAACTATTTTTTTCCCCTTCCCCTCCCCCATGGTCTTCTGTTAAGTTTCTCCTGATCCACATGTGAGTGAAAACATGGTATTTGTCTTTCTCTACCTGACTTATTTTACTTAGCATAATAACCTCGAGTTCCATCTACGTTGCTACAAATGGCGAGATTTCATTCTTTCTCATTGACATGTCCTATTCCA
Organism: Suricata suricatta; assembly: GCF_006229205.1. Lineage (NCBI taxonomy): Eukaryota > Metazoa > Chordata > Mammalia > Carnivora > Herpestidae > Suricata > Suricata suricatta. The sequence goes on along the minus strand of NC_043701.1, from coordinate 38,525,522 downwards.
TTATATAGATAAACCACATCTTGATCCATTCATCAGTCAATGGACATTTAGATTCTTTCCATGTTTTGGCTATTGTTGAAAGTGCTACTATGAACATTGGGGTACATGCGCTCCTATGCATCAGCACTCCTGTATCCCTTGGATAAATCCCAAGCAGTGCTATGGCTGGGTCATAAGGGAGTTCTATTGTTAAGTATTTGAGGAACGTCCACACTGTTTTCCAGAGGGGCTGCACCAGTTTACATTCCCACCAACAGTGTAGGAGGGTGCCTGTCTCTCCACATCTTGGCCAGCATCTATAGTCTCCTGATTTGTTTACTTTAGCCACTCTGACTGGTGTGAGGTAGTATCTCCGTGTGGTTTTGAATTGTATTTCCCTGATGCTGAGTGACGCTGAGCATCATTTCATGTGCTTGTTGGCCATTGGATGTCTTCTTTGGAGAAGGGTCTGTTCATGTCTTCTGCTCATTTCTTCACTGAATTCTTTGTTTTTCAGATGTGGAGTTTTGTGACTTCCTTATACATTTTGGATACTAGCCCTTTATCTGATATGTCATTTGCAACTATCTTTTCCCGTTCTATTGGTTTCCTATTAGTTTTGTTGATTGTTTCCTTTGCCGTGTAGATTTTTATGTTAATGAGGTCCCAATAGTTCATTTTTGCTTTTGATTCCCTTGCCTTTGGAGATGTGCCAGGTAAGAAATTGCTGTGGCTGAGGTCAAGAAGGTTGTTTCTTGCTTTCTCCTCTAGGGTTTTGATGGCTTCCTGTCTCACATTCAGGCCCTTCAGCCATTTTGAGTTTATTTTTGTGAATGTTGTTAAGAAAGTGGTCTTGTTTCATTCTTCTGCATGCTGCTGTCCTGTTCTCCCAGCACCACCTGCTAAGGAGGCTGTCTTTTTTCCATTGGATACTCTTTCCTGCTTTGTCAAAGATTAATTGGCTGTACATTTGTGGGTCCAATTCTGGATTCTCTATTCTATTCCATTGGTCCATGTGTCTGTTTTTGTGCCAATACCATACTGTCTTGATGATGACAGCCTTGTAGTAGAGGTTGAATTCTGGGATTGTGATGCCTCCCATTTTGGTTTTCTTCTTCAATATTACTTTGGCTATTTGGGGTTTTTTTTGTGGTTCCATATGAATTTTAAGATAGTTTGTTCTAGCTTTGAGAAGAATGCTGGTGCAACTTTGATGGGGATTGCATTAAATGTGTAGATTGCTTTGGGTAATAAGGGCATTTTAACAATGTGTATTCTTCTGATATGTGATCATGGAATGTTTTTCCATTTCTTTGTGTCTTCTTCAATTTCCTTCATAAGTTTTCTATAGTTTTCATCATACAGATCTTTTACATCTTTGGTTAGGTTTACTCCTAGGTATTTTATGGTTCTTGGTGCAATTGTGAATGGGATCAGTTTCTTGTTTTCTTTTCCTGTTGCTTCATTATTGGTGTATAAAAATCCAACCAATTTCTGTATATTGATTTTGTACCCTGGACTTTGCTGAATTCATGGATCAGTTCTAGCAGACTTTGGGTGGAGTCGGGTTTTCCATGTAGAGTATCATGTCATCTGTGAAAAGTGAATGTTTGACCTAATCTTTGCCAATTCTGATGTCTTTTATTTCATTTTGTTGTCTGATTGCTGATACTAGGACTTCCAGCACTATGTTAAACAATAGTAGTGAGAGTGGACATCCCTGTCATGTTCCTGATCTTAGGCGGAAAGCTCTCAGTACTTCCCCATTGAGGATGATATTAGCTGTGGGCTTTTCATAAATGGCTTTTATGATGTTTAAGTAAGTTCCTTTTATCCCAACTTTATTGAGGGTTTTTATTAAGAAAGGATGCTGTATTTTGACAAATGCTTTTTCTGAATCTATAAACAGGATCATATGGTTTTTATCTTTTCTTTTGCTAATGTGATGTATAATATCGATTGATTTATGAGTATTAAACCAGCCTGGCAACCCAGGAATGAATCCCACTTAATCATGGTGGATAATTCTTTTTATATGCTGTTGAATTTGATTTGCTGGTAGCTTGTTGAGGATTTTTGTACCCGTATTCATCAGGGATATTGGCCTGTAGTTCTCTTTTTTTGCTGGGTCTATGAAAGTGATGCTGGCTTCATAGAATGAGTCTGGAAGATTTCCTTCCATTTCTGTTTTTTGAAAAAGCTTGAGAAGAATGGGTATTAACTCTGTTTTAAATGTCTGGTAGAATTCCCCAGGGAAACCATCTGGTCTAGGGCTCTTATTTGTTGGGAGATTTTTGATAACTGATTCAATTTCTTCACTAGGGTCTGTTCAGATTTTCTTTTTCTTACCGTTTGAGTTTTGGTAGTGTGTGGGTGTTTAGGAATTTGTCTACTTGTTCTATGTTGTCCAGTTTGTTGGTATATAGTTTTTCATTATAGTCTCTGATAATTGCTTGTTTTTCTGAGAGATTGATTGTAATAAATTTATTTTCATTCATGGTTTTGTCTATTTGAGTGCTCCCTCTTTTCTTTTTGAGAAGCCTGGCTAGAGTTTTATCATTTTTGTTTATTTTTTCAAAAAAAAAAAAAAAACAAACAACCTCTTGGTTACATTGTTCAACTGGTTTTTTTTGGGGGGTTTTTTTTTTTTGGTTTTGTATTCTATATTGTGTATTTCTGCCCTGATCTCTATTGTTTCTCTTCTTCTCCTGGGTTTGTGGTGTCCTTGCTGCTCTGCTTCTAGTTCCTTTAGGTGCACTGTTAAGATTTTTATTTGGGAATTTTCTAGTTTCTTGAAGTAGGCCTGGATTGCAGTGTATTTTTCTCTTAGGACTGCCTTGCTGCATCCCAAAGAATTTGGATTGTTGTAATTTCATTTCATTTGTTTCCATATATTTTTTAAATTTCTTCTCTAATTGCCTGGTTGACCCATTCATTCTTTAATAGGGCGTTACTTACCTCCATGCTTGTGGAGGTTTTCCAGACTTATTCCTGTGGTTGATTTCAAGTTTCATAGCATTGTGACCCTAAGGTGTGCAGGGTATAACCTCAATTATTTTCTATTTATTGGGGGCTGCTTTGTGACCCAGTATGTGATCTGTCTTGAAGAATGGACCATGTGTACTTGAGAAGAAAGTGAATTCCATAGCTTTGGGATGTAGAGTTCTAAAAATATCTGTCAAGTCCATCTGGTCCAGTGTGTAGTTCAGGGCCTTTTTTTTTTTTTAAGTGATTTTCTATCTAGCTATAAGTGGAGTATTAAAGTCCTCTGCAACTAGCACATTCTTATCAATAAGATTGCTTATGTTTGTGATTAATTGTTTTATATATCTGGGTGCTACCAAATTTGGTGCATAAGCATTTATAATTTTAGTCTTCCTGATGGGTAGACCTTGTAATTATTATATACTAGGCTTCTTCATCTCTTGTTACTGCCTTTACTTTAAAGCCTAGTTTGTCTGATGTAAGTATGGCTACTCCAGCTTTCTTTTGACTTCCAGTAGCATGATAGATATTTCTCCATTCCTTCACTTTCAATCTGAAGGTGTCCCCAGGTCTAAAATGAGTCTCTTGTAGACAGCAAATAAATGGATTTTGTTTTATTATCCATTCTGATACCCTATGTCTTTTGATTGTAGCATTTAGTCCATTTATGTTGTGTTATCATTGAAAAATATGAGTTTAGGATCATTGTGTTCTCCAAATGCATTTCTTAATCCTTCTGTATCCTAATATATTCTAAATTCTTTCTGTCTTTCTAAATTCTGGTCTTTCTCCTCCAGGCAGTGTCATTGGACAAAAAAATTTTTAAACACTTTATAACCAGACTTCATCTTCACCTTTTGTAGTGTAAGTAGTTGGAACTATTATCGTGAGAATTGTACCAAAACTGAGACAACCAAACTCCTGTCAAGGCATTTTGTTATATTAGTCTTGCCAGACTAAGCTTGATCTCAGTTTTTTAGGGTTTATGTATTGACATATTTGTACATAATGTACATAATGTTTGATTGTCTTAGTATGGGGAATAAGCTTAGGAATTCCCTGAGCTCGCATAGATGGGTTAACAAAGCATAAAGAATTAGAAAGCCATAGGATGGGCACACCCAAGTTTGAGTAAACTAGATTTGGTAAATAAGATTAGGTAAATGGGGCAAAGGCCCCCAGTATAGGATGAAGGTATAGGACTAGGGAATCTCAGGATGAAAAACCCCAAGATTGGGTTAGGTAAATTGGGCAAAAGCCCCCAGTATAACCAAGGATATAGGAATAGAGAATCTCAGAATGAAAGCATCCAAGATGAGGTAAACAAGATTAGCTATTTAGGTAGAAGTGCCCCCCAACTTAGTACAATAGCAGAAAGCTGCTTTCACGGGATGGAAGGACCAGAATAAGTAAACAGGAAAATAGAACTTTAGACTGCAGCAGGGTGAAGTTGCCCAGAGTGGAGCTAATTAGCAAAATAAAGGTGTCTTGTTGACCCTGAGGAAGTATGCTTTATCTTTCTTGTCCCCTAGACCAGTTCAGGTAAACAGGTGGAGCCTCATGTTTGCTATAAACAACCTTCCACCCAGCACCAGAATTTTGTATTGACCCAAATCCCTAACACCACGTATCTCCAAAACCCCCTTTCCCCATGGCCATGAGTTATGTTCATGATTTCACTGTCTGTTTGTGCATGCCCATCACACTTGTAAGCCTTCTTGATCCTAATAAAAATGAAACAAGGACCCTTACTCGGGTCTCTTGTCTCCTCCCAGACATTAGCTTCTCTCACATTCTCAGTCCTGCATCTCACTCTCTTGCTGAACAAGATAGAGCTCAAGACCCAAAGTCTGTGACATCTTAGTAGTAATTCCCTTGATCCCTTTGATTCATACTAATCTATACAAAATACCTCATTACCACCCTCTATTAACAGGTAGTTCAGGATGACTTAGCTTTATAAGAAAATATTGTTGGTCATTCTTCCCTCATTCCTGCTTTGCTCCATTCTAGTATTTGCTTAACTTTTGATCTCTAATTTCTACTTCTTTTAGGGGCCCTACCCTCATCTTTTGGCTAAATGAAAGATATGGTTTATTTTTTCCTCGTACCATTTTTTGATACTTTTTGCAAAACACGATTTCCCACCAATCTTCTGTGTTTACTGCGTTCAGATATAGTTGGGTAATGGCACTACTGACTTCTGTATTTGCATGCTACAACTCTTAATACCAATTTTGGCTTTGTTTTGGTGTCCCCAGACATGCCCTAGACTCATGGAGAAGTACACTTAAAACTGAATTAGTCATCTAAAATCTGGTACAACCAAAGAGCTTCTACTAAAACCTGAATGACCTGAAACCTCAGTGATCATTTTTACACTTGATAATGATGGACTCAGAGAAAAAGTTTTTGATTAGGTTGTAACTTTTCATAGCATAAGAATTAGAGGATAGTCTGCTTCGATGGAAGTAAATACAGTTGATCCTTGAGCAACCTGGGTTTGAGCTGCATGGGCCCACTTATATGTGGATGAATAAATATAGTACAATATTGTAAATATATTTTCTCTTATGATTTTTTCAGAATTTTCTCTTCCTTACTATGTTGTAAGAATGCAAAATGTAGTTCATATAACATAATTTGTATGTTAATTGACTGTTTGTGTAATTGGTAAGGCTTCTTTCTGGTCAATAGTAGACTACTAGTAGTTAAGTTTTGGGGGAATCAAAAATTATACATGGATTTTTGACTGCATGGTGGTCAGCACTCCTAACCCTTGTTTTGTTCAAGAGTCAGAAATATTGTAGAACTAATTATAGAGATGAGTTATCATGGATAAAAAAGAGAAAAAGTCAATATACCTATGCATCCTTATTTCTAAACATACAGTTATATTTACTTTCATTAAAAATAAAAGCAGCTTCTTAATATATGACTGATCATCACGTCGTTATGGACCTGTACCAGGCATTTAGCATATATTGGAAAATTGTATGAATTGTCCATAAGGCATTGAAACTATACATGTTTGTCTATACTATTGATTTCTCACATTTGCCAGTTATGTTTAAAAAATTAGTAACTTGATAGCTCATTTATGAAACTAAAATATCGCTGCTAGGAGAATGTTCATAGTATGCTCATAGCCGTTGAAGGCCCTAAGTTCAAATATAAAAGGGTTATCCAAATAACACAAAAAAATTTAGATTCTACACAATTCTGTATTACTTTCTCAGCTCCATTTTTTCATTTGTTTTAGTTTTTCATATGTCATGTAGCTGTACTCAGAGTGCTGTTAGGTAAGTTGTTGATCACAGAGATTAGAAAACATCCTTAATCATTTAAGCACTTATCAGTTTGCAGTATCAAAAGTTTATGTGTCTCACTCTCTAACATGTTTAAATGAGGAGAATTTATTATGTATTTTTTCTTCTTCACAGATTAACATTGAAATTGCAATGTTAATGTTGCAACAATCCTCTCTGTTACCATACATTTATCTTATAATCAGTTTGTCAAGTGCCAGACAGCATGTTCTCCTCTCCCCTTGTGATGGTACTTAAGATTCCACCATAAGCTAATGGTGGTGTTTATCTGCACATTCAGAGAAACTGCAAACATCATTTTACTTCTTCTAACTCATTTGTAGAAATCACAAAATGCAACACTTAATTACAGAGAATTTTAGTTTGTCAACTATTCGGAAGGAACTTAACAACTAGACCACTTAAGGTAGGAACTGTAACTATTGGTATCATGCCAAGTAGAAGGATGGCTTTGATAGGTGGTTGATAAGCATCTGTTTAATTGATATCATGATTTACACTGTAGACTTGACCAAAGGGGACAAATGAGTTCTCTCAAAATACAATTATTGTCTTACTTTTTCAAGCACCTATCACTTTCTTATTCAACAAAATCATCTCAATATTTATATACACAGTTACTTGAAGATAAAGCTTAGAAACAAATAGTCATAGGTTTTACTCAGTATGTAAGGTAAAAGCCTAACTAAAAGAACTAAATAAGTTTTGAATCACTTTGATTTAATAGGGTGATATAATTGGACTGTGGATATAATGATGGTTAATAAAGATCATATCAGGAGCACCTGGGTGGCTCAGTCGGTAAAGCATCCAGTTTCAGCTCAGGTCATGATCTCATAGTTCGTGGGTTCGAGCCCTGTGTTGGGCTCTGTGGTGACAGCTAGCTGAGAGCCTGTGTCATGCTTCAGATTCTGTGTCTCCTTCTCTCTCTGACCCTCCCCTGCTCACACTGTCTCTCTGTCTCTCAAAAATAAATTTTAAAAAAAAGCATTAAAAAAAATAAAGATCATTTCAGGTAAAATCATTATCAATTAGAAACAAATAAACTGAACTTTTATTTAAATATTTTAGGAATAGTATAGGCCCTCATTTAATCCTGTTTGGAGAACGGAATAGAAGACAATAATTCCTAAACAAATCAGCAGTGGAAATTTTGGATTAAAGGTACTTCCAGGAAATTAACAGCACTCTCACTTACCCTATGTTAATTTCCACAACAGTCATTTCTAAAATGATGAGCCTTAGGAAGAGAATGACAATATTCAAATAATAAAGCTAATATTTATTGAGTACTTACTATACTCCAGGAATTGTGTTAAGATGTTTCTAAGCATTCTCTAACAGAATATAGGAATAAAGCTGTGAAACAAAGAGAAATTTAGCAAAATTTCCAAGGCAGACAGTTGATAAATTTTGGAGTGAATTAGCACTGCTCGATACAAAACCTGCATTCCTAGTGACTTTATAATAATTTAGCCTCAAAGGAAAAAATTATAATCACTGTATTCTATACACCAGACAAAATGGATGAGTCCATTTATATATGTTTTTAACCAGGGATAATTTTCATGCCTAGTAAGCAATTCGGTAGATGAGCTTTTTGCCTAAATGTCTTTTCTTATTTACCATTGTCTTTCATGGTCAAAAGCAAGTCTATTATAGTACTGGTAACTGCGGACCTGAATGTGACTGAAGATTCTGGTTAAAAACAGTGTCCTCCTGGAGTCCTTTCTTGGAGGTTTGGATCACAGTGACCATTGAAAATGATTATCTAACAGTGAAAAGGAAGGAAGCAAAAACATAGAACTATCCAAAATTAAGCCCACTTTTCATACCTGCAAAGTGGGGGAGATGATTGGACTAAAATTATATTATTAGGCTCTAATTATTAAGCTATTTAAAGAAATTCAGTTAGACTAGGCTAGCACATTCCATACCAAAAATTCTAGATAAAAATAAAAATATGTTATATTTTTACTTAAAATGTTTTCTAATTTTATTTAAGACTTCTGGTACAGAAAACATAATATCTACTCATTTCCCCTGCTCTTCTCTGCTGATCACAACTGTAAACCTTAGAAATGTTAGGGACAAGCAAGGGAGAATGCTGCAATGTGGCAAGAAGGTGGGCTGATTTGAGATCCCAGGACTGGAGGAACAGCAGAGCAGCAGGATGTCTTACATATGATCACCCAACAGAGCAAGGCCACCAAGGCCTGACACTTTGTGACCTTTGTCTGATCAACAGAAGCCAGTTTGGGTAGGCTCATATCTCCCATTGACCAGACAGATTTTGCTTACTGTGTCAGGAGGGCCCAACACCACTATCAAGCAGGATCACTTAGAAATCCCACTGAAAATTAGAAGCCAAGAGAAGCATTTCCTATTTTCATCAGACCCCAGACTTCTCTCTTTCATTGAGGGGTACTGAGGCAGCCAGGCAGAACCAACAGCAGAGACTCAATCACAGCAAGAGCCCCAGACCAGGTGCTCCTTTCTCCCTAAATCTTTCCTACCCTGCCATAGACAGTGGGCCACGGGTGGAAAGGAATGGAACTAGCAAAAAGAAGACACTGGAGAAACAGATGTGAACATGGAGACAAAGGTCAGGGTGATATGCCTACAAGTCAATGAATGCCAAATATTTCCAACAAACCACCAGAAATTAGGAAAAAGACATGGAATGAATTCTTGTTCACAGCCCTAAGAAGGACTCAACTCTGCCCAGGCCCTTTTCTTGGACTTTTAGCCTTAAAACTAAGGCTTGGGAAAAACTAATTTATGTTGCTTAAGTCACCTAGTTTGTGGTACCTGTTATAGCTAATCTTGCAAACGAATACACTGATACTCAAGACCATGATATGTGAATATTGGGAATATTAAAAGATGTAGTGGAAGTGAGTTTTCCACACTTCATTCAAAGTAGCTAAGTTAAATGTGTATACTGTAATACCCAAAATAATAACCAAAAATACAATACAAAGAGATACACTCAAAAACACTATATATAGATTAAGATGGAATTCTGTGAGGTAGTTGAAGTAGCCCCTATGTAGATAAGGGAAAAGAAAAAGAAATGAGAATCAATGGAACAAATAGAAAATAAATAATAAAATGGAAAATTTAATTGCAAACATAACATTACCTATCCTAAATGGTCTTAATATACCAACCAAAAGACACAGAATGGCAGTCAATAAAAAAAAAATGGCCTACCTATATGCTGCTTACAAAAATCACTTCAATGATATGATTCAATTGAAAATAAAAGTATGACAAAAGTTATGCCAGGAAAATATCAATAAAAACAATAAAATAAGAGGGGCTATATTAGCATTTTCCAAATTAAACCTCAGGGTGAAAAAATTATAAAAATCAAAGAGGAACATTACATATTGATAAAAGAATGAACCCATCAGAAAGATGTGTACACAGCAAACAACAAATGTGTGCAGTGAAACTGTGAGAACCAAAAGACAAAATAGATTCATCCACCCTTGTAATTGCAGACTTTAACACCTCCCTCTACAAATTTTGGTAAATACTAATTTACAGTCTTTATTAAATAGGGATTTTTTGAAAAATGAGAAAATGTAGGTAGAAAGAATTTGCGTATGTGTATCACAAAAACTCTAGTCTTTTTTCCATCTTTGTGGAATAAAACTGGTCAAGATCCAGAAGTAAAAGAGTTAAGTGCATGGATGACTGTTTAAATGTTACTGTGAAGTTGAGACAGTGGAATGATACTCAATGATCAGGTGTTTCACTCTGCCAAATATACATACAATGAACTATATTCTAGTTATGAAGTCTTCAATATAAGCCACAATTATCAAGCAAGTTCATCAGATCAACATATTATTCTAAGACACCGCCAGTTATAACATACGACAACATATTTTTCTGGAAATAACTTAGAAACTGGTTTTCAAATGCATTCAAACTTTTAACCTAAGTGAAAAACAGTTTGACTATTTGACCAACTGTGGCAAAATAAATACGTAAATTAAAACCATCTGGTCCTCTGACAGTATTTACATTTACACAACATCAACAAGGAAATAGCTAGTCAGTAAACATGGAGTTAGTGTCATCTGTGTCTAAAATTATAGATTGATATTCCTCTAAGTATTTTCATGGAAGCAGCACCGTGTCTCTTTTAAAATTTCTTATTATTACTGTTATCATTATTTATTTAAAGATAATATATACATCTAAACAGAGCAAAAAGGGGAAAAGTCATTTTGAAATAAATAATAGTTTCTTTGGACTTCTATGATTCGTACAGATACTAGCTGTAGCAAATTATTGATGCTGGGTATATAGATTGGTGTCATTCTTTATGGTTATTGAATTTTCTTAATGACACTCCTGTGCTTTAATAGACACCTCTAGGCACTCAACAAATACTTATTGACTGGCCAAGTCACTGTTACTCATTCATTCTCCTGTTTGAATACAGTTCCTTCTTTTATCTCATCTTATCGGGGTCTTTTAACACAGTTATTCTCACTTCCCCATTGTTTTTCCTAAAAAAAAAAATCAAATATACTTTTAACCATATGCATATGCAAATACTTAAAAGACTTACAGAAGGCAAATGAAGGATGGACGTTTGAACTAGAATTGTTGAAATAGGTTCATTACCAGGATTCTGTCATTACTATAACAACAAAACAAAATAGGAACATTTTATTTAGCTCTCCATCACTTTGACAACATTTTATTGTCTTAAATATACTTTCTAGATACTTTTTGGTTTTATTTAAAAAAAAAATGGGCACCTGTGTGGCTCAGTCAGTTAAGCCTCCTATTCTTTTTTTTCAGCTTAGGTCATGAGCTCATGGTTTGTGAGTTTAAGCCCTGTGTCAAGCTCTGTGCTGCCAGTGCAGTCTCTGCTTGGGATTCTCTTTCTTGCCCTGTCTCTCTCTCTCTCTCTTTCAAAATAAATAAATAAACTTTATTTTTTTAATTGTGCACATCAAAAATTAATAAACCTTCTATGGGGGAAAATCACTGAATTTTAAAGGTTCACACTCATCTTCTGGTTGAGGGTAGTCTTTATAATATTTAATCTTGGATATAATATGATACCCAGAGAACTATTTGGAAAACATGCTCTTAAATAGACTGAAATTTATGATTCAGTGGACATAGTACATTTTACTATTAGTTTCATGGAGTTTTATTTTACCATCTCAAAATGAAGGTTTACTATCTTAATATGAAGTTATTTCAATAATATCAAGGCCTTTTTAGTTTTTGGTTTTGTTTTTAACCCATTTGGGGTGGGGTTGAGCATGAAGCAGTATCCAGAAGAGAGCAAACCGAAAGCACCTAGTTTCTAGTCTTCCTGCTCAAAGGATTGTTTTCTAGTTGTAGATATTTAAACAGGTTTATAAGTCAGTATAAAGACTATCTGTCATTCTCTCTCATGACAGGAAATTTCTTGGACCTATATAGAGAGAATGGGCCTCATGTCTAGGAAGAAGACTAGACAGTAAGGAACAGAGTCATTTCTGGACAGGATTATCAGTCTTGTAAGGACTACTTTCATCCATCCGTCCACCCAGTCTCTGGCAACTACTGATCTTTTACTGTCTCTGTAGTTTTGCCTTTTCCAGAATGTCATATAGTTGGAAACATATAGTACGTAGACTTTTTCAGATACCAAGGAGAACTGGGTCATATGATAAGAGAATGTTTAGTTTTATAAAAAAAACACCAAACTTTCTTCCAAAATGGCTGTACCATTTTGTATTCTCAAGAGCAGTGAATGAGGGTTCCTATTATTCTATATCCTTGCCAGAATTTAGAGTTGTCAGTGCTCTGGATATTGGCCATTCTAATAGGTGGTAGTGATATCTCACTGGTGTTTTAAATATAACATGTTTCAAAGTTATAGAAAAGGGAGAGAATGCAAACCTGGACCCATATGTGCAGTTTAGATTTCCAGTTAAGTCAGGGATGGCTGTGACATCATTCATGGTATGGATTGGTATCCACAATGCCTCACAAGTTGTTCATGAGCTTGAGAAGGTAGTACTGAAGATGTGGCTTCTGCTAGTTAATGTCTAAATATCATTGGCTTTTGTTTTAGTGAGCAATTGTATTGGCTTAACTCCAAACTCTGCTGTCATGTCAGCAGCTGAAACTTCTTTCTTCTTTCAAACCCGTTGCTTTTCACTGGGTACCTTGGATTTGTCCTTGCACCTTCATAGTTCTATGACCATCCAGATATTTGGAGAAATTTATACATAGATTTGGGAGCTTTCTCTCCTGTGACTCCTTCCTTTTTAAGATTTACCTCTTCATTTTTCAAACATGCTAGAAGGCTTTATCACAAACCTCTAAGTTCTCCAGCCAGTAAATGGTGGATTTCACTTTAAGTTCCAGGTTCCTTTGAGTAAAAAACCTTGTTACTCCATTTGTCCCCAATAGAGTTTTAGTTCTTGCAAGTATTGAATTTTCTCCATATCATTCATGTTTTCTCTAGGGTTTATAATTCGTATGTGTGGATGGCTAGTCTTGTTTCAGCTGCTCTAGTCTTATCTTTTACTGTCCTTGTAATATGCTAAAGTATACTAAACCTTCCTATTTTTGAGTTTTGGTCATGACAAAGATATAATTTACAGTGTTGAAAAACTGTTTCTTCAGTGTTATGTCATAGTTGTTTATCTTTTTAAAAAACATTTTTTATTTGCAAATTCTTGAAAACTCATTCTTTTGAAAATACTTACCTGGGAATAGGCACTTCAAAACTATTCCTGAATTTATTTCCCTATTGCCCACTTCTAGCCACATACCATTTTTTTCCTATGGGTCTCTGATGTCAGTGGCATTACAAAACAAGGATTTTTCAAAGCCTTATTAACCAAAATGTGGTCCACGGATCAACTTTTGCTGTTTTTTATATTGTTTTTTAAAGAGAAGTTTTAGGTTTACAGCAAAATTGAAAGGAAGTTACAGAGATTTCTATATATACTCGGCCCCCACAGCTCCCCTATTATCAGCATTCTTTATCAGAGTAGTACCTTTGTTATAATTGATGAACCTATATTGATGCATCATAAGCATCCAACGTCTATAGTTTAGGATTCACTGTTGGTGGTCTACATTTTATGTAGACAAATATATAATGACGTGTACCCGCCACTGTAGAATTATACAAAATAGTTTCCTACCCTAAAAATCCTTTCTGTTACACCTATTCATCCATCCGTCCACCCAGTCTCTGGCAACTACTGATCTTTTACTGTCTCTGTAGTTTTGCCTTTTCCAGAATGTCATATAGTTGGAAACATATAGTACGTAGACTTTTTCAGATACCAAGGAGAACTGGGTCATATGATAAGAGAATGTTTAGTTTTATAAAAATACACCAAACTTTCTTCCAAAATGGCTGTACCATTTTGTATTCTCAAGAGCAGTGAATGAGGGTTCCTATTATTCTATATCCTTGCCAGAATTTAGAGTTGTCAGTGCTCTGGATATTGGCCATTCTAATAGGTGGTAGTGATATCTCACTGGTGTTTTAATTTGCCGCTGCCTGAATATGTATGATTTGGAACATCTTTACATATGCTTTATTTTTTTAACTGCAAAATTAATGTAAAACACTTTGAGAGAAAAGCTTAGAGCTTTTATTTCTATTTTTCAGAAATGCCAAAAAGATCATTTAAATGCAAATATTTTCCATTTTGTAGCATATAATTACATATAAAATTATGAAGCAAAAGCTAGATTAAAGAAAAATATAAATATGCCTGAATTTTTGACGAATGTAGTTTGCTTGCAAGCAGAATAATATTAATTGCTAAGATAGAAAATAGTGGTTTTCACTCACTATGTACACCACCCTAGTTAATCTATGTGCTGGTTGAGTATAATTTTTAGGCATGATTGTTGATCTATGAATTGAAATACACTATAATAGATGCTGAAATCTATCATGAAAATACTCATTTTGGATACTTCTTCCAGCACAGGTATAACTTTTACTTATTAATATGACTCTGTAGGAATCATCATCATCTTAGAGATCTTTAGAATGTGACATTTTACATGTATTCCCACCAAGGTGTCTGCCACATGGTTGTGGAAGGAAGGTAGAGGACACATCATGTTTCACAATTTAAGAAAAAGACTCTTAAGTAGTAGATCCCGCTTACTGTGGTAAAACAATGAAAACTACTCTATAAAAACACTGAAAAGATGGAGGAATGAGAATACCAAAAGTGAAGAATGATTGAAAATGAATGTAAGTATATTATATTCTCTTACTGTATTCTTTTCTATTTCTACCAAGATTCAAGAATCTTGTAACCACTTTTTTGATTTTGCTTTCCACCTTTACTAGGATCTTTCCATTTGTAAACTCCTTAAATTACTATGCCAAATTGAGAGGGACAAGATATTGTGTGTGTGCACGCGCTCGGGCATGTGCATGTGAGACAATTAAAAATACATGATACGGTAAATGCAGTCTGTCTTTTACAAAGTGAATAAGTGGGAAGTAGAGATTGACAATTCCGTTGCCAAGCTGTACTCCTCCACCGAGAAGACGAAGTGTTCAGAATAGCCAGCTGCATCACGCAGTTCTCACCGATTTCATTCTTCTCTTCTGATGGTGGTTAATTCCAGGTATCAGTCCAGGCCTCAGGAATTCATTAGGTTTGCGATAACAGCGGAGCCGTGACCTTCTAACTCTGAGTTGTCTTGCTTCTGTATAGGTGCAAAATCCTTTTTTTCTTTAAAAAAAAAAAAAAACCTTAAACATTTCCATCACTTCAAAGTAAAACTCTTCATAGCCAATTCTTTCTCTTCCCACCATGATCTCTTGCCAACTACCAATCTGCTTTCTGTCTCTATGAAGTTACTAATTTTGGAGATTTCATATAAACAGAATTTTACAGTGTGTGAACTTTTGTGTCTGATTTATTTCAATTATTGTGTAGTATTTTTGAGGTTAATTTACATTGCAGCACATGCCACTACTTCATGTTTTATGGTAGAATAATTGAGTAAACAGAATTAGTTTATCCATTCATCTGTTGCTGGACATTTCAGGCTGTTTCTACCTTTTGGCTATTGTGAATAGTGCTGCTATAAATATATGCATAAATGTACTTATATGATTATCTGCTGTGCTTCCTTTGGATATATATCTAATGGAACTGGGCATTCGTATTGTAATTCTATGCTTACCTGTTTGAGGAAGCAATAAACTTCCACAGTGACTGAGCCTTCTTACATTCTCATCAACAATATATGACACTTGTAATTTATGTATTCTGCCAACATTTGTTTGTTCACTCTTTCTTGCTTGCTTGCTTGATTTCTCTCTTTCTCTCTTTTTAATGTAGTCATTCTAGTGAAACATAAAGTAATACTTAGTTTTAGTTTTGATATGCATTTCTCTAATGGCTAATGATGTGATAGATCTCTTTAATTTGCTTGTTGGCCATTTCTATATATTCTTTTGAGAGACATTCAAGATTCAGAACTTTGCCCATTTTTTAATTGGATTGTCCTTTGTGGTTGAACAGTAAAGGTTCTTCATATATTCTGAATACTAGTTATATGATTTTTTTCAGTTAAATGATTTCCATATATTTTCTCCTACTTTGTAGCTGTGTACTTTCTTGATGATGTCTTTTAGTGCATAGTTTGTTTTTTTCACGACATGCAGTTTACCTGTTTTTCCTTGTTAGTGCTTTTGATATCTAAGAATATCTAAGAATTCATTACTAAATCAAGTCATGAAGACTTACCCTTATGCTTTCTTCCAAGAGTGTGATAGTGTTAGCTCTTCTATTTGTCATTGATCCATTTTGAGTTATTTTTTTAATATAGTGAGAGGTAGGCATCCATGAGGACATCTAGTTTCAGTACCATATGTTGAAGAGACTATTCTTTCTCCATTAATAGTCCTTT